>NC_133157.1:52431666-52798333 GCF_040802235.1 Manis javanica
TCTACAAAACAAGGCTGAATATCAGGTTGAAGTAAATATTTATATTGTAGGTTGAAGTTCTTTCCAGACACTAAAGTGTTCAAAAAGTGAACAGTTTAGTCAAAGTGCTTATCTTTATTTAGGTCTAAGGCTTAATTGAAGTCTGCCTACAAAGAAATGTGTGAGCTAAAGACTATGACATAAATGTCATGCATTATTATCTGGCTGTCTCATTATATGAAAACAGTTTTTTTTTTAAAGGAATTGATTCTCTTTTTCTGCCAAAAGATTGGTCTTTGTTTTTTGTTATTTGAGTAGAAGAGGCCAAATTGTTAATTTCAACATGAAAACTGGAAATGGTGAGATGGGCTCCAGTGGACAAGGACAAATTCATGATCATGTGAGGAAGTGTTATAAGAGGTGTGAGATAATGGCCATTGTTTTTTTGAAGAATTGACAAGTAGTAATTAGTATATTAGGTACACAAAGGGGAATTAAGACTTCGAGTGATGTGAGAAATTTTTACTTTACAGATGGGATGGTTTGAATATTTCTGCTTTGCAGCAGATGGTTCAGCAGATAGCCTCAAATCTCCTAATCTGATCAATAATGACTTTGCAAGTACTGATTTGAGGAAGATCACCTACTTCCTGCCAAAATCCAAATGACCATTTCTGTTGAATTTTGAAATATAATACTATGAAAAGAAAAAGCATGGGAAAATAGCCTTGTGAGTAATTAAATTTATTGCTATTATATATATGTATTTAACTTTGTGTGTTAAGATTCATGGCAAGGGAAAAGTTAGAATGAAAGGAAACTAGTGGGAGCATAAAATTTTATTGGTCAAACTTAATGTTGATTTCTTTTATTTTAGCCTTTGCTTTCTTTCTGATAAGTTTGCTAATTCAGGAAGCCAGTGACTATGTCTGTACACCCCACACATGTGACTGGCTTCCAAGGAATGGGCCTTCTAGCTAGGCTGTCAGGAAAGGTTCCCTCTTTTCTTATCTGTCCAAAGCCATCCTATCGGTCTCTCCTCTTCCCTGTCCCTCTCCAGTCACCTCCGCACTGGGTCTCGCTATCTGCCTCTTGCTGGTGCTCATCTTCTCAGTGGCATCCCCAGCCTTCGTCCCACCAGCTCCCTCCACCCTGATGGTTTTCAGACATGCCAAGGAGCCTAACTTCATTCTGTGGGCAGTAAAGCTCCTTTTATCTCTTAAAGGAGAAGAAAATAAAGCATAGTTGTTTACAGCAGTGAGTCTCAATCCTAAATCTAGAATCACCTAGAAACCTTTTGAATTCAGATTCCTGGGCCCACCGAGACAAATTAAATCCAAAACTCTGGGACCAGTGCTTGAGTGATCGTAAAGTGAAGCCAGAGCTGGGACCCACTCGTTTAGGGATGGCATCAGTGGCAACTCTTCTTGGTGTGCTTCCTGTTGCCCTCAGTAATGCACACCATTGTTTGCACCCAGAAGTGTGGGGTGGGGCTGAAGCCAAAGGAGTGGAGTCTTGCAGTCCTTTCCCTCAGGCCACGGGACACATCAGGGTCAGCCCCCATATTGCTTGACTCCAGCAGGCAGCACTCACTTTACGGTCTGTGAAGAGCACCTCTGGCACCCTGAAGCATGGTTACTGTGCAGATGGTGCCCTGGATTTGCCCAGTAAAGGAGTCTTAGCACTCGGCTGACCCTTTAAAGGACAGATATGTTTGTGTGGTTTTCCACAGGGGTATCTGCCCCCATGAGGTGGTACTCAGGCCATAACAGTTTGAAGTGCGTTTGTCAGCTAGTCTGGACACTGTGCCTGTGGTAAATACGTTCTCTCTTCTAGACAGATGATTTGCAAACTAACTTTTTAAAAATAGCCGATTTGTGTCTTGGAGACTCTAAGAGAGTGTTCTAGCCAAGACTGTTGGTGTGCTCCATATTTTTCTCTCTTATAAAACATTTCTCTGACTTATCGGTGCTTGCAATTGTTATGTGATGCCACTCCTGTACATCGCTGTATTCTCCAGCACAGATTTATTCAAGAGTGAGTCCTCTACTCAGACATTCAGATGTTTTATTTGTAGCCTGTGATGTGCATGATTCTGTGTTTAACCACTACTGAAGCATTTTTTAAAATTAATTAATTAATTTTGTTGTCATTAATCTACAATTACATGAAGAATATTATGTTTACCAGGGTCCCCCCTTCACCAAATCCCCCCCACAAACCCCATTACAGTCACTGTCCATCAACATAGTAAGATGCTGTAGAATCACTACTTGTCTTCTCTGTGTTGCACAGCCCTCCCCATGCCCCCCCCACATTATACATGCTAATCGTAATGCCCCCTTTCTTTTTCCCCACCCTTACCCCTCTCTTCCCTCCCTTTCTCCCAAGTCCCTTTCGCTTTGGTAACTGTTAATCCATCTTAGATTCTATGATTCTGCCGCTGTTTTGTTCCTTCAGTGTTTCTTTGTTCCTATAGTGTTTGGGTTTGAGGTGAGTCTCTTGTAAGCAGCATAGAGATGGGTCTTGCTTTTTTATCCATTCTATTATTCTGTGTATTTTGATTGGTGCATTCAGTCCATTTACATTTAGGGTGATTATTGAAAGATATGTACTTATTACCATTGCAGGCTTTATATTCGTGGTTGCCAAAGGTTCAAGGTTAGCTTCTTTAGTATCTTACTGTCTAACTTAACTTGCTTATTGAGCTATTTTAAACACTGTCTGGTCATTATTTTTCTTCCTTCTTATTCCTCCTCCTCTGTTCTTTATATGTTGGTTGTTTTATTCTATGCTCTTTTGTGCTTCCTTTAACTGCTTTTGTGGGTAGTTGATTTTATTTTTGCCTTTAGTTAGTATTTGGTTGGTCTGCTTTCTTTGCTGTGATTTTATTTTCTCTGGTGACATCTATTTAGTCTTAGGAGTGTTCCCATCTAGAGCAGTCCCTCTAAAATACCCTGTAGAAGTGGTTTGTGGGAGGCAAATTCCCTCAACTTTTCTTGTCTGGGAATTGTTTAATCCTTCCTTCATATTTAAATGATAGTCGTGCTGGATACAGTATTCTTGGTTCAAGGCCTTTCTGTTTCATTGCATTAAATATATCATGCCATTCTCTTCTGGCCTGTATTGTTTCTGTTGAGAAGTCTGATGATAGCCTGATGGGTTTTCCTTTATAGGTGACCTTTTTCTCTCTAGCTGCCTTTAAAACTCTGTCCTTGTCCTTGATCTTTGCCATTTTAATTATTATGTGTTTTGGTGTTGTCCTCCTTGGGTCCTTTCTGTTGGGAGTTCTGTACACTTCCATGGTCTGATCGATTATTTCCTCCCCCAGTTTGGGGAAGTTTTCAGCAATTATTTCTTCAAATACACTTTCTATCCCTTTTTCTTTCTCTTCTTCTGGTACCCCTATAATGTGGATATTGTTCCTTTTGGATTGGTCACACAGTTTTCTTAATATTGTTTCATTCCTGGAGATCCTTTTATCTCTCTCTGTGTCAGCTTCTATGTCTTCCTGTTCTCTGGTTTCTATTCCATCAATGGCCTCTTGCCTCTTACCCATTCTGTTTATAAATCCTTCCAGAGATTGTTTGATTTATGTAATGTCCCTCCAGACATCTGTAATCTCCCTCCAGACTTCATCCCTTAGCTCTTGTATATTTCTCTGCAGCTCCATCATCATGGTTATGAACTTTATTTTTAATTCTTTTTCAGGAAGACTGGTTAGGTCTATCTCCTTCTCAGGGTTTGCCTCTGTGATCTTGGTCTGTATCAATTTCTTTTGCCTTTTCATGGTGATAGATATGTTTATGGGGAGCTGGCATGTGTGTTGGGTAAGAGAAAATCCCTTCTTGCCAGTTTGTGGCCTTCCTCTCCTGGGAGAACAGCGGCCTGTAGCGGCTTGTGCTGGGCAGCTGCATGCAGACAGGGCTTCTGATCTTGACCGACCGCTATGGAGTTTATTTAACTGTTGCTGTGGGTGTGGCCTACCTCAGGCTGCTGCTCCAATATGGCGGAGCTGCATCAGAGGGGGAACAGGCGGGAGGCTGTTTATCACAGTGAGGGGTCTCCGCGCTGCACTGAGGGGGTTTGGGTGCCCAGAGTTCCCTGTGATTCCCAGCTGCTGGGCTAAGTGTCCTGGGCACTTCCGTCCAGCTGTGGGGTTCCTGTCCCTTTAAGACTTTCAAAAAGCACTCGCTTTTCTTTGTCCCAGGGGCGCCGGCTGCAGGGGCCCACTCAAAGGTCTTACTGTCCTGTTTCCCTAGTTTCCAGCACCCCACGCATGCACCAGTGTCTGCGCTCTGGTGCAGATGGCTAGCGCTGGGTGTTTAGCAGTCCTGGGCTCCCTCTCCCTCCCCGCTCTGACTCCTCTTCTCCCGCCGGGAGCTGGGGTGAGGGGCCCCGCGTCCCGCTGGGCTGCGGCTTGTATCTTACCCCCTTCGTGAGGCGCTGGGTTCTCGCAGGTATGGATGTAGTCTGGCTGTTATCCTGTGTCTTCTACTGAAGCATTTTTAACCCCACTGTCTGAGGGCATGCTCCCACCCTCCCACTCACCACAGCCCATCCCAAATGCTGCCCAAGTAAGCATATCATGTTTCCACTTTCCTTAATGCACTTAAGCTCAGGGGTACACAAAGGCATCAGGGACTCCTAAGACTAGCACCGGGGGTGTGTTTGTGTGTGGGACCTTCGCATGGGAGCATGCCCATGGGCCCAAGGCCTGACTGCACTTGAGTAGCTGGGGATATGCAAAGCCTCAAAGAGCAGAGAGCCATGCAGCCTGGATAAAATCACACTCAGTCCCCAATGCCAGGAAGTGTTAAAAGAAAGGTGTCATTGTGGTTTGCCTTGGTTCTTGTTTGCTGCTGATGTCCCCACACTGCTGTAGGGGCAATTTTCTAGCTCTGTCTGGCTGTTCCTGTGAGTGAGTTCAGCCCAAATCATGGAGCACGTCGAAGGACAGCTCAACTAATAACTTTTTTTAATTAATTAACTTTAGTTTTTGAGCACATAAATTTATAGATAAACAACAGGAACACAGAGTTCTCACATACACCTCCTCCCTCCAGTCTGCCCAACTACTGACATTTTGTATTAGTATGGAGTATTTGTTACAGTTGATGAGCTGTTTAGGATTATCTAAAGCCCCTTGTTTATATTAGGGTTCACTGTTGGTGTACATTCTATGGCTTTTGACAAATGTTTAATATCATGTAGCCACCATTACAGTGATACCTTTTTCAATCAGTTTTAGAAAAAACTTTCTTTGCTTGGCCTGGGCTAAAAAGAGGAAGGAAGGGGACTGACTTCGGTTGGGCCATGCTCGTCGTGTGTGTTGGGGACTTTGGTTGAGCCATAACACATTTACATATATTATTGCATTTAACTATTTTCACAACCCTGAAAGGTATCAAGTATTATATAGATGAGTAAACAGAGCCCAATAGGAAGAATAAGGACCTGGCTCAAGGAAATGGTGGAACCCGGAGAGGTGCGGGGGTTGGGTGGGCCTGATATAGAGTCTGGCCTCTGTGCTTCTCACTATTGCATTTTCTTTCATGTCAGCTCCAATCCTGCGTTAGAGCATGAAGTCTCTCCCCTTCTCCCTCCTTTTGTTTAAAGTACTGTTGTATCAGAAAATTATTTAAAGTTATTTATAAAACATGAATATTTGTGAAAAAAAAAAAAAAAGATGTGTAGGTCACAGCTGACCTGCAAGATTGTGCTAAGATCCTTATCAGGGAAGAAAGTCAGGACTCTCATTAGTGTTCTGTTAGGTTTAATTATTTATCAGTTTTAAGCGTTGTGATTTTTTTACTACACTGCATTATGTATATGATACTGTGATTTACTCTCCATACTCTGCTTGCATTAATACATAAAGCAGCAGGCCCACCTGTTTTTTAAACTTTGGCAAATCAGCCTCTTAGAGCCCCTATTTCCTCATCTTGAAAACTTCCTGGAGCATAGAACCTTGCCTAATACCATTTTGTATTCTAAAGCTGCTGGCCTCTTGAGCCTGCCTGCTGGGGTTGGAATTCTAGCTCCACCGTCTATTAGCATCAGCCTTGGACAAATTACTTGTTTCCCTGGAATCAGAGTCCTTAGGATAGAATCTACTCCATAGATGGTTGTGAGGGTTAAATGAGTTAAGACAATGCCAGAGGCAAAGTAAATACATACATACAGTGATGATGATAGTGATGGTGGTGATAGTGTGAAATTTGGAGGAGAAGCTCCTTCTGTTGGATTCTCCCAGAGGAGGACACCGCCCCAAATCACTCACGAAAGGCGTCTCTTGATGCAATAAGCAAGAGGAATTTATTCAGGAACCAGCTAGCTGGGGTCCAAGTTAGCCCGACGCAGCGGGTCTCAACAAGGACCCTGAGCACACAAAGCCAGAAGGTTTTATAGCATTTTCAAAGGGGGCAACATTTTCCACAATCACAATACAGTGTTTTTTCATAGACACAGAAATCTTTGGCTGGGGCCACATCCTGGGGTCTGGTTAGATAAGATTACCTTCGGAATGTTTAGGGTGGTTCTAGCAAGCTAAGCTTGGTGTGTATGATTAACTGATTTGAGGTCAGCTAATTAAAGGTCACTACATTTAACACTGGCTGACTAACTTGTTTTTCAAGATTCTAATAATTTTCCTCCTTCTAGGTTAGGGGGTGGTATTTAAGCCTTTAAGATGGCTGTACTTATGCTAACTTTTGATTCTTCAGATCCTACACTTCCAACTCTAGAATTCTGTGATTTTTTGATACACTCTGACTTAGGCTCAAACAACATTAGAGTTTTTGTCATTTATCACCAGGTTTCTTACGTCATCAAAAGCGTTTCCATTATAGCAGATCTTTTGAAAGGAATATGTGTGATGGTTGGTCTCTTTTCTGCCCATGACTTTTGTGAGTTTGAACCTTCCATCAGCTATGGCAGGCCGTAAGGCAGTCACGGTTATCATGGTAGAGCTCAGAGAGCAGTGCTAGGTAATTTTCTGAATGTGAGCAGTCTTTTCACAGTGAAGTATTTCATCTTTAATAGTAGAAGTTCCTTCATTGTGTGCTGGTAAGTTTGGCAAACTCATCAGAGCATTTTGCGTTCATGCTATTGTGGCAATACCACTTTGTATATTAAAGTACTTGATTATGAATCACCCACAAGACCTCAATCCCTCAAGGATAAAAGTTGTATCTTAGATAACTCTTATGTGTCCAGTGCCTCTGTACTCTTTCATACAAAAACTCTACTTCTGTTGATTCTTTAACTGTGCCATACTTTCTCCACTTTCAAACATGCCCGTTTTCACCTTTCTAAATCCTGTTTGCTCTTTCACAGTCAACCCTCTCACCTTGTAAGAGGCCTCCCCTATTCCCAGTCTGAGTTGAATGCTGCCCTCCACTATTTATTCCTATAACACACAATGCATTCCACCATTATAGCACTACTATTCTTTTTGAATTGATGTTTGTCTTTCCACATTACTCTGTAAACTCTCTAAAACTAAGATTTGTGTGTGTATGTTTGTAACCTTAGCATTTAGTATAGTTCTTGTCACAAAATAGGTACTCACCACCACTTACTGACCTAGTGAGTATTTCCACATAATAGTGGAATGACTATAGAAATCACAGTGTATCCATGTAGTGGTTATAGTGAACAGATGAAAAGCTTGTACAGTGAATGAGCAAATGAATTTTCCTATCCAAACAGAACCAGGATGTAGTCCAAAAATGGAATTATTCTTAGAAGATGAACTCCTGAACATGATTTAGTGTGCATGTACATAACATCTCACTTTTGGACAATTTGGTATTTCATTGTGAATTAAAAGATGCAGAATTCACTCAAGAAAAGGAAAACCAATTTCAATTAGAGCAACTTTGGTTGGGAAGGTTCTAGGTGTGAGTTTAGCTACATGCCCCTGGTTAGCCCCAGGCGCAGAACAGATATAGTCAACTATAGTGAATGTGAGTGCGTGCTGTTCATTTTGTTTAAGTTATTCAATTAAAACAAGCTGCTGTGAAAATTTGTATGATACAACTCTGGCTAAAAGCAAAATGAACATAAATTATGGCCACTTCCTAACCTTCTAGGAAATGCTTTTGATGGTTTAAGAAACTTTAATAGTCATTAAAAACAGAACTATAAGTCAAGGACACAAAGTCTTTTCCTTCTGCAATAAGTTTTCTACCCTGGAAGGTAGTTTTATTAAAGATCTCTATAGAGAAATCTCAGATGTCTTGTTTCCTGGATCTGGGAGTGGCCTGGAGTTTTAATTTCTGGTGCAGATTCATTAAGTATGAATTTATCAGGTATGATACCATGTGGCCACCCTATATATCAATCACTTTTATTCTCTAACCTTGTATTTCTTGGATGATTTCTCAAAGAACCTTGTTTTTTATGAAAAAAGGATTTTCTGTAAGCTTGCAAACTTTGGGCTTAAAAGTTTCCTATAACATGCTCATACTACATTATGAATCTTTAAAAGGAGATTTTAGCATTCTATGTTTCCACTGTATTGGATACAGAAGACTTTTTTGTAGAACATGTTTAACATCTCCAAAATATGCAAAATAAGTTTGTTAGGTAGAAAAATAGACATGAGCTGGGCAGAGAAAGAATAAATCCAGTAAGCCAACTGAAAGGAACTCCTGTCACCAGATAAAACCAGAGAGCCAGAAAGGACTCACAAAGGTAATGAGTTAACTAGTTCCAAAGGCCGGGAGCAACTTGGAAGGTATGGATACTTCCCACATAAAGAAAAGTATCTGAGCACAGCCCATGTCTTCATTGTACCAATTAGATCATGCCATAGTAAAATCTACTTAGCCGGCAAAAAGGCCCAGTTTATTCCTTAACTTAACCTATATGCTGTTTTTTCCTCTTCCTCCAGCCCCTTAATCGAGTAACTTTGTAACCAGGTCAGAGATTGACCTTGGAAGTGTAAATAAACCTATGTGGACAAAGAATGCTGAGTTCCAGGCCAACACAGTCACCTAAATAATCCTCTTCTTAAGACAAAACAAAGGAATTATAAATCACCTGTATGCATCATGCCTTATGCTGACCCTTACCCAAAAGGACCTCTAAAACCCCAGACCCTAAACCTTTAAGCATGCCTTCTCTCTGAGGTTGCCCACACTCCCCTTTCTTCGAGTGTGTCACTCTCTCTGTCCCGCTTCAGGTAAGTAGAGAGGGGCCGCTGAGAGCTCTGATTTGGGCTCACAAGTTCCTGTCACCTGTGTGACTCAGACAGGACAGCAGCTGTATGATTGTCCTCTCTCGTAGCCTGCCTGAAAATCTCCTTTCTTTGCCTTTGGGAAGTTCTCAGAGCATAATCTCACTCCATCCAGTGCTCTGCGGCTCCCCCAAATCCTGGGGTGGTAGGGACTCAGTTCCCACACTGTGCAGATTCAAGCGGACACTGGACACCAGGTGACACTGGCTTTGGGAATTAGCAGGGGATGTGCCTGATGCTCAGCAGCTGTTAATTAGCTTCCCTTTCCTCCTCCTGCTTTTCCTTCTCTGCTTTATTCAGGTAAACCTGTCTTTGTCTACTTTGACTCAGGCCTGCTCCTCCCTTGGAGTGTATTCAAATAAAACTTTCATTCTGCTTCACTACTGTGTCTCTGCCCTTTAATTCATTGTTGTGGTGGGAACAAGAATCGAAGAGGACAAACTCAGCCCCCAAGTTTATGCCCTTTTATCTTAAAATTCTACTTCTAGAAAACTATCAAAAGGAAAGAACTGGAAAAAAGAATTTTTTCACTACCACTTACTGACCTAGTGAGTATTTCCACATAATAGTGGAATGACTATAGAAATCACAGTATATCCATGTAGTGGTTATAGTGCACACATGAAAAGCAAGATCTCAAGGCATGTTTAATAATATGGAAAATGCTTAGAAAAGAATGTTGGGTTAATAGTGAAGAATGGTATATAATGTGGTTCTAATTAAGTTTAAAACCTGTACACACACACAAGCATATGAAAATCTAAGGGTGTTTGGGGATTTTTTGGGGGGAAACTTTTTTCTTTAGGTTTCTGTATTTTTATCCTTTAGTTAATGAGCATGCATACACACACAAAAGGAAGTTATTTTCAAAACAAACATAAATTGATAAATAAAATGAAGGGTATGGACTCGTTGATTTCTAAAGTTTCTTCTGAACCATACATTCTGTGATCTAGACTACATTTTAGAAAAAATGGCAATGTGGAGGAAGCAGAATATTATAATCAGAATCAACAAATATTTTATCGATTTAATAGACTGGAATTTTGAAGTGGCTTGTTTGCCTTGAAGCCTCCAAACTGCCTTTAGTGTGATGAGTGGGAACACTAAGATGCTGATATGCTGGGTCTCTGCATTAATTATATGCTCCTAACATAACAGCTACTTCCTTGAAAGAAGATTGCCTCCAGTGAAACTTTAACTCCTGGGACAGTCATCAGTGCTGTCTGGAACCATAAAGGAAATTGTCAAGAGTTTGAATACTATAAGGAAAAGACGCTGAGGGTAATGAAGCAATTGCAAAGAGTATAAGATTTTGTTGTAATGTGAAGCAGCCTAATACAGTGGGTAAGTGCATGGGTCCTGGAGTCAGGTAAGGTTATATTTGCAAGGACACAGACTCCAGAGTCAAGCTGATGACCTTGGGCACACTTTGCTTAACCTCTTTGCACTTCAGTTTCCAAATCTGTAAAATCACTGTGTACCTCCTAAAACTGCTGCAGGAATTAAGCAATATAATATGTGTAAAGTACTTTGAACAATGCCTCCCCCCATAGTAAGCACTTAATAAGTGTTAGTTTTTATTATGATTATTATGTCACTTCCTTGAGTCACTGATTACCTGCAAAATCAGAATGATAGTTGAAATTACCTTATAGGCTTGTTGTGAGAAATAAATGAAAACATGTATATACAGAATATAGCCCAGTGCCTATTGTACTACTAGTCAAAAAAAAGTACTACTAGTCAAAAAATGAGAAAAGGAAGGTACTAAAAATTGTTAAGAAGGAAACAATCTTACAAGTCACAGGCTATTTCTTTCTTCTTCACTATTCTTTTTCCCTATCTGAAAGAATTCACTCTGGAAATCCTGTGTTGGGCAAGATGGCCAAGAATTTTCTACCCTGTGGGGACATTGAACATGTAAAGCTCCATAAGAGGTTATGACCTTCTTGAAGGAGAAGAACATGCTTTATGTCTGTTTTTCCTGGTGCTTCTTTTGTGGTATGGCTTAGCCCCTCTCCGTGGAGGGAATGGAACTAACCTGTCAGATGCCAGGGAAAGAGCACACTTGCCAGGATGCCAGAGGCCCCGTGGGATCCCAGGCTCTGCGGCTTCCAGCTATATCCTTGGGCAAGTCGTTGAATGTCCACTCCTGCTGCCCACACCAACAAGCAGTTGGACCTCTGCCTCTCTGGGGGTGGCCAGGTCAGAGGAGGCGGTGGATCTGAAGTCCTTGGTAAAGTCCGTCTTATTTTCCTCAACTAAAACACAAAGATGAGAGCTACTTTCTGTGTTTACACAGCTAGTTTGCTGGCTGTGGCTACAATTCTTTGGTTGCCAGTTCATTGGTTCTGGGTGATTTATTTATGTCACATTTGATTTGGGTTCAATTCAGTTGTCCTATGGATAGTTACATTCAGCTGTAAGTTTATGCTTGAAACTTTTACATTTGATTTATATGAATTACTTTGGAAATTGGTTTGGGTGAAAATAGTGATGATTTAAAAAATCCATCATAAAATATTTCATGATGGCTTCTAAGTTCATTCTGACTTGCATTTTAGAGATTTTAATGTGAACTAGAAGTCAGAAAATCTCACTGGCTTTCTTCATTCTAGTCAAGGATGTCAAAAGCTCTCTCTGTTTGGGTGGGTGAGAATGGGTTGATCTAGAGTTGGCTATTTTTCTACTTAAAATGCCATTTTGTTGTTCATTTATTTTCTTTCTTAAAGACTCTGCTGATACTTGTGTTAGTGAGCTGTTTGGTTCTTGTCCCCCGCCGTAACAAAGAATTGAAAGTCAGAGACACAATAGCGAAGCTGAGCAAAAATTTTACTTGAATACACTCCAAGGGAGGAACCCCCCAGATTCAAGGTAGACAAAAGCCCCAATCTGTTAGGCTGGAATATTACATTCTCACTAGGAGGCACCTCTTTGATTGGCAGGGTGGGGTCATTTGACTAACAGGTCCGTTCAGCCATCCCTCTCAGTGCACCCGTCCTTTCCCATGATGAGGTGTGGTTCAGGTGGTTCTTAGTTTTGGTGGATTGTGCCCACGCTGGGATCTGGTTGGGACCGGTTTGGCCTGGTCCCTGATAGGCAAGGAAGTTAACTCTCTGCAAAGCCTTTGTTGTCTTCACAAAGGACCCCCTACCTAGACAGAGTCTGGGTGTTTTTTATTTTGAACCTTATCTTCCCCTTCCCTGGCTGCTCTTGTCTTTCTACCGAATATTCCTAACACTTGAAAGATCTAAAGCTGGGGATCTGGAGGTGATTGCCTCAGGAACAGAGAAGACAGAAGGTTCCATCATTTACATGACTTTCAGCTGATTGATAATAACTACCTAGAGCATTGGGAAGAGTATCAGGCTACATATAGGAGTTCTGCAAATAGCAAAACATCAAACAAAAAGCTGTAGATAGACTATTGATATCTTGGTATCTTTGCTGGGCACAGGAGGAGAAAGGCACTTCCCTTGTGTTGTGTAGCTACCATTACAAAATTCCAAAGGGGAACAACAGTAAATATGATTCTCATTGAGGCACCTGATTACTGTTGCCCATTGAGAACTTCCATTGCAGAGAGCCTGAGAGTACAGCTGGGATCCATTTTTTTCTTGTTTTGCACAGGTTGTTGAAGATAACTGACAGGAGTATCATGTTTACATCCATATAAAGAGTATATGCCCTACCTGCTAACCTAAATGTGTAATTTTGAAATAAACACTAGCTCACATTTCTCCTCTAATAATTCAGTCGATCTAAATTATTTTCTTCTGTTCAGCAAAGTTTGGCTAAAGAAATACTTTTGAATTTTAATAAGGAAGATTTCAAATCAGGGTGGTTTTCCACTTTTCAGAACATCTTTTCACCCATTTTTGTTGGCTCATGCAGATAAACTTAGACTATGTGATTTCCACATGAAGAAAAAAGAGTGGTGGGAGAATGTTCTGTAAGAACAGAGCTGATCTGCAGTGATGGCATGAGGATTTTGAAATGCTGAGATGCAACTGAATCACACAAGCAAAAGCAGAGAAAGGATTTGTTTCTTCATTTGAAACAAATTAAGTCCAATATGACTAAAAGTCAGTTTACAAGCTCCCTTGAGGAATCAAGCCTAGTCCCCTTTCTACTTACACTTCCGAATGCCTCCACTGATCCTGCTGACCCCATGGATGCCCACATCAGCGTTCTGAGCAAGCTATTGAGAGATGGCTCCTGAGTATCTGACTCGGTCCTATGGTAAGACCAAGAAAATGGAGTTTTCAGAATGTGCTAGGCTTCCCACTAAAGTGTTGTCAAGTAAATGTTGGCTGCCTCTGGACATCCTAACTTTTTATCACAGAGATGACAATTAGTACCATTTTACTTGGGGGGAGATAAAAAGACTCATCATCATCTGTGAAATCTTGTTTGAGTCAGAGTGCTGGTTTTCTTTGCTACTGTTCTGGAGTATTTTTGCTTTTGACCTTTTCCTCTCTGTTTGTTCATCTAACCCTTTTCTCTTTTCCCTCCCCTGCCATCTCTTCAAATAAAACAGCAACATTTTCCATGGAATGGCCACATGATTGGTGTTTCCCAACAACCAAGAGAAAAATACAAGAGCCATATTAGAATGTAAATAAAACATAAATATGACGTACTCTTTTTGATCTTTGTTCAGCCTAATTTTGTAAACTCCAGGCCCAGTTGATTAAAGGATGAGTGTTGTTTGATTTTGAATTTGGAAATTGTTCCTCCTGTGCTCTTCTTATTCATCCAGTTGGGTGCTTCAGGTTGTTTCAAAATATTCCTGTCCTAAGACTGTCAGAAGAAAAGGAGAAAACTATAAAATTAAAATGTAAGTAAAATATACTCTGAACCAATTCTGTTGCCTTCATCTGCCATTCTATTTCTCTTGAGACAAGTTTTACTCTCTTAGTCCTTTGGTATATTTTGTAATAATAATGTTATGATTGTAGGTGGGCTTTTTAGTTAACAAAATGCCTCCACATGGATTATTCCATTTGGTTCTCCAGGGAAACTGGAAGAGGCAGGATAGATGGCCCCATTTTTGAAGGAGTAAACTGCTGTTCGTAAGAACCAAAATTAGAAGCTGGGTCTTCAGAATTCAGGTCTACTTTGTCTATACCATGGTTTCTCAGGGAACTGCAGAAGTAGGTTTCCTTCTCTTTCTGTCTTGTTTCTTCCTGGTAGATGAACACTAGGATCTTGGTCTTTGTCCGAATCTCCTAATTAAGGACTTACTATGATAATAGAGAATGAGTTATTGCCCCATATACTGTTAGGTAAAATGTTACAATATTTAGCTGAATAGTAGCTAAATTAATAGAAAAACTTGAAGAATAAGATAATTTTTAAAGGTGTAAAGGTCAGTCACTAGTAACAAAATAAACCCAAACTAACAGTGGATTAAACAGAAAAGAAAATTTGCATACACTGCCATGTACAATTCTGGAAGTATGGGTTAATATGGTGATTCCTCTTTGCAGATGCTCCAGAGACCCAGCCTCGTTTTAGTTCATAGCCCTGGCAGCCTACAACATGGCCCTGTTTGCTATGTGCTACGTACCATCCTTGATATGGGCAACAGGGTGGAGGCAATCATAAAAACAAATCTATGAATAAAAAAGATAAAAATTCTCACCTTCATGAGCGAGATGACAATGAATAATAAAAACAAACAAATGTATTACGTTAGGTGGCTTTAAGTGCTAAGGTTAAAAACCAAGCAGAAAAGGATGCTAGAGTTGAGGGTGCTGTGATTTTAATGGGGCAGTTAGGCATGGCCACACTGTGAATGTGACATTTGATGGAAAACATGGGAGGTGGAAGATGGAAAGAAGGACGTCTGAGGGGAGAATGTTTGCAGCAGAGGAAACAGCAGGTGGGAAGGTTTGGGATGGGAGTAAGAAGGGGAAGGCTGATCTTGATTTGTCTGAGGAAAAGCAAACTGCAAGTTCTGCTGGAGCGGAGTGAGGAAAGTGAAAACAAACAGAGGACGTGATGAGGGAGGGAAGGGGGAATGAGATGACGCTGGCCTTTGTGGGCCATCACAGGTTTTATCTAAGATAAGATGCCCTTGGAGGTCTGGGGCACAGATGTGACATGATATAAATAACATTTAATAGGAAACTTCACTGCCATGCTAAGAAATGCCTGAAAGGGAGGCAAGAGGAGAAGCAGGGGATATTCCAGGGGAAAACATGTTCCCAGCCCAGGCCAAATAACCTTTGAAGCCAAAATCAGTTGAAGGGAGAAATAAAGTGGGAAAAACCCGTTTATTGCTTACAAGCTGTCATCTACTTCTGCCCGTCCGTGTCTCTTGTGCCCTGGCTGCAGAAGGAGTCCACCAAACCTCTCCGGTCCAGGTATGCCCTTACTCCCCACCCCCCTTGTAATCACCTACTGATATGGAGATGGACTAGGGCCAGGCAAGAGATTCTGTAAATACTGCAATTTTACCCACACAGGGGGACCAAATAGGATGCTACTATGGTCACTCAGCAGAGAGTGGGTGGAGGCTGGGCCCAGAGCGATAACCTGGGAAGGAGTGAGAAGTAGTCGGACTCTCCAAATGGGTTGAAGAGCAGTGCATTCAACTTATTTTGCTGTGTTAACAAGTTACTAAAAACTGTGCCTTAAAACAACACACATTTCTTATTTCAGTTTTCACTGGTCAGGAGTCTGGGATCTTTTACCTTACCTGGGTTCTCTGCTTCAGGGAATCAGGCTGCAAGCAAGGTGTTAAGTAGGCTCAATTCTTATCTGTAGGATTGATTTAGGAAGTGTCTTCTCCCAGCTCATTCCAGTCGTTGGCAGAATTCATTTCCTTGCAACACAAAAACTTCTGGAGGCTTGCTTCTTCCAGAGCATCAAGAGTGCCTCTAGCTGCAGGCTGCTAAGGGGTAGACGTACATGATATAATGTACTCATGGGAATGTCATCCAAGCACCTCTGCCTCATGCTTTCGGTTGGACGTGTCACAAGTTCTGCTGTCACTCAAGGGGAGGGAACTTTGGATACTAGGGGGCTGGAATTACAGGGGTTCACGCTAAGGTCTGTTCACCACAATGAACAGACAGGTTTTTTTTTTGCTTGTTTGTTTAGATGTAGAGTGTGAGATGAAGCAGAGAACAATGACAAGTTGGAGTTGTCATTAACTGAGACAGGGAAGACTGAGGGAGGGAAGACAGAGCTCAAATTTGACTGTGTAAAGTATGAGATGCCTATTCAACACCACAGGGAGAGGTCAAAGAGACAGCGGCATTTACTAATGGAGAGTTAAGGAGAAGGAGGTCAGAGATGTAAATGTGGGACTCCTTAGCATGGAAGTGATATTTAAAGCCAAGGAATGAGATCACTAAGGAGTAAGGGTGGATGAAAAAGCCTGGCCCCTAAGCTGCAAACGTTAAAAAGTCAGGGAATCTAGGAAGAAGCAGTAAAAGAAGGGAGATAGAAGAATGTACTGGAATGTAGGGCTCCTGTAGCCTTTACGTGTTGATTTAATTTCTTTAGATCTCAGAAAGTAAAGATTTTCCTTATCTCTGTTTGGGGAGACATCTGTACATCGTGCCGCCTCTCTTCTCTCTGAGTGTGCTGTCCTTTTGAGTGGTCTTAAATGCCAAATGTGAATGGAAACAAGGTTTGATTTTGCTGTGAAAGTTCAACAACCAGATTGGCATTCCTGCCCAAATAAGCCAGTCTAATTCAGCCTCACTGTGGGCAACATTGTCAGTGGGAGTGTGTGAACTGTTTTGTTCTGGGACTGATACCAGGAAAACTAGGCTGCTCTGTAGAGCATACACTTCCTCAGGTAGCAGGTGATATATGTCACACCCTGCCTCAAAAATGAAATGTTTCAGTGACAAGTGGATGAGTCTTCCCTTAATGTATTAGACGTGGATATAAGAATCATTTTTGTCCACAACCTAAAGTCAAACATTTATTTCTGTATTCATTGGTTATGTACAGAAGTTTACTGAATCATTAAAATGCAAAGCCTTTCTATGGATATAATAGACCACCACTGATTCCCCTTAGCATACCATGAATTTAAGGATATATTGCAATACATTTTACTTTGGATAAAATCCTTTCTGTTCTTACAGAACACAGAAATGATCTGGAAATTCTAAGTGGCCAAACTTGAAACAAAAACCCCATTTGTGCAAATTCAGTGCATTATAATGTAATTAGTGTTGTAGATGATGTAAACAGGCGTGTATCTACACTATGCCATTAGCTGTGTATATTGAAGCTATGTTACTTGATTCCTAGTCCCTTTTACACATAAACAAAAACCTAATGTTCACTTAAAAAAATGTTTTTTCTCTGATTTCCACTCAAGCGTTTCTTAGGTGTAAGTTCATTCATTGCCCAGCAAAGTCAGAATTATGCCCATATGACAAAATATGAAGCCTATTTCTTAGTTGGGTAACACTGATGTAGAATTACTCAGGTGCTCAGACAATGTGCAAATAATCCTATCAGTCCTCTTACACACAGTAGGTTATAGTCCTTATGTAAAAATTAGGAAACAAATAAAGAGTTGAGCAGCTTTCCCTGAACGAAGAGGCCCAAACGCCGCCCTTGGGCAGGGAGGCAGGCTGGCTCCTGTTGGACCACACAACTGACTCCCAGCTGGAGCATGCGGAGTCCGGAAACAGGAGTTACAGGCAGGGTAATGAAATGGCCGCATTGCCTTTCAGATGGGCCTGGAGGTCAAGTTGGTTTATTTGCTTTTAATTTAGCTGAAGTTGTAGGCTGGTTGAAAGATTCCTTTGTCGGTAGGAATCTTTTGCATGGCCACACAAACCTTTGGTCTCTCACTTTCCTCCAACCCCTTCTCCCATTTGCAGGATTAGACAAGCACTTGGGAGTCCCATTAATCTTGACGGCGTTGTCAGGGGTGATCAGCGAGTTTTATTAAAAGCCCTGGGATTGCCTGAAAGGCCTCCTTGTCTGAGTCTGAAACGAAAGGGGCATGTTAAGATCTTGGGGCACACTGTTGGAACCCCTGGCGCTGCCCCTTGGACTAGGAGCTGACAAAGCCGGAGGAAGCACAGAAGCCCTCCTCTGCTGACGGGATTTCGCCGGTGGACAGAAACGAGCTGGCCCCTGACAACATGAGCGATCGGACGTGGGGTGGGCTGAAGACCCTGCTGCTGCTCCTCCAGCTGGGCTGCGCCAGCCCCACCCTCGTCAGCGTTAACCGTGGCCTCCGGGTGCCGAAGGGCGGGTCGGCCTTCCTGCTGGGAGATGACCTGAGGTTTGCCATCCCCAAAGAGAAAGATGCTTGCAAAGTGGAAGTTGTGATGAACGAGCCCATAACCCAGAGGGTTGGGAAACTCACTCCACAGGTAGGTCATATCCCAGATTTTCTGCTCAGTAGTGTGTATGGGTGTGAGAGTGGAAGGGCAGGAAGGATAGACAGAGAGTAAGAGATGTAAAAGATCTCCCTTCAAGCTACCAAAGGTGAGTATTGTAAAATGTTGAAATTTGAAAGGGTGGGGTTGCATTTAGTACATGTAATATTGTGCTGTTTTTCTATGCGAGGGCAAACCTGTTTATTTTAAATTTATTTCTGTTGAGGTATAATCAACATATAACATTATATTAGTTTCAGGTGTACATGTAATGACTTTGTACTGGTAAAACCTGAGTTTGAATGTCCTTGGCTGACTGTGGATTACAATCCTTAAACCAATAGGATTTACTCCTAATTATAATAACAGCTGGGAAGGAAGGCAGGTTCAAACTAAGTATGGATAGATATATTTTTTATTAATCACCAAATTGATGAGTCTTTCCAATTTATCCTCTTTTATGGAAGGGAACTCTTGTAAATATTACCATGTGCCTAACCTTACAGAGCAGCTAATCACCCAGGCAAAGGCATAATGTATGAACCTTACCACATGTCTCTTAGGTCTATGACCACCCTGTGAGAAACTGAAAGAGGGAGATTGGGGACAAAACAGAGACAGCCTTCCAAGGACTGGAGTGGACGACCTCTAGTGTGGTGCCATGTGGTCAGTCTTCCTGGATTATTTCTGCCCCAAATTGTCTCATCTATTACTAGTCAGAGTGCCTGTGTCTTGATTTGATCAGGATCTCAAGACATTTGTAGAACAGACTTGTGACTGCAGGATAGCAAAAGTAAAACATGAGGATATTTTCATCTATTAACAACCACTTGAACATTCCCTTGAGTAAGAGACATGAAACAGAGGTGTGAAGATTCTTCACTTTAAATAGTCACTGTTCTTCAAAAATATCTGCATGAATTTTTTTCCTTTCATCAAAACCTTGGCGTCTTTTTCCTTTGAGGTTATCCTATGCTCAATCCTTTTGTAGGGTGAAGAGTTACCTTCTAATCAGTTTTTAAAAAGCCTGTGTTATATATTGTATTTGCTTAAAATAGGAGTTCATCCCAACATACAATAGAAAATTGCTTCTGATTCTTTTACTTGTTTCTACTGTGGTTTAACTTTCTTCCCAATGCAAACAATTTTGGGAGTATTCAACACTGGATGCCATTGCTTCTTCTGGAAAAATATACCATCACCATCTGCTGAACTGTGAACATGAATTTTTTTCTCCTCCATTTGGCTAAAGAAACATATTCCATGAGGTTATTCAGAAAAAGGTACTGGATGTTATAGAGGTGGACTAAAGAGAGTTAATAGATGTCAGCTCAAACTGACCTCTCCAGACATTCCATTCACCCCATTTGAAGTTACAGTGGAGCACATCAGAATTTATGCAGGGCTCACACATTGGGAATATTCCTGATGTGATAGTAAACAAATGTCTCCCTCTAGTTTCCCATGAGCTGTTTCTTTTCTCTGTTAAAGAGCTTCAGATGGGCATCTAAAATATATATAAAAATGGCCCCAGGTCCTAAGGGCAATATCTGCTCACTTTCTCCCAACATAACTTATACTCCAAAGGTGTGTTTAGTTGGAATCTATCAGGGGAAAAGGAGAGACCTGGAATAGCTCATATCTGGAGCCCAGATGAGCTAAATGTGAATGAGTGAATGGCATGAATAAGTCAGCAGTAGGCAATGAAGATTCAGCTACAGAGATGGGTCAAAATCGAATCTTTGGGTTTTGGGGAACAGCAAGATAGTGATGTCCAGGGCTGTATGGCTATATGTGGGTACCTTATAAAGATTGATGAACTGATAATTCGGTATCTGGTCTAATCAACATAATTTAAAAAATTGTTCAGCATTCATTTAGAAATGAGGCTGAATATATTGTGTGGAAAGAAGAAAAACTGCTCCTGGTAGTGCAGTGGGGCAACATACTGTCTGGCTATATTTAGCTCAGGCCCCAAGCATGGAAAACAGAAGCCCTGTTATGCACAAGAGTGTCCTTCCTGAGAAAGCAATTTGGGGAGGATGTGCTGTTACTTAAGCCAGCCTCTGAAGGGTATCCCCTGCCCATCCCAACTAGCCTGTGATTTCCAAACATATAGTGTACCGTCTCTGAGAGTAATGAAATTGTCTCCCTTGCGTATTTTCAGTGACATTTTCATGGTCCTCACCATTTGGCTGGCTCGGAGACACTGGAGAGCAATAAGAGCTAAGTGACTAAAACTCGGTAAAACTCTCATTTGGTCACCGGATCAAGGGTTGTAATGGATCTCCAAGTCCTCTCCATCTCAAACTTTGTCTGATTTTAAGGCAAAAATCCAGTTACTAGAAAGATAACATACAGCAGAAACAATATATCCATCCAGTTTAGGAAAGTCTGGACTGCTGGGTAAGAGAGTGGGGCTCCAGATAGTCTCAGCTGGCCCCCCAGTGTGCTGAGGCTCATTGAGAGGAAGTGTTCAGTGTATATATTCCCAGAGGTAAATCTGACATTTCAAAATCTGACATCATCTAAAGTAAGTATGTGGTTTATATCTTTTAAAATTAATTCTATGGCAAAGGAGTCCATTGAAATATGGAGTTTCATCACCTTTTTGTCAAATATTAGAACTATGTGTCATAAAGAAATCTATGTACCTGGAAAAGTTTGTTTTCCAAACTGCCAGGTGATCTTCCTGCTTTTTTATTATGATGATTTCAATGAAAACGATTCCTAAGTCAAGTCTGCTTTTTCAGAATGTGTGCTTGATTTTAATCCAGGCTGATGCACACCTAGGGATATATTTCTTATGAAGTTTTTGAAGTTAGCATAGCCAAGTGTGCACATGCACATACACACAGACAGACACACACACACAGAGCCTAAACATTATTCTTTAATAGTGCTTACTAGTAAGTAAGTTGAAAGCACGGCTTATGTGAACCCATTTCTAGCAGGATGACTGTATTAACAACACCCTGCTGTGTAATGAACAGTTTTATTTGATTTGCACAGAAAATGTTTTGTTTAACATCTGTTCAATTAGTGTTGTCATTTCATTACTGAAGTTTGTCTTAGAACCAACAGGTTCATTCTCCTTTTGGATATTTGGAAAGGGATTTCAGTTGGCGCACACCAGTACCTTCTGTTTGGATAACCCTCTTGATATAGTCAATTAGATAAGGTCGATGGCAATGTGTTTTCCTCATGTTTGAGGACAAGACTTCCTCACACACTGGACTTCTAACACCTGTCCCAAACCTAGGAATTTCCTGGGTGGAAAAGCACCCCATGCTAGAACTGAGCTTGCTCTTTTGAATAGGAAATACAGCAGTAAGAAAATATTTCTAGTTTGAACCAGTTTGCTGTCATTAAAGTGAGTAACGAGTGAAGAATGTGTGACAATTTAATTATAAATTGTAATTGAAAAGCAGTTGAAGTGGAAAAAAACCAAAGCTAGACAGTAATTAGAAAAGGATTTAGCTCTCCTTTGTTTTAGTTAGTAAATTTATGGACAATTATGGTTGTCGCCTTTTATAAAAGGAAACATATTATGAAACATAAAACAGATGTTTCTTTTTAACAAAGCAGATTGTCTTTTTATTGCCGTGACTATTTGTCAATGATATGAGGAAGGTCTTTCCTTTATCTTCTTCCTTATTGTCAATTAAAAAGAGGAACCCATGATGTCTGTGGGAAAAGAAGATAATTTGTATCAGAGATAAAGTCTTCTCAGAGAGGATTATGTTGTCTATAAATGTTTGAGACTGTAAGACGGTAAAGTTAAGTGTCATGAATTTAACAGTGATGATGTGTGAATACCTTAAGGCTATTTCTTAGAACTCTACCAAGTCAGAGTGGGCACAATGAGGGTCAAGGTGTGGCCAAAAGAGAAAATTCTTTTAATACAACCACAAGCAATTTCCTTAATAGTTCTGAATGAGGTGATACAGTTAATTATAATTTTATTTGAATAGAGGAAGTCACTTCTAGATTGCTGTTTGTCTCATCAACCATTTTTGCTATTACATAACTAATAAAAGCAGTCTTGCAGGTATATGAGGAACAATTGAGGTTGATATTTGGCTCTGATCAACCACAATAGTGTCTATAGTCAGTGGCTTCATTTTTGAATATAAAAACACAATATGGAAAATGAAGTAAAGGAGAAGAAAAAATATATATAAAACTAATAGAGTGTGTTCATGCATAACACGCAAGTGGACCTCTCTAACTCAATTGCTGTGAACCCCTGAAGGATGTGAACATGCAACATTTTGATAAATGGAACCATATTTTAAATGTGCTAGAGACTGTAAGCTTGATCTGCTTGGATTTTCATAATTTAGATATTGAAAACAAGACACAGCTATGTAAGCAGAATTGTGATTGGGCATTGGACAGGGTGGAGATGGTAGTGGTTAAAACATGCATGCACATACACACAACACTAACAGACCATGATTTCTCTAGGTGGTACTCTACTGCTGGAAAAATAAAATATCTTGTACCAATTTTCTCACAGATATTTATTCATTTCTCCATGTGTACTAGGTCTTTGACTGCCATTTCCTTCCCAATGAAGTAAAGTATATTCACAATGGTTGCCCAATTCTTGATGAAGACAGAGTGAAGCTTAGACTTTACAGGTAAGCAGCACAGATAACCATTCCATGCACTTCTTAGGGCCTTTTCTGTAGGCAGATATCATGAGGAAGTTAGTAGATCCCAAACAAGAAAGTAATCAGTTGAAAATAGAGACCTAATGGGTGAGGCAAGAATTGTAGCTGACTTTCAATTATCTTTATTTGTACCATCTTCTTTGAGGCTTTTCTGGGGCAAATTTTTAGCTTTATCCTGTTTCCCATTAGAGTTCTTATGCAGGTATCTCTGATGATCCAATCCCCCACTTATGATGGGAAGTGGAAGTCACAAACTACAAATTCTTAATGAGAATTAAGAGGGAAATATATTCCAAAACAGAATGAAATTCTTCTTTTTGATTATCATCTTCTTAGTTATAAGCAGTACAGTAGCTTCTATTTTTAAACATATTAAATAATAAAAGTGTTTTAAAAATCAATTATGAATGGCCATATGACCTAGCAGTTCTACTCTTAGATATACACTAAAAGAAATAAAATACCTGTACACAAATGTTCATTATTTAAAAATAGCAAAAAAAAAAAAAAGGAAATAACCCATGAATGCATAAATGTGGTATATCCATACAATGGAATATTGTTTAGCCATCAAAAGGCATGACTCACTTATAAATGCTATGACCTGGAAGAACCTTGAAACCATTATGCTAAGTGAAAGAAGCCAGATACAGCAAGTCACATATTGTATGATTTCATTTATATGCAATGTTCAGGAAAGGCAAATCCATAAACACAGAAAATAGATTAGTGGTTGCTGGGGGAAGGGTCAATGGGCAGTGACTGCTAATGCATATGGATTTCTTTTTGGGGTGATAAATATGTTCTGGAATCAGGCAGTTGTGATGGTTGCACAACTTTGTGAATATATTGAAAACCACTGAGCTGTATACCTCAGGAAGGTGAATGTTATGGTATATGAATTATATCTCAATAAAAGTTAATTTAAGAATTAAACTCGTGGTTATGGTATTGCTCACTTCATAGAAGCAATTGACAATTCAGTGCAGGTAGAGTAGGCCTTTAGATAGTTTACTTGATTTTATTGCTCTTATGAATATTTAGCTAAAATACTTCACTGTGAATTTCCCTTAAGCACTAGACTAATGCAAAAGAGTCTTGTAGAAGACATTGAAACAATGAATCATTCTATAAACACTTTTGATCACCTGCATAGATCAAAGCCCTATGTGAGGCATAGGAAATGCCATAGTCTGATGCAAAATGTGGGGAGATAATTGTGAAGCAGAATGTCAAGTGCTAAAAGAGAGGCATGAACAAAATGCCATGTTCAGAAAATGATATAGCATCTGAGGATTCCTTTGAAAGCTATATAATCAGCACACAGGCCTGTTTAGTCTTTATAAGACTGAAGTTAAAATAAAACTATTTTCAGAGAGCCTACCTGGAAGGATTGGACAGCTGATAATTCTGACTTTCCCATTTCTTTCTTGAGTTTCTAAGGAGTGGAGGGGGTGGAGGAGCACACGTGGAGGGCAGAGTTAGAGGAGCTGTTTTTCTCCTTTAGAATAGTCAGAGGAGTTGGAGGTAGAAAATCAGAGAACTTGTTTATTCCTCTCTTACCTTCTCTCCAGTCCCTTTGGTAAGCCACCTGACCTCTCCATGCCTCAGCTTCCTTGTCTATAAAATGGGATTAACAAAGCCTATAATGGTTTTCTAATGGTTTTCTGAAGAGCCAAAAGGTCTTGGTGCTTCAGGAACTTCTCAGCCCTTCACCCCTGAATTAAAACTCAGCCCATAAGTTACACAAGCTTGATACTCTTAAATTACATATATGCCAGAAGTAAGACTCTGAGCTCACATCAGTCTTTAAACATCAGTGTACATGACAGGTTTAACAGAAGGTGTTGAAAGAAGGATCAGTGGAGAGGAGAATGGCAGAAAAAGGAGTTGATCCCAAGATAAGGAGAAGGGCAAAGAACAGAGACTGGGAGTAGAGGATAAAACAAAATCCAAACTCTAACTTACAGACAAATTTTGTGAAAGCTTCCAAACAAATCCACAGGCATCGGACGTACCTGAGCACTGATAAATATTGCCTTTGCTCTGTTCTCTTCAGATTTACTGAAACAGACACCCTCATGGAAACCTTTATCCTACGGGTCTATCTCCTGGAACCAGACTGTAACATCATCCATATGAGTGACAATGTGCTAGAGGTGTCTGAATTCTACGGTCTGTCCCAAGCCATTGATAAGAACCTGCTCAGGTTTGATTATGAGAGGACATCAAGCTTGGAATGTACAGTCAGGCTGGACCCTGTGGGAACTCAGCTGCCAGCCCACGGTCAGATGGTGCTGGTGGAGCCACGGCCAGAGGAACCTCGTGGAGATCAGCCACACAGTTTTTTTCCTGAATCTCGTATGATGTTTTCATACTAAAACTGACAAAAATAGCAATGCATGGTCATCTGCCACTATGACAAAAAGTTTTACTTAATCTGATTTGTAGCTGGTTAAAAAGTGTAGGTTAGTGGTGAAGGGTATGAACTTTGTAATCAGAAAGATCTGGATTTGAAAACTGTTCTGCTCTTTATTTCCTGTGTTATTTTAGGCAAGTTACTTAAACTGTCTAGGCCTCTGTAAAGTGAGCAAGGGTAGTAGCTTCTCCGTGGGGTCATGTAGGGATGGAGCATGTGGCAATGGCTCAAGAATTATCAGCTGTTACTATTAAAAGTAGCAATGGCAGTGGTAATAAGAGTAGTCAGTGTATTTATTAGGTAGTATTAGATTATCAACAGGCTTGAGGCAGAGCTGGTGGGCAGTAGCCATGGTTTAAATCAGAAAGAGTTAATGGATAATGTTCCTTCTGTTATTTATTTAATCAGTATATTTTGGGTACCTCCTACATGCATGACAGTGTTCTAGGCACTATGGGAAGACCAAGAAATACAAGGGATAATTATAGTCATGGTTGAATTTGGGCAGCAATTTACAGCTAAAAACGTGCTTGTGCTTAAGTTACCTCATTTAGTGTTCACAACCATCTGGTTAAAAAGCAGAATACCATTTTGTACCTCAGGGAAATGCACAAAATTCCCCTCAAAAAATAAGTGTCCTATGTGTATCTTATACCCTGTAAGAATGAAAAATGCAGTTAGGCAGAGACATGGAGACTATTAGAGAGACAGCTACAGGTTTCAGTGGGAGAGAGCAGGTTGGTTCAGGCAATCAGAGAATGTTTAAAGGAAGGTTTAGTAAAACCATTAAGTGGACCTGGAAAGGCAGACAGGACTTGAGTGTGTGGCAAGCACAACAGGGAGAGAAATTCAGTGAGTAGAACAGTCTAGTAGAGACTGTGTGAGGGAGTCAAGGAAGTGGATGCTGAGAAGAAAGTGAATGCTGAGAAGGAAGACCAGAGCTAGACCATGCAGGGCTAATAATGAGTCATCGGCCTATTTGTCAGAGATATTCAAGCAATAGAAAATGTATTTTATTATTTCTCCTCTTAGTGTAACTTTTGGTGAGACAGGATCTCATGAGACAACTGGTCAACTGTTCTTTTCAGGAAGGGAAAGTACAGCCTTTTACAAAAATGACACCCCACTCAGTGAATGATTAAGGGTACCTATGAATATTCTTGGGGAAGTGAGAGGGAATAAGTACCCATGGGAGGGAGGATTGGCTTTTAAATTGTGCAGTCATTGTGCTCAGGTGACTATCTTAAGTCAATGCTGTGCATTCTAGAACTGCGAGCAGAACTGAAGTGTCCAGGTGGAAGCTGTACCCTGGGACTGAAGAAAATAGGAAGTGTCACAGTGAGCTGTGAGGAGTTCCTGCTGATGGGGCTTCGCTATCAACATATGGATCCCCCTTCTCCCGACCTTGATTATATCTCCATCCAGCTAGACCTCACAGATAGCAGGAGTAAAATCGTATACAAGGTAGAGTTTGGGGATGTGTATCTAGGCCCCCAACTGATCCGCAGCAAGACAGCTGGCTCCACGGAGGTGCTCATGCTGGCTCCCGTGCCACGGAGGGTCCCCTTGCTCTGGTGGGTGGACCCGCCCAGTGGCTCATTACAACTGCAGTTGTTTGTTCTGCCAATAAGTGCTTCCAACAGTAGCTTTAGTATGTGATTCAGTATAGTTTCTCTTCTCTTCTAGCTCTGCCCTCTCTAAGGTAACTTGAGAAGGACTGGGGCCAGTTACATGCTACCCTTCTCTTTCCTTCCATATTCTTCATCTGGTCTTTTAATCTTTTGTAACATCTTTTGTTTGATGCTTCATTTTCCTCTTCTTTATTAGGACCTCTTTTCACCTGTTAGACGAAATCAGGGGTTCCACACACCCACTATGCAAGGCCATGGGAGATCAGGGGGAAAGGAAGCTTCAGCCTCGTTTCTATGGTTGTAGCAGATTGTATTTTTTTCACTCTTCCTTTGAGGTAGAGAATGGGGTCTTCAAGGAGTCAGGCCCCCAGAGGCCCCCCGTCTTTCAATCTCTTGTAAATTCTCCTGCCCTTTCCTCTTCTTGATCCCTTCAAGTTGAAATGATAGAGAAAATGACTTCATTTAAAATCTATTTATATGAAATATTTAACATGCTATGCTCCCCATTCATGTGCTCTATATTTGGTTCTGTGGGTGGGTGGGGCAACTGTGCACCAACTGAAACAGCTCAAATTTATGCTGATGGAAGATGGTCTAGGAGTACATTTGTGAAATACCTCCATCTTTCAAAATCTGTCTTCTCCCTAGGATTTCTCTTAAGAGACTCAAATAGTGAACATTAATCCCCAAGAAATTGATAAGACAAAGAATGATAAGGAACTGATAAAACAGGGTCATAGAGTTTCCCATTGATTTCTGATCATTCTTCTATTATGTAGTAAGATATTATGTTTACCATTGCAAGGCTAGCCCTTTTGTCCCTTAGATTTGCCAACTTATTCCTGTGCCAGTACTGTATCCTTCTGAAAATGAAAGGTCTGTAATACACTTTGGTATTTTACAGGCGAGTCGTCTTCAAAATTTTCTTACCCATTTTCATCTATTCTTAGTTCCAGATAAATAAATTATATCAGTTAAAAAGAAAAAACCCTCCTAAGTATTTTTATCAGGAATAGATTAAAAGTACAGATTATTTTGGAAATAAGTAGAATGTTAGAGCATTTACCACATTGAGTTTTCTCTTCCAGAAATGAGATTTCACTTCATCTAGGCGAATGTTCTCCAATAGGTTTCTGTCGAGTTTGCATTTCTTCATGGAAGCTGAACACACTCAGGAAGTCCAGGGCTAGGCCATTTGTTTTTGTGAACTTGTTGTGAATAGACACTTTTCCCTCCATTTCGTCTTCTCATTGGTTACTGACGAAAAATAGGAAAGCTATTTTTTGCTCTAATTTTCTTTTATCTGGCTTCTTTCTTGAATTCAATTATTCTAAGAATTTTTCAGTTCTTTGGGCTTCTAAAGGCTGTAATTACATGTCTCACTAATGATGATAATTTTGTCCTTTCTTTTTCAGTAATTATTCCTCTTACTTTTTCTCTACTTCTCACTTGTTTGTCAGAATAATATTAAATATAATGATGCTTATAAGAATCTTTGTCTTGTATACTTTATCAATATCAACTTCCTGTCTTGTCCTTCTTAATGCTTTTTGCCTTGAATTCATCTTTCTTTGAAGTGAATACGGTCCTACTGCTTTTTTCCCTTACACGATAACTTTGGATCATCTTTTTACTTTAATCTTCATATGTAATTTTATTTTAAATGCCTCTCCTATAAGGCACATGGAATTGGATACTTAATTTCAGAATATTTGTCTTGAACAAGGGAATATAAGCTGTATTTTTGTAGTAATGGACATGTATGTTTTTACCCTATCATCTTGTCTTATGCTTTCTTGCTAAAAAAAGTTTGTCTTGCAAATTAGGTTATATTTTCTTTGCCTTTTTCTTACTTATTAGAAAACCCTTTATCTCATACTATGTTTTACTAGGATTTAGTTCTATATTTTAAAAAATCATTTAACTTATATTTTTAATATTAAAGTCAAAAATATGAAATGAGGTCCCTTGGATTCTTCCTATGTACAGTGAGGATTGATCCTATGTATCCTTTCTCCTGGCAGTTGCCCAACTTCCAGAATTTGTTTATACTATCTGCAGTGTAGTTCTAGCATAGGGTTGTTATATCTTATTATTTCTTACATCGCCTCTCTTTTATTTCAAGTAATTGAAAAATCCATTTTGTTGAAGCAACGTATTTAGGCTTAGCGTGAGGCTTAATTGGTCTTATGGTTTGGCACCAGTCCTTTTTATACAGTCATTTCCCCATTCTTGAGTTTTCCAATTATGAATCTTAAATAATTATTAATTATCTTAAATAATTATTCTCAAGAGCACTTGAAGAATAGAGACTCTGAACCCTGGGGTGTCTCAGCACACCACTCATCTGTTTTCAGAACCATGCGCCAGTGAGGGTCAGGTTTGACTGTCTTCTCTGTTTCTCTGCTATGCTTGTCTCTTCCAGGCTTTGCTGGCTGGTTTCTGAACTTCCAGGTTAAGGGGTGGGTGATTTGTGGGGAATGATGGAGAGAGAGGTCTGATTTGATCAGGAACCAATGGAATGCGACTTCATGATCTGAGTCTGGCAGATGTTTCAAGCTGTTGCCTTGTCTCTGGGGCAGCGCCACGATTCCTGTGGAAATGCCACCCCGTGGAGGTCTCTCACAGCAGATCTCTCATCTCAGGAGGATGTGTTTCTAGCCTGAGAGACCTCTTGCAATTCCTCCCACAGCTCCTGGGATGGGATTTCCACCTCCAGCTCTGGCTGCTGGGATTCTCTCAGATGCAGCCTAAAGGCGAGGGTCCAGGATGATCACAAACCGACCCTCTGTGCCACTCGGCCCATATCCAGGACCACTCATGTATTCCTTCCTGCTGCAAATAAGGGCTCCAGGCTGATCCCAGCACAGCCGCCATTACCCTCTGCTTCTGGCCTCTGAGCTTCCCTGGGTATGAGCCCAGCATCAGCCCTCTGTGTGCCCCACCTGTAGAAGACACATTTTAAGGCTATTTTCAGGGAAACTTCTCTGCTGACCCCTGAGACAAGGGGTATAGCACTGCCTCACTCTTCCTCTTTGTGGGGTGTGTGGTGTTGGGGTTGAGGGGGGACTCAGCACAAGAAAGCACTCTTCTTTCCAAATGAATCTCTTTCTCTTATCTCTCAACCCTTTCAGATTCTTACAGTGGGTGAGAAGGTTCTAGAGTCTGGAACTGTAATTTCTTTGTAACTTCTGCCTGTAGTAATTCTCTCACATTATTTTGAAATCTGGTATCTCTTCTATTGGAACTTCAGTTGAGACTGAGCCAAGAATGCCATTTTTAACATTCTGTTACATACAGATTACAGCTTCTAGCCAATATCCAGTGTTCAGCAGTATTGGACAAACGTGTCTCTGGTCATTAAGCCTGGTTCTCTCAAAATGGGAAACATCAGATCCTGTGATGATCAGTGTCTCCTGCTATGGGATTCCTTCTGCAGCACTTCTTGAAGCCTCAGACCCCAAGATGCAGTTTCATGGTTCTCTGGAGACCCTGCCAGTGGGGCCTCCTGCTCCTGGCCCCCTCCTCTGAGGAGATGCATTCCTGGCCTGAGTGGTCGCTCACAGCACCAATGATCTGCTCCTTACCCGGAGACCCAGCATTTAAACTAACTAGACAACTGAGCCACCATCTTTCAGTTGCATATGTACCGAGTTATAGAGACATTTTCCTTCATTCTGCTTTTGCCGCTTTAAAGCCACATGCCTGGAAATGGGCAGGGTGGCTGGAGGAGCGTGGTGGTGTGTGCCGCACACTGCCAAGTGCTTTGCTTTGGCTATTGCATTTAATCCTCACTTGATGCTTATGAGCCAGTACTCCCACTTTAAAAATAGGGGAAAACAAGATTTAGGAGTAAATAACTTGTCTAAAGTTACACAAATTGTAAATGCTGGGGATAGAACCTAAGGCACCATTCATCCCAATGCCTAAATCGGTGCCCCTCTCAACCCTGGCTGTGTGTTAGATTCACCAGAGAGCTTTAAAAATACCAGTTTTCAGGCCTCCTCCTTGGAACAATAAATCAGAATTTCTGGAGATGGGCCTTGGGCATCAGAATGTGTTAAAAACTGTCCACATGATTCTACTCTGCATCCAGGTGCCTGCCAGACCACTGCTGGACACAACTTTTAGGCTGTGGCCTTGGATTAAAGATCATATATATATATATATATATTTTTTTTAAGTTTTTTTCATTTCAGTGTCATTAATATACAATTACATGAGCAACATTGGGGTTACTAGATTCCCTCCATTATCAAGTCCCCACCACATTCCCCATTACAGTCACTGTCCATCAGCGTAGTAAGATGCTATAGAGTCACTACTTGTCTTCTCTGTGCTATACTGACTTCCCTATGCACCCACCCGCTACATTATGTGTGCTAATCATAATGCCCCTTTTTCCCCTTACCCCTCCTTTCCCACCCATCATCCCCAGACCCTTTCCCTTTGGTAACTGTTAGTCCATTCTTGGTTTCTGTGAGTCTGCTGCTGTTTTGTTCCTTCAGTTTTTTCTTTGTTCTTATACTCCGCAAATGAGTGAAATCATCTGATACTCATCTTTTTCTGCCTGGCTTATTTCACTGAGCATAATACCCTCTAGCTCCATCCATGTTGTTGCAAAGGGTAGGATTTGTTTTCTTCTTATGGCTGAATAATATTCCATTATGTATATGTACCACATCTTCTTTGTCCATTCATCTACTGATGGACACTTAGGTTGCTTCCAATTCTTGGCAATTGTAAATAGTGCTGTGATAAACATAGGGGTGCGTATGTCTTTTTCAAACTGCGCTACTGCACTCTTAGGGTTAAAGATCAAACTGACCCTGTATGCTGTCGCTGCTTTCACACTCACTCCCCCTTCACACTTTCTCTCTCTTTCAACAGTCAGAGTATGCATGGTTGCCTGTGCGTATCAGAGCAGGCATTCCTAATCAGACTCCAAGGGCTGCATTCATGGCCATGTATATTCTGGAAGTGGATCAGTTCATCCTGACCTCTTTAACAACAGCGGTTCTGGACTGTGAAGAGGATGAGACCCCCAAACCCTTACTGGTATTCAACATTACTAAAGCCCCACGCCAGGGCTATGTGACGCACCTGTGGGATCACACCAGACCAGTCTCCTCATTCACCTGGAGAGACCTAAGTGACATGCAGATTGCCTATCAGCCACCCAACAGCAGCCATTCTGAGAGGAGACAATTTGAGGTAAGAAGAGAGATGAAGCTTCTAGCCCATTTGGTATTCACAGAGTTACTCAAGAGGCCTCTCCCTTTGCCTTCGGGTTAGTCTGTACATTCAGTGCCTCAAAAGAGAATCAAACCCTGTAAGCCAGAAGGCAAGCACAGGGCCTAGAGGAGTCAGGGAAGTGGTGCAAGTGAGCAAGACTGCCTGGGGCGAGACTGCAGGGAACTGAAGGAAGAGCTGATTTAGGATTTAGGAAGCTGCTGCAACTCAGCTCCAGTCGGACCCTCTGCAAATACAGTCGGACCCAATGTTGCTATAGCTCTTGTTTGTCAAGAAAAGTTGGAAATCCATTATTATTTTATTTTGTAAAAATGTTTCCATTTTTAAATGTAAAAACCATATTAAATATTGTAATACATATTGTGCCAGCTACAAAATATTTCTTAGGGCCCCATTTGGCCCAAGGTTCACCAGTTTCAGAGCTCTGGTGCCCTCGACAGCCTTCCTGCATTGCATAGACCATTAATGTTAGAGACGACTTTGTTTACAATTCTTTCTTGAATAAATTCTTTTTCTTTTTTATTTAGGAGAGTTTTCTTATTGGGATCCTTAATTTTTATTGATAATACTGACTCAGGATAGGAGATTTCATAATCTTATTGGATGACTAATTTCACTATCCAACACTTTTCATCAGGAAAGTCCTCTTTATATCTAATCTAAATACCTTCTGCTGTTTCAGCCTCTTTCCTCCTCTTTTGTATAGGATGAGAGTGAAGAACAGCTGGCTACACACTTGCACATAATAACCCTGCACAAACTTACAGACCTACCAGCAAGTTGATTGAAAGAGGATGGAAAGTTTAAATGAGCAGATTGATGCAGACTTGAGTTTAGGTTTATTAAGGAAAATGAGTGTCCCTGGTGTTAGCAAATTGTCCTCCATCTAATTTAGGCATTTTCTGCATTTAGCTGCAAGGGTAGACAAAAAGACTCAGACTATAAATGCCGTGCTTTCCCCTTTGATTTTGTTTCCTTCACCTCATAATCATCGGTGGCAGCTGCTTTTTGCTTTCTTGCTTTTGCTTCCCGTTCCTTCCACATGATGAAGTCATTTCCCATTAAACATCTGGTTTTACCTGGAGTTCACAAAGAAAGTGCCACTGCTCTGGCTGTGAAGTGTGTGTATTTTCTGGCATTGAATAATGCAACCTTAAAGCAGAACCTGTCCAAATGTGTGATTTTTGTTGTTGTTGTTAGAAGGTAACTCTCATTTTTCTCAGCAATTTTGTGCTTTTCAGATTACGTGGGCCAGAAGTCCTGGGCCTCTGTAGAACTTGGTTTATTCCTCCAAGTTGGGTGGTGCGCCCGGGAGCAGAGCCTCCCCTGGGCTGTAGCTCCAGGGCAGTCTGTTCTTTCAGGCATGAAAATCCAACTCACTTTATTAGGCATTATGTTTATTTGAGAATAAATTCCCTTAAGTGAGAACATAACACAATTTTGTATGGCTCAACCTAATAAATATTTACATTACACCTCCAAAAAGACATCCCCACCTCAGTATAGTTTCATTTTTAGTCTGTTACTTTGGCACCATTGGGTTTGTTTCTTTTGTTATATAGTATTTGTTGATATCTTGCTGTCTTATAATTTTCTCTTCTCAAGTGTACCACACATACTTCAAAAATAGGCAGTGTACCTTCCATTTCTGTATTATACACATCCTTCTCTGTCAATACCTTGTGAAATATATACATAGCATGTAATAAGGCTCAAAACTTACAGCCCCACTTATTAGTTATGGATTTGATGGGAGCACATAAAGTCTTGATATATAAAAATATGTCTAGTGGGATACATGCCTGTGGTTCAGGGTCTTTTATAAGCTGCACCATTAACATTTTGGGCTGGATAATTGTGGAGGCAGTCGTGTGCATGGTAGAATTTAGTAGCATCCCTGACCTTTATCCGCTAGATGCCATTAGCACCCCCTCAGCCCCATACACACGTATACCCATTTGTCAGACCAAAAATATCTCCAGGTATTCTGAAATGTCCCCACATGGGATAAAATCACCCCCAGTTGAGAGCACTGCTCCAGGCTCTGTACCACTGAGAGAGGCCCAAGTGGGCTGATGCTGGACACATAGTCTCCTGAGCAAATACGAAGACATTTCTCCACCATATTTATTCCATTCAGGATAGGAAATTCTTTTCTTGGGGTGTGGGGTGAGATTTAAAAATCCTGATAAATTAAGGTACAAAATCTAGACCCTGAAAAAAAGTGAACTGAGGTTGTCAAAAATGAGATCAGGCAACAGCAGAAACCTGAAACTGTTTTGCCTCCATCTGTGATACATACCCCAGAAATAATGGTATTTTAAAACTATAGGTTGTCAACATATGGTTCATATGCAACTGTTTGCTTCCAGGTGGAGGTGGAGGTATATGACTTCTTCTTTGAAAGGAGTGCACCTATTACAGTCCACATCTCCATCAGAACAGCAGATACAAATGCCCCGCGTGTATCCTGGAATACAGGTGAAGCTCAATATAGGGTGTCCAGCAACCTAGCCCTAAAGGAAGATCAGAAAATATATGGGTCGGGAAAGGAAGGTGGTTTTATTCCCATTTCACACATGAGGCAACTGAAACCCAGCCAGGTGAAGAGTATCCGATAGTTGTTTTGTTTTGTTTTACCTACGGACAGGGTGAAAAATTGAAATCCAGGATTCCTGTGTCCTGGAGCTCAGTTCTTTCCTCTGCAGAAGATAAGCCAAAGGGACACCTTTCAATTTGATGAGTCAAAAGAGTGACTATTTGTGATATTAGCTGTAGTTGGACTGAGAGAGAAAAGGTCTCCAACTCAAATTGTTTCGAGAGATTGAAGGAAAGAGTAGACTGTAATCTGTATTCCTATTTTTAAGTCAGGTTGCATGTGAACTACAGTAAATAAATGAAAGCTTATTTGTTTTAAAAGAGGGCTTTGCTCTGCCTTTCATTTCTAGATGGACTTATAATGCAATGTATATATTTAGATCAGATGTAAATGTTGGATGTGAATGAAGATTTCTTCCTTTCCACTAATCCCATCAGTAACATTCACAACATACTTAAAAGCAGTGGTAGGTTCTGTTAAGGGGAAAATTTCTGTGTCTGATTTAAATCCTCAGGTGGCAGCTTAAACAAGTTGCCTTTTCTGTATGTATGTGTGTGTGTGCTGGCAAATGGATCGACACATGCACATGTAGGTGTTTGTAAGCACGTGAGTTTCAGTAGAGATTGAGAACACCAATTCAGCAGTCTTGATTTTTAATTCTGGCTCTATGTCCTACTTTACATTTGTTGAGGAATAATGAGAGAAAAGAAGAAATCAGTAACCGAAAGTTTAGTAATAATCACATTTTAGGTACATTATTGCTTGAGCAGAGATACTTAATATCTGTATGTGTATGTATGATCTTTGAAACCCAGACTTATTAAAGAGAGCTCCATATCTGGTTTTGGCTAGAGCAGAATCCTTTTTAAAATGAATTTCTACATATTATGAACTTAATATATGTTCACTGTTGGAAACTTGGAAAGCACATTAATAGGATAAATTGTAATAAATGGATGATAATGCATAAATGAATGAAATAGTAATAAATGAATAGAATCATTTATTACTCCATCATGAAAATATAACCAGTATGAATATTTTGGTGTTAAGTACTTCTAGTGTTCTTGCTCGCCCTTCTGCTGTCTCCCATGATGCTTTGAGCTGTGTGGCACTAGGTACTCTTGGCTCTCAAACCCTTACTGCCCATCACAAAGATCCTTTATGTGTGCTTCCCACCCTCCTTCTCCCTTCCTTTCTCCTTCTCTCTTTCTTTCTCTCTCTTTTTTTCTTTCTTTGTCTATCTTATATACTCTACGTCTTAGCACAGGTTTGCTAGCAAACAACCCTGAGGCGGATCACATACACTAACCCTATACTGGAAACAGGGAAAGGGGAAAAGGGAAGTGAAGGGGACAAATAAAAAGGTGGTGTGAATAAGCTGGTTACAGCTTAATGAGAAAATACAACTGATTGCTCAGTAGTGCTAATGTCTCTGGGAGGAGATAGAACCACTGTGCAGGGGGAGAGTCTGAGTTGGGGTGGGAGAAAAGTAAGCAATCTAACTGTCAGGTCCTTCCTGTCTCCTGTTTCCCCTCAGTTTGCCTCACTGGATATTAACTCCCTACATGTTCATGTTGCGTTTCCTGGTTCCTCTCAGCAGGGGCCACACAAATTTCCTGGGACCCATGGTGTGGGATGTGGCCACGGTCACAAGGGAGCTTATGCCGAAACCAGGCCATTGCCCAAGTGGGCTGTTGAGGTCACCAGCTATGTCAAAAGGTGAGGCAGTGGCAGCAGCCCGGGCTTTATGATTGTGAGGAACACTCACGGGGCTGCCTCAGCTGGAAAGCAGGTCACAGCCAGGGAGGCCAGGAAGCCAGGCAGATTGGAGTGGGGTACCACCAGGCTTCACCAGTACATTGTCTTTAAATTTTATCGATTTGTTTCTTTAAAACAAGATTCCCTGCAATCGGTTGGCTCCCAGCTCTACTGAATAAGGGGAATGGTTGGTGCTACGGCTCCCGTTTCTGAGTGTTCAGCCTAGAATCTGTATTCTTCTTGCTTGAGCAGACCTCACCCTCCCCAGATTTCCCCCCGCATCCAGGGTCCAAGGAGAAGGTTTTATTTTAACTCCTTTAGTTGTAAAAGTTCCTTCCGTATCAGACTCTAGACGAAAGTTCAACCCTCATTGGAAAAGTGTCAGACACTTCCTGTCTAACACCAGTAAACACTCCCCTAGCTCAGTAGCTCTGTATCTGCATATTTAACCACTTTACATTCTCTGTCCTGTGGCTACTATCACACTCACAGATTATATGTAAAAGCACTCTGATTCTTTGGCCCACTTAAAATTTCTGGAGGTAGCCTTTGAAAAATTCCTTGTGGACATTTTTGAACTAGAGAGCACCTTGAACATAACATCTGTCCCTTTCTTTAGTATTTATTTTCTTATACTGTCATGCCTCTTAAGGATGTATCATAAGGAACCAGCTGTCAGATTGGAGTTACTGCTAGTAAAAGTAAAAATGTTATAAAAAAATAAAAGCTAAAATCTGGTTTCATGAAAAGCTTTTGAGCATACAATTTTCAGCTAGTTTTGTGAATGAAGATTCATTGATTTTGTCTTAAATTAGGCATGTTGGCATGTCATTGAACTTTCCAGGACACTTCTCTATTTTCTCTTGTAGGTCTGAATCTCCTGGAGGGGCAGTCTCGGGCCATCACTTGGGAACAGTTTCAGATTGTTGACAATGATGATATTAATGCTGTCCAGCTAGTCACTGTGGGTGGCCTGCAGCATGGACGGCTTACACTTAGAGGTGAATGATCAACCCATGTAACCTAGAAAAGAATCCAAGAACTATTTTCTCCAAAAACAAATTAGGAGAAAATTTCAAAAGCTGGAGATCTTGAAGCCATTGGCTTTTGTGTTAGGGCATTGACATCAGTGGGTGACCCTTTATGAACAGTGTTCATACTTAGCTCATTATTTAAGTCTCAAATGCCATCTAGGATTCCTAAATATACTCCTCAACTGACTACATTATCCCAGCTGGAAGACAAAGTATTTCCCTCTCATTCCTCTACTTCAGAGAAATATATTGAGAAATAGGAAAACCAATTTTTTTTTCACTTTATCATTATGTTGTTATATTATTAGTGGCAGTTACCATAGTTTAAAATAAATGGATTTGTAATTATAAGGATAGTAGATAACAAGATAATGGCCCTGCTAAAAATAAATTCATATCATGATAATATAGTCCATTCCTTATGTTCAGAGGATTTAATTTAATTATCTGATTAGTATGTCTAAATATAAGCCTAAAGAGGGCTCCTATTTATCATCATTTGTGATTAGGGAGTTCTGAAATAAAATATGAAATGATAAATTCATGATAAGTTATCTTGCCTAATCCAGGACAGTTGGAAGTCTGCTTAAGTATCAGGGTAGATGTTCAACTGCATGTTAGGGAAATCCAATTACAGTGACTTAAAAATTCAAGAGTTACTTTCCTCATGTGAAAGTTGCTCAGAGGTAGCATTACATATCCATGATGCCAGCTGCTCTCTTCTGCTCTGCCAGTGATAATAAGATGGCACCCAGACCTCAGGCTTCAGGTCTGCGTTAGAGGAAGGGAGAAAGAGAAGGGACAGTTAAAAAGTTATGTCATTTAGTTTTCTCTCTGTAACAACTTTTCCCAGGCATCTGTTACAATAACTTCCACTTATATCTCCTACCAAGTCACATACTACCCCAGGTGCAATGCACTCTGGAACCTGAGTATTTTTAAATGGTCATATTGCCATTCCAAAGAAAGCTAAGATTCTAGTCCTGAGAACAAGTTGGCTATTGGGCAAGTAACTCATAGTGTCCATTATACTAATGTTTAATCATTTATTCCAGTGAGGTCTTTAATACAACCATACAGGGGGAGTACTGGGGCAACTGCCATCAAGAATAGTTTATACAGAGTGAAGAAATGTTTATTAATATTGTAGACATAAAGTGGAGAATGGTAGTCCATGATGCAATGATGTTCTGGCTCAGGGGAGGTAGAAAATAGCACTAATATCTATTAAGTATTTACTTTGTGCCAGATACTGTGCAAAGCATTCTACATACTTTATCTTATGTCAACTTTATGATGTGAGGTGACATTAGTATTCCCACCTTACAAATGGGGAACCTGAGTTTTAGAGAAGTTGACTTGTCTAAGGTCATGAACCTAGAAAGTGGCAGATCTGGGATTTGAACCCAGGCCAATTGATGTGAGAACTCCAGCTTACAGCTGGTAAACCAGTGATTCTCAAACTTCAGCATACATTAGACTCTTCTGGAAGGTTTGACAAAACACAGATTGCTGGGCCCCACCCTCAGAACTTGTGATTCAGTAGGTCCGGGGCAGGGCCCAGGAACCTGCATTTCTGATGACTATCCAGATGGTGCTAATGCTGTTGCTCTAGACCTCTCCTCTGAGAGATGCTGCCATGTAGGATGATGGCAACGAGTTGAAGAATAATTCACATTTATTGTAGCCTTGCTATTGTTTAAGATCTCTCATCCTTACTAGGGAATAGGAGGTGGGTATTACTACCCTTGTTTTATAGATGAAACTCAAATAAATTAAATGCCCTGCCCAAGTCCGCATAGCCAATAAATGTTACGCCCAATATTCAAAACCAGGTTTGTGGAGGCCCAGAGCCTACTAAACAGTCCACTGTCCTTCTAGGTGAAGAGGGTGTCAGCTGCGCCACTTCCCTTCACTCTCCCTCCTCTAGCGCTGCTTCCATGACAGCAGCTGCCTCTGCACCCCTCTTTCACCAGTTTCATCTCTGCTCTCTCCATCAGGGGGGAAAGGATTTCTCTTCACTGTGGCTGACCTTCAGGATGGAGCTGTTCGCTATCATCACGACGACAGTGACTCCACCAAAGACTTTGTAGCCTTCAGAATATTTGATGGGCACCACAGCATCCTCCATAAGTTTCCCATCAACATCTTGCCCAAAGATGACAGTCCCCCATTCCTCATAACTAATGTTGTGATTGAGGTGGAGGAGGGGCAGACCCTCCTGATCCAGGGCTCGATGCTGAGAGCTTCAGACATGGACTCTGGGGACGACTACATCTTCTTTAACATCACGAAACCCCCTCAGGCTGGTGAGATCTTGAAGAAACCAGGGCCAGGACTGATAGGTAAGTTCTGGGCAGTTAAGATGGTTTGTGTCAGAATTTATGCAAAGGTAGACAAGCTTATGAGTTAAGATACCATTATTATTCCCATTTTATAGATGGGAAGCCTGAGACTTAGAGAAGTTGATCTATCCAAGGTTGTTTATTTAGAAAGTTTCAGAGCTGGGTCTCAGGGTACCCATTGCATCATGAAAAATTAAGTCTGTCAAACAAGGTGATAAAACAAATAAGTTTGATGAGAGATGTTTGGCCTATGATAAAGTAACTTCATGAGTGACATTTGTTTACATTTTGTTCAAATAATTCATAACTTCTTAAAGTACTTAGGAGTAACAAAATAGAAATCAAGTAGTTAGTGTAACTTCAGACTATTTCTTAAAAATATTTCTATAATGCTAAGTTTTCTACATATTTTAAGACAGGTATAGTAACTTAAATTTTTTTGCTTTAGTATTTATAAACTTTGATAAAAGCATTTAATGAAGATTCCTTGGACACATACACATACTAGGTAGAAAAGACTTTGGAGATAAGCCCAATATTTTTATATAACCCAACATGTGGCAGATGTGGCAGACTGTCACTAAAGTATGTGGTATTTTGTGGACCCCATAGGCTATCCTGTCCCTGGCTTCTTTCAGAAGGATCTGTTTAATGGCATCATTTACTATCGTCACTTTGGTGGAGAAATCTTTGAAGATTCTTTTGAATTTGTCCTGTGGGACAGCCATGAACCTCCTAATCTCTCAGTGCCACAGGTAAGAGGCCACCTCTGAACACTTTCCCAAAGTCTCATCTGCAGATCACAGTTCTGGGAGGTGTTATTAGAAACTACATGAAAACCAGTATCAAGTTTCAAAATATGCAAAGCAATTGATTAAGTAAAATTAAGTCAATTTTTTTTATAACGTGACTTCTTTATCATTTACTTTTTTCATGAGTTTTGTAAATTTCCATGTATGCATTATTTCCAAGGCTATTTAACCATGGGACCCTTTTATACAAAGCACCTCATAAAATGTGCCAGCTTCATAACAGTCAAGAAAACATTGACATTTATGTATGGTGTCTGGAGTTAGACTGTCTGTTTCTCTCCTACCCTTGACACCTTGACGTCGACTAACTGGTTAACTTGTGCCTTAGTTTCCTCATCTTAAACCAGGTAATAATACAACTTCCTTATGGAGTGATTGTGAAGGTGAGATAGTACATATAAAGTACTTAGAACTTTCTGGCACATGGTAAATTAAATAGTAGGTAAATTCTCTACTATTGTTGCTTTGAAGAACTAAAAGTTTCAGTACCATTCAAGGATATCATTTAAATACATAGTATGCAGAAATAGGTTTATGGTGGCATTCTCATCTAGAAATTACTGAAAATGGGGTTAGTGTAGGGGCTGGACAGCTATGAAAGGGTAGACTTCTTGCAAAGACAGGATGGTTGGTGGTAGGGGTAGAAAAATAGACAGCTGGCAGTAAATGATGACCTTGAATATATGGTTCTTTTTGCTAGGAATTTGATGCCTATTTTCTTAGCTTGATAGCATATATAAATAGGGTTCTTAGCAAGTCTTGAATCAGTCCTGGAAGACTACTTAAAGTATGTGTCTGTTTTGTTCTACGATGTCTTCTCATAATGTCAAAGTCACTCACTCATGACTGAACTTGTCATCTGCTACAATGCAGCTAACAAAAGGGGTGATCAGGAGGAATGTGAGAGAGCCCAGAAGCTGGGGGGAGTAAGTAGAAATGGAAAAGGAGAAATTCTCAATTCATCTGCTTATTGAGTAACAAATCAACTCCTATACAAATAACAGCCCCCTTTTTCATCAATATTATATGCCATTTCTAGATGATATGTTTGCTTGAGGTGTTAGTCTGATAGTCTAAAATGGCAACTATTCATAGGATTTATTTCTAATCTTCTGTTATATCTGTTCAAACTGAGCTTTGTTTCTGACTAGAATACCGCATCACTTTCAGCAGACTACATGCTTTTCTAAAAATAGAAAGCTCAGGATTTCTTTTTTTCTCTTCTGCTATTATATATTTTATTGATCAGATTTTATTTCTATTTATATCATTTATAGATCAAATATAGGTGCTAGATCCCTCTGTAATAAGAACCATGTTAATGAAAACTTTATTGAAACAGACTTATTTCTAAAACTTGGCAAATAACTCAGACTAAACTATAGATCCAGTTATGTGTTCCTTATGAAGGACAGTTTCTATGTAAGAAGTCATAATCATGTTTTACTCTGCTTGCATCTTGTTAATCTATGTTGAGAGAAGGGCTGAAAGAGAGTGGGAAATTTGCTCTGACTTCATGCACCACCTATTCTTTGGCTCCTAAATATTCTCCAGCTCACCTTATGTATCTACCTCTCCACCTGATATTTCTACAAGTATGTCTCACCAGCATTTTTAACTCTCACCATGGCCATAAGACATTTAGAATATTTCCCCCAAAACTTGGATAAGACCACTGCAAGTAGAATCTCTGATGTCATCCCTGACCCCTTTCTCTCTCTAATATCTGCATAACCAGTCAGCAAGTCTTCCTAAATCTGCTTGCTAAATTTCTCTCATTTATCTCTACTTCCCCACCCCACTGCCATTGCTTTAGTTCCAACCTTCATCTTTAAGGGACTAGATTATCCTCAGAATCCCTCATATGGTCTCTTAAGAATGGAAGAGATGATCCACATGCTTGTAATTGAGAACATTTAAAATCCAACAGATGCAGCAGCAATGTATTTAGTAGAAATGTATCAGTATTCATTTTTCCCCAATTCTCTCTCTTCTGATTAGTGGCAGCCTTAGTCTCCAGACTGTGAACCTACTCTCAGCTTAACATCACCCACTCCAAGGATCCTTTTTTCATGCCCCCATTCCCTAACAACACAAGATCCTTTTATATGATTTGATATCAAATCACTATAATGTGAGGCCATTATTTGTTCTAGAGGATCAGCTGTGAGCTCACTGATGCTAGGAAACCTGAATTATCTCTGTGTCTTCAGACCTTGCTACCTGCCTTGGGGTATAATTTCAAGAACTACTGTGGTTGGTCCCCAGATGAACTCTGGTTCTTTCCATTCTTATTGAAACAAGTTTAAAATAGGAAGACTAAAACATTTGGGGAGGGAGTGAGATGGGGAGGTAATAAGTATAAAGCTGTATTCTTCAGTTTCCAGGAATTAGTGTGTGCATAATGACAAAACAAGTACTATGTGTATGTGTGCTGGTGAGTATTTTTGTATTATTAAATCCCAGTATCATCACTGAAACTCCAGTGTTTAAGGGACTTACCTGATCATCTAGTCAGTTTGATGATTGCACTTTCAATTTAGACAAGTATCTAGTCATGTCCTACAAATTAAAATGTATTTAAAGTGTTCAAGAAACTCTGTAACTTTAAGCTATTCAAGTAAAGGTCCAGATAAGATAATTACTTGGTGGGAACTTTTGTGATCAGAAGGTTCCATAGTCACCAAAGATTAAACTCAGGCACAAGATTACTGAGGTCATATTGTTAAAACACTTCCTTTCAAGAGGCAGAAACCAAGGATCTCCTCAGGTGAGAAACAATTTAATTAAAGCAGAAAGGAAGTTACATAAACAGGAACACCCTTACCCCTTCTCATCCTTCCCAACAGAGTACCCCTACTGAGAGATCTCCCTACACATCGAGGAGTCTACCTATCAGCAAGAACCCTTTCCTTCTTTTCCTCTTGCTTGTGACTACTAGAATCAAGTAAAGCCTCGCCCACTCCATTTACTTTTGAAAAATATTTTCTTCTTCGCCTTTCTCAATAGAGGGCTTTCTAGAGCTTAAGCCTTAAGAGACCTTAAACCAGGAGGAGTAATGTTAAAGTAAAATGGAGAGAGAAAAATGAAGACAGATGAGAGAAGCAGAAAGAGGACTAAGAATCAGAGGAAGAAAGAAAGCAGATGCCACAAGGCCTGGGTGAAAGTGGGAGCAAGCAGGAAGCAGGGCCAGATGTGAGAGCAGGTGCCAGGCCATGGGCATTGGTCATGTGGGGTGGGCAAAACTAACATGAAAGTAGTTCCTGGGGGTGAGAAGCAGCCCTAGATAATCTCAAAAGATGATACAGGATAAAGGCTCAGACAGGAATCAAAGCTCAGGGCAGAGAAATAATTAAGAATCCAGGCCTATAAGAAAGTCAGATAACCAGTTGGCAGAGTATCGCATTGTTAGCCTAATTCTGAGGGTCAAGGGCAGGCTTTGTCATTCTGTATACTGATTTATTACTCTATATTCTGATTCCCTGCAAGTCTGTGGGTGCTTGTGGCCCTAAGTAAACCTGGAGGGATATAGGGGAAGCTGACAAGCAAGAGCCCAGATTGGTCTGGGAATGGGTATCTAGGGTCTTTGTTAACCAAATTTCAGTACAATGAGAACACTTTATTTCTCTGTAGAGTTCATTAAAGTAGGATTTTTCTCACCCACAGATACACATACAATAATTACTTAAACATGAATAAATATGTAAAGACACATCAGCTTAGATGATCATAAAACATGTAGAAAAATGTGCCCACCACGAATTACTCCAGGGGTATAAAAAGGCACTCTTGTACATTCTTGTTACACAAAGAACACATTGGAGAATAAATTAGCATGGAAAATGGTGTCTTTGAAGGCACAATGACTATTGTTTCCTTATTAAATCCAGTTTTTCAATTAAGTGGGGGCTCACTGATCCGCACTATGGTTGGGAGGTCCCACAGAGAATTTCCGAACTTTGTAGATTAGCAGAAAACTATAACTGGGAAAAAAAATTGTGACACAGCTTCAGGAGACTGCAGAAATGACTGTGATTGTATTCCTTTATTCTGATAAATGGCTTTAGTTTTTAAATATTGAAATCCTTCCTAATGAAGTAGTAAATATGCTGTAGCTTTTGTAAAAGTAATGAAGGGTGGAGACAGAATTGGTTTATTGAGCACCTACTACCAGGCATTCACTGTCCTAGTACAAAGAAAAACTGAGTGCTGAGGGGGTACATGGCTGGCCCCAGGGAGCAGAGCACACAGATGGCCCAGTTGATGTTCCACTGTTTTCTATATCACAGCAAAAGCATAAGCGTGTTTAGTTTTTGCTTTGTATGTCAATTTAAAAAGTTCTCTTCATTTTCAAATTGGGTACTGTGAACACTATTATTGTACCATTTTAAGAGATAGTTAGTAATTGCTTTCCCACAACTCATCATGGATTACTGCAAAAAAAAAAAAATTAACGTGATGATAATAGCTGCTTGGCAAAGCCTTGTTGCCCTCCTGCATGATCCAAACCTGCGCGTGTGGTTTTGAGAATTCTTAAAATCACAAGCAAGGCATATTAACTCATTCAGTGAGTCAGCACTGAAGAAGTATCTTCTACCTGCAAAATACTATGCCAGACATACAGTTGCAGAGATGAACATAATTTTTGAGCACTTATTATGTTCCAGACATTTTATCTACATTGTGCTATTTGATCCTCCTGACAACTCTGTGATGTTGTTGGTATTATGCTTAATTTACAAATAAGAAAATTGATACTCAAACAATTGAGTGACTTGTTGAAGATCAATAGCTACTAAGTGCTATACTCAGGACCTTAACTGTTCACTGCCAATTTCCATGTAGTTTCAATTACACTATGATTTTCACCTGTGGAGCTTCCAGTCTAGCAGAGACTGGTTTGTGAGCTATTACTTAATAATACAAGGCAATGAAATACTAATGTTTACTGAGGATTAAGCAAAATTCAGAAACAGTTAATTCCAACTGAGAAATTCAGGAAAGTTTTAAGAAGACCCTTTGAGGGTAAGAAGGACTCAGTTTGCCAGAGGAAACAGAAGAAGAAACAGGAGCACCAGATTGTCCGGACTGAAGAAACATCATGACCGCAGCATAGAGGTGGGCTTGAGGACTAAGGCCCGGCCCACTGAATGCAGCAAGAGGGCTAGACCAATGTTGGAAGATCGTAAAGGTGAAGTTGAAAACTGGACTGTGTCTCAACTGTGGAGAGTCTTGGATGGTGTGCTAAGGAGTATGAATAGTTCTACCCCTCCTTGGGTAGTGGTTTAGATTTTTCAGGAGTGTGAATAGCCTAAAGCTGAAGCTTGGGGGCTTGGAGATGTGTCCTGTGTGCATGGGGAAGGAGGAACCAAAAGTTACATCAAGGTTTCTAGAATCTGTGACTGAGCAGAGGCAGTAGGGAAGGTGCAGGTTGTTGGTGGAAGGAAAAAAGTAGAAATAAAATCAAATCAGGAACATATTTTGTGTATTATATGCCCATTCTAACATTTGTGACTACATTAACTATAATAGGGCTAATTAGATTCTTAAAATATAAAATGGGCAAGAATATTGCATTTCTGATTCACATTCTTAATAGCTCCTGAATCATTTCAATGAAAGTACATTGTAAACGGCCTTTTTTGAAAATCATCTTAACTGTGACTCAATTGTGGGGTGTTTTCTTTCATGTCTTGTTGGTGTTTCAAATTAATGGTACAGATAATTCCTTTCCAGGTGGTGACAATCCACATCACTTCAGTGGATGACCAGCTTCCAAAAGAGGCTCCTGGAGTTTCTCGCCACTTGGTTGTCAAGGAAACTGAGGTGGCTCACATAACTAAGAAACATCTACATTTTATGGATATGGAATCATATGACAGGGAGCTGCTCTACACAATAACGGTGCCTCCGTTTTTTTCCTCCAGTCATAGGTATCACTATGAAAAGTCATCACCTGGGCTACTCATTGAGGGTTGCATTCTAGGACTGAGTCGTAAGTGTCAGTATATAGTGCTGTGGCTCAATTGCTCATTGGTCAGACATGAACTTATATTCAATTCAGCATTTGATCTTAAACTTACCTCCTACCGCCCTTCAAAAGCTGTATTAATTGGTATGTGACCTGCAGCTTGTAGTGTCTTCAGCTTAGGTAGGCTTAGAACAGTCTTTAATTCCCATTCTAAAGCAAATACTTTCTTTCCTTTTTAGTAACATTTACTGAATCTTCTTTCAGATATTGCAGGCCACAAAATGGTTCTATTCTATGATCCCAATTAAGAAAAGTGGCATGAAAATACCCGAGGCACATGCCATGTACATGATAAAGAGGAGAAGTTTTTAGGATGAGAATGAGTACTGTTCAGATACCCAAGCAGAAGATTCTGTCTGTACTTCTTGCAGTCATGATGAGAATGGTCTTCATGATATTGGACTTAAGGCTACAGCTCCCCAGCATAAAGAGAGAATATAAAGATGAACACTGGATTTCTTCCTTCAATCAGTTCTTTCAGCTTTAGAAGATTTGGCTGTGGGCTTTTTGACTTAATTTTTCTTACCTGGAAAATTAGGCTGATGTATTCTCCTGTTTCTCTTTAGACACTTGGATGCTGGGAAATTATTCATGGTGGACAGCATACCAAAGCTAACCAAAAATCCTGCAGCCCCGGGATTGCGGTCATTCACACAGGTATGACCTGCGTATACGCTATACTGAAGTGTTGGCACACCTGATGGGAGTGTCTTCTGAGAAGGTGTGGCACTTGTGGTGTTACCCTGGAGAATGTGGGCCTTTGACATCTCTTGTGAGCATCAAACACTTACACATTTCCAATAAGCATTGACATATCTTGGAAAATGCTTTGATGAAGCCGGATATGATTTCAAACTCTTGTTATTATAATTCAACACAGCCTTTTGCATTGTTGTGCCAGCAGCAGGGCTGATTTGGGGACCTGGTATATTTGTTTTGATTCCACCATATTCAGTCCACCCCCTATTCTACTGTGTTAGTTTCTAGGGCTGCTGTCTTGTCCACAAACTGGGTGGCTTAAAACAATAGAAATCTATTGTCTCAGTTCTAGAGGCTACATGTCTGAAATCAAGATGTCAGTAGGGCCACTCTCCTCTGAAGCCCTGCAGGAAATCCTTCCTTGCTTCTTTCTTCCTAGCTTCCAGAGGCCTGCTGGCAATATTTGACATTCCTCAGCTGGTAAATCACCACTCTGGTCTCTGCCTCTGTCACCCCATGGTGATCTTCTCCCTGTACGTGTCTCCCTTTTCATAAAGACACAAATTATATTTGTTTAAGGACCCACCTTCCCCCCTGGTGTGACCTCACTTTAATTATATCTGCAACCACCCTCTTCCCAGATAAGATCACAGTCTGAGGTATTAGCGGCTAGGACTGTAACATACTTTTTTTGAGGGGGAGGTCACAATTCAACCTATGATACCCTCCAAAATCCTTCATCAACCCTCCTTCTAGTCCTGGGGACTCTCCTCTGAGGACCCCATGGGGTCACAATAATGGTGAAAAGCAGCAGCTGCCAAGTTAGGGCTAATCATCCTGAATCTCACTGTAGTTAGAGGCTGTAAATGTACATGTCAACCCTATGTGCTAAGTATCACTATTTTATTATTTTGCTCATTTTACAGATAAGGCAGCAGGGGCCTAGCAAGTGTAAGTCACTTGACCAATACGGCATGGCTGCTTCCTGGTGGAGCTGGGTTGAAATCCAAGTTTCCCATCTTTTATACAATTGACTGGCTTCAAGCACTTTATGTATTTACTTAATTTCTTTGGTCTTTTCCCTCCTGTTTTTAGAAAGTGTGATTTGTGAAGCAGAGCTTTTTGGAATCTTCAAATAGATGATGGTGGCATTTACAGTGCTGGATCTTGATGAACAGGACAGCTGCCTTAGACCTAGGTCTCTGGAAGTCCTTGATCCTTGCAAATTGGCACCTATGTGTCCATCTTGGTTTGCTTTGCAGGATGCTGTGAACTATATGAAAGTGGCCTACATGCCACCCATGCAGGATATAGGCCCCCATAAGCGACATGTACAGTTTACATTTTCCGTCAGAAACCAGCATGGTGGCACTTTGCACGGGATCTGCTTTAACATCACAATCTTTCCAGTGGACAATCAAGTTCCTGAGGTATGTACAGTACTGGATGTGAAGGATGGCAAGGAGAGAAGGGCTAAGGAAAGAAAGGGCAGACTTTAAGGCTTATTGGCAATACTATCTTTTCTTTAGGGTATTTTTAAGAAATATTTTCTTTTCCAGCTATAGTGTAGGACAAAAAAAGCATGGGGAGGGGAGTCCTTCACCTCCCATGGAACTTTCAGTGTAAAAGGTGAGATTTCCCAGATGCTGACTTTGGCATTAGTTTCAAAGCTTTATCAAAATCTCCTTTCCTTTCCTTTCCTTTATGCTGAGTTTCACGTGTTGATCAGGGAAGGGGATTAAGTCATGGGTCTCTTAGCAACCAGAGGGACTTACTTGCTTTCACCACAGGTCAGCTATGCTGCTCTGTACTCTAAATAAGCTCTTTAATTTTCCAAATGAATTAAAATGGGCCCTTCCATCCTGCCCCATCCCATTCCCCGGTGTTTATGTAGGCTCTAAGGCACTTGGGTCTCCCATTAGAACTGAAGTACAAATGCGATGCCACTTTGTGCTTCTTATTTGCAAGGCTGAGATTCATACTGAGAGTTTGTTTCATACTTGCCGCACCCCATCTCAGTGCTAGACTTAGTGTGGCTATTTCTGGGCTCATTTTTTCCTCAAGAGCACAAAGTGGGATTAGCCATTCATTAGGAACCAGAGGGGACTAGAACTGCACATGTCTGTTCCTGAAGAAAGAGGTCACCTTCCCAAGTACCTCCCTGCATTGTAGTGAGCAAAGCCCTGGTATTCCCTTCCTGCTCACTCCTCACCACATCTATGCCTCCTCCATGTTGGGGGGCCTGAGGTCTTATCCAACCCACATAACTGTTCTGATGGCTCTAAATATTTTTAAATAATGAGTTGCCAACATTTAAACATCAGGAGGTTTCACACTGAGTCTGGATTTCTGGCTTGTTTTGAAAATTTGGGAACACTAGCAACACTGAGTCCACCTTTCCCAGTTGCTCAGGGCATCCTCTCCAGTCCCCAAGGTCCTGCGCCAGCTTGGCACACTCATTTACCCCATGGGCCTGCCCCCTCAGGCCTCTGAGCTTGTAGTTTTTGGTAGAAGATGAGCTGAAGAGCTCACACAGAAGAGCATTTGAAGGGAGACGGAACAGTTATAAGGATGCGGGGCTGAAGTGGCGTAGTGGCCTTTTTTCTGCAGTGTAGGCGACAAACAAAATAATAACTTTGAGAAGTGAGAATATTTGAAATAAAATTAGATGAGTAGCTTCAGTGAAACCAGTCTCAGGAGTGGTTCCCTGCTGTGAATACCCACAGATGGCTGAGCCAGGGTGACCACCCGGGAATCTTGACACCATGCAAAACTGGAGTCCCAGAAATCTAAATACTGGGTTCCAGTAGGGACTGAATATTGAATGTTTAATGAGTGGGGGCAAATTAGCCTTGAGCTTTCATTTTTTGGAAGTTGTTCTTAAATGCGTACATGTTTTAAAATCAACTAAATAACAAGGTAGATTCCTGGAAACATTAGCATCTTAGGATATTGACTGTTGTAACTCCAGAAAAAATGAGGTTGACAAACAGACCTTATTTCAGAGGTCCTGTTTAAATAAAAATGCCTTTTAAATAATAATACTCCTTTTAAAGTAAGAGTGTCCTTTATTTCATTCTCCTGCAAACAGTGAAAATGTAGGCTTGGGAAAATGAGAGTGAGACCTTGGTAAGAATTGTGGGAGAGCGAGTGTAAGGAGAAAAGGCTCTTGTTTTACGTTTTCCTTTGCTGGTGTAAGTAGATTATTAAAGAACAGAGGCCGCTGTCTCGGGGTGGTTGGTCCCATCCTTTCCAGGGTCCAGGGGGTGGTCTTGGGGCAGGGCTCCCTGGTGGGCAGGGGGACAGAGCAGGGCTCAGAGTGGAGGCTGGGACTCCCCCTTGCTCACTTTCCATTCCTTGTGGCCTCCCGCAACCCGGTCACCAGCTCTTTCCGCAGGGCTGTTCTCCTTTCTGGAGCCGCAGCTGCTCTGAGGAGAGTAGCCGCTTGCTGGGAGACACCTTGTTCTCACACTGGCAGGACACTCACCCTAGACTCTCTGTGATTGGACTTCACAGCCCATGACTTTGTACCCCAACTGTTCTGCTTGCTTTGGCTTCTATGTGGTAATATAAATCCAGGGAAATTATAGGTTAAAAAAGTTGACAGATTTGCCTGCGGCAGGGTCTTAGGGTATTTATGAGGCTTATGTGCCTTATAAATCTCCAAGATTATATGTGGCTGTTTTCTAGACCTCACTGTGGAACACTTATTGCTGCTCCCATGGTGATAAAATGCCCCGAGCCCTTCTAACTGGTTATTACTTCCATGAAAGTTATTAGTCAGTTGAGCAGTGGGTTTTTCTATTATAGAAAATTATCTTTATGGCTTTAATATTTTAAGCCTAATGTTTGAATAAATATATTTCCTATGGAATGTTCAATTTCCAATCTTTGATTTCTCAGCTCTACTTCTATCTCTAAAATACTCTACAGCTTACTCTTAGAAACTCTGATTAATTTCCCAAATCTCAAAAGAATTTTTATGATGAAAAAAAGATGAATTTTTTTTTCTCTAGGGGTATTTGATATAGGTTTTATTTCTTTTTCTTGAATTTTTTAAAATTAAGGTATCATTGATGTATAATCTTATAAAGTTTTCACATGAGCAACATTGTGATTTCAACATTTGCCCATATTATCATGTCTCCCCCATGCAATCACTGTCCATCAGCATAGTAAGATGTCACAGAATCCCTACTTATCTTCTCCATGCTATACTGTCTTCCCCGTGACCCTCGCACACCATGTGTGCCAATCAAAATGCCCTTCAATCCCCTTCTCTCTCCCCCCAGCCCGACCCTTCCCTTTGGTAACCACTATCTCTTCTTGGAGTTTGTTGCTGTTTTGTTCCTTCAGTTTTGTTTTGTTGTTATGCTCCACAAATGAGTGAAATCATTTGGTACTTGTCTTTCTCCACCTGGCTTATTTCACTGAGCATAATACCCTCTAGCTCCATCCATGTTGTTGCAAATGGCAGGATTTGTTTTCTTCTTATGGCTGAATAATCCATTGTGTATGTGTAATACATCTTCTTTGTCCATTCCTCTATGGATGGACACTTAGGTTGCTTCCATTTCTTGGCTATTGTAAATAGTGCTGCAATAAACATAGAGGTGCATATGTCTTTTTGAAATTGGGCTCCTGCATTCTTTGGGTAAAGTCCTAGGAGTGGAATTCCTGGGTCATATGGTATTTCTATTTTGAGTTTTTTGAAGAATCTCCGTATTGCTTTCCACAATGGTTGAACTAATTTACATTCCCACCAGCAGTATAGGAGGGTTCCCCTTTCTCTGCATCCTCACCAGCATTTGTTGTTCCTTGTCTTTTTGATGCTGGCCATCCTAACTGGTGTGAGATGATATCTCATTGTGGTTTTAATTTGCATTTCCCTAATTATTAGTGAGGTAGAGCATCTTTTCATGTGCCTGTTGGCCATCTGAATCTCTTCTTTGGAGAACTGTCTGTTTATATCCTCCACCCATTTTTTAATTGGGTTATTTGCTTTTTGGGTGTTGAGGCATGTGAACTCTTTATATATTTTGGATGTGAACCCCTTATCGGATATGTCATTTATGAATATATTCCCCCATACTGTAGGGTGCCTTTTTGTTCTGCTGTTGGTGTCCTTTTGCTGTACAGATGCTTTTTAGTTTGATGTAGTCCCATTTGTTCATTATTGCTTTTGTTTCCTTTGCCTGAGAAGATGTATTTAGGAAAAAATTGCTCATGTTTATATTCAAGAGATTTTTGCCTATGTTTTCTCCTGTGAGTTTTATGGTTTCATGACTGACATCCAGGTCTTTGATCCATTTTGAGTTTATTTTTGTGTATGGACTTAGACAGTAATCCAGTTTCATTCTCTTACATGTAGCTGTCCAGTTTTGCCAACACCAGCTGTTGAAGAGGCTGTCATTTCCGCATTGTATATCCGTGGCTCCTTTATCGTATATTAATTGGTGATATACGTGTGGGTTTATATCTGGGCTCTCTATTCTGACATATATTTTATTTCATAGGTTAAGATGTGTCAAGACTAAGATATATATGTGCCAAGCAACAACATTCATGTCATTATTTTTATTTTCTCAGTTTAACACCACTGACAGGAACCAATTTGTCACTGCTTCTCTGCAGGGTTGTAGATAAATGAAATGCAGATACGTTCAGATTTATAGATCTGCCTTGCTACTTTGTATGCACCAATGCTTAAAATGGAAACATTTACTAAAAATCATTTTTCAGCCAAGATGTTCAACTATGAACTGATCACCTTTACCATATTCTTAAAAAAGTAATTAATGTGTAAAGATGGTATTTGGAGTTTTCTGTTAGTTCAATGAGTTCTGTCTTTAGGGATACCACATGGAACAAGGCTCTGAATGTTTCCTTCCTTCTTTCTAGGTACTTACCAACCCCCTGAGAGTGGCTGAGGGAGGCCAATGCATCATCAGCACAAAGCATATTCTGGTTTCTGATGTTGATACTGAACTAGACAATATCAACCTCTCCGTGCAGAGACTGCCTCAGCATGGACGGGTGGAGCTGAATGGATTTCCTCTAAATGCAGGGTGCACATTTTCCTGGGGAGAGCTCCATGCCTTAAAAGTTAGGTTAGAACATTTCCTGGCTTTTTTTCTTTACATGCTTTGATTTCCATCTGGATCAATTGTGAGACAGAGTAGAAGAAAGGAGCTTCATTCTTTTAGGGGTACCAGCATGCCACTTAATACTTTCAAGGGTCCGTTGAAAATTAGAAATGACAAACTTTCAGTTAACCTCCAGACTTTTTCTTTTCTTTGGGCTTGTTGGACAGGTGGGAATAATGTTATGGGTATTTGAATGATAAAAGTTAATTACCATGAATATTAAGAGGGGCAATAAAGAAACCATGGATCAAAGTTTTAGAGAAGAGCTGAAGAGATCCAGAGTGCAAACAGAAGGATTGGCCTTGAAAGTTGGGGAGAAGGGAGAAGCATCAGAATCCACAGAGTGTCCCACATTTGCCTGTCTACTGCTCAGGCTCTGTGTCTCCATGGCCCCAACTCATGTTTTCCATAAGTAGGTGGAGTTACACGAACTGGTTCCCATTGGCACAGTGTCAACTTAAAGGGCTGCTTTTTGATTTGGGGACAAATTATGATGTATATAATATAGTTTTCCAGGGTAGAATCATTGTATATTCAGGAATACTTGAATAATTAAATATTTGATTGCGTAACTATTTTGTGTTTTTTTTTTATATTTATTTACTGAACACATGGCCAAAGCCATGGAAGAGCCCTTGTGTCAAGTATCTCAGTGTACTCTCATAGTGGCCTTGAGAAGTTAGTAACAAATATCATCCTCATAGGTATCAACATGATGGATCCGAGGTACTTCAGGATGACATGCTCTTGGAGGTCACAGATGGCACAAATTCAGCAGCATTTACTCTACATGTTGAGGTGGGTAGAGCATTTCCTCCCTGGTTCTTATAGAAATGACACATTGGGGTTGGACGCTTCTTAGAATCTCTGATAGAATTTGAAGCACATGGACTCCAAAGCATGCAGGTGCCTGCTTATATCTTTGAGTGTCTCGGGACAGGCAATGGAGAGCAGTGCTATGGTGGTAAAATGGACATACTGTTTTCTCTTTCCAGTCTGTTTGAAGACAAAACTACTCTGACCTCAAACCCAAATACTTAATTTAAACAGCAGTTGGTTCCATGTATAAATTATTTCTAATATTTTTGTGCTGTAACACTTGGAAATGTTTATTTAGCAGCTGGGCAGGTTAGGCTACCATCAACGGGCTTTCCCTGTTGTGAGGAAGAGGCCATGTCTGTATGTGGGTGGTGCCCCTTTATGAATTCCTGTACTGTACACCCTGGCCTAGAGTCTCTTTGAGACGGTTATCTTTCCTCTTTGACAGATGAAAAAATCTGCACATAAAAGTTGAGTACATTCCCCAAGGCCTGGTGGTGATCCCCGAGATTCTCTGTTGAGTGACCACCTAAGTGTATAAGCATAAGTCACCAGATTTGCAGATATTATGGTTAGTGACAAAGGAAGGTCTGGAGCAAGACTTCTCATGCTCCTTGATGAGCCAGTGCCACAACTGTAAATACCAGGTGATTACAAGTGCCATGCTTGCTCACGTTCCTGAGTACTTATCTGCGCCAGCCGCAGTGCAGATCCCCATTTTTCCATTTTTCCCACCTAATCCTCATGATGGCCTTGAGGTCTAGATGAAGAACAATATGTTGTTTCAGCTTCCAAAAGGAAAATTTCCTTTATTGGCAGACTTTTACATATAGAGAAAGCTTTTCTGAGTTACTTTTATTTTCCCTCAAAAGCAAATTTCAATCCTATCTTCTATCCATGACCATCTTCATATTAATGACAATAAGTGGTGCATTGGGAAAAACAATCTGTTCATTGTTACTTTTTAGACAGAAGGGCATGGTCTTTGAAAAAGCCAATTAGAAGTGTAGGCAATTGTATGTGATTTTTTTTTTAATCCAGGAGGAATACATTTTTTATCCAGGTTGTTTTTTTAGTTCTGTTGCCTTTGGTCTGTATTATCCATTTGAAAGCTGAAACTATTTTGTGAACTGCTACAAGACGGTCATCATGAATGTATTGGGGGTCTTTATCAGATAGAGTCAAGAAAAAATAATAAAGAGGGTCTTTAATGAATTCACTCGGAGGACTAGAACAAAGATATTGTTTCCTAATAAGTCAATGGAAAATAGAAGAATATGACATACTTTCTTTTTAACCTTTGATTGAATAAATAAGCCTGGGTGTCCATCACCTCAGCCCTCTACCCATTAAAGGAAAATGTCAACATAATTTCATGTATATTTGTTGTAGAGCTGTTAGTGTGTTTAAGTAGCCAGGTCATATATATATAGTTACATTCATTCATTCATTTATTCCATAAATATTTAATAAGTGTTGTCTATCTTTCAGGTCCTATGCTAGATGCTTAGGGTCTGGTGATAAACAAGATAAATAACATCCCTGTTCTTTTAGAGCTTGCAGGCAAGGGATGAAGGCAGGCATTAAACAGATTACCACAAATAATAAGTTAAAATGTGAATAGGTTCTACAGATAAGTGGGGTGCAAAAAGAGAATAAATAAACAAACAAAAGAAGTACCTGAGTGAGCTGAGCCTGAGTTTTCAAAGGAAGTTTTCCCCAAGGAATCTACTTGTAACCTGAAGGAGGAGGTCGCCAAACAAAGAGTGGGGGCAGAGCATACTGAACAAGGGGCAGAGAGCAGGTGCAGAGATGGGGCCAAGACCTGGGATGTGAGGAACGCAGTGCCTTGGAGTGAAAATGGAGCAGGAGGCACCTCATCATATGAGATGAGGCCAGAGATACCTAGGAGAAATGCTGGGGAGACTCTGAAGGTTCCCACAGGGCAGTGACATGATAGAAGCCACATTTAGAAAGATCTCATTGGCGGAAGTGAGGGGGAAGGAAATGGGGAGTTGAGACTTGATGGATAAACTTGGAATGCACACCCAGTAGCAATAGTGAACTGAGAGAAGAAATATCCTTCATTCCAATTTACAGGTTGTGCTGTTTCAAATTTCTATGTCATCTTTTTAAATTCAAAGATCTAGTGTGATCCGATGTTGCGTCCCACCCACCCACCCACCCCATCCCCAGTTTTCCTTGGAGCTTTATTATCATAACAGTGGGAGAAAAACGTTTGTCAAGTTGCAACCTGGCATTGATGTTATGGAATTTCGGATTTGACTCAAAGTGTTTAAAATGCAGCTGCCGCTTATTTTAAGTCCAGAGAAACTTCCTGGGTGGCAGGAAGTTGAGGGTAGAGGAAAGCTTTATAATCACCATGTAATTGAAAATATAAATAACTTTGATGTGGAAAATGTAAATGCATCAGACCACAAGGCCTGAATTTCCTCCAGAGTATGTGTGAATTTAACGAAGGCGAATAGGAGCTTTGGTGAAGAATGCTTTATATTACATTTATATTTTGTCCGTTTAGAAACAAATGAGAGCTTTGCGTCCCCAACCATAACCATACTCTCCCATTCCTACCTAAAATGTCTCTCATGTGGGGCATTTCCTACAAGATGGTTCATATGGGGAAAGTTAAAAGATATAGACTGCTTGGCCAAATTCCATGGCTGTTTTTCCTGTGTCTGGAAGACTGAAAATGCGTCATTCCAGCTATGAGGTATGGGTTCCCAGCTGGATAATTTGTCATTGCTTTCTTTTTCTTGAAAATGTGTTTTGTTTTGTTTTGTTTTCTGTACTTAGGTATTCCCTGTAAATGATGAGCCACCAGTCCTGAAGGCTGGCCTCATCCCCATGATGCACTGCTCAGAGGGCGGAGAGGTGGTTGTCACCTCTGAATATCTTTTTGCTACTGATGGGGACAGTGAGGACGCGACACTGCTGTTTGTGATTGCGCGAGGACCTCGGCACGGCGCAGTAAAGAGAGCTGGCATCACAGTGCCTCAGTTCTCTCAGGGAGATGTGCTCTCAGGGGCTGTGACATACAAACACACAGGTAGGTGACGGCACTGTGACTGATCTGAGCGAGGGATGCAGGTGCCGGGACAGAGCCTTGACCCCACTCCTCGCTGTGGACCCTGATAACCTAACAGGCTTAGTGCTGTTGCTGAAAAAGAAGAGCAACATCCGTGGCCTGTATCTCATTTTTCAAGTACAATCACCATATTTAGAAGTGTTTCTGATTTTAGTAATATAATGAATTCAAAGAATGGAGAAGGAGCACCTGTTAAGGCTGCTCTGCTCCTGATGCTTCCGTATAGACTTTCAGTTCCCCCCCCCGCCGTGTCCTTATATTCTTTCTGTCAGTTTGAAGAAGGCTTAATGTTTGACTATCACAGCTTCTGGATTCATAAATCATAACAGAAGTGCCTGAATTAAGCTCCCTAAGATAGTTATCCTATTAATTTTAAGAGTTTACTGATCACTAGCCAGCTCCTAAGAAGTAAATGCTCTGCCTTTTGAGTTCCTGAAAAGCAAGGACATCTTATAATTTGTGTGACTTGCCTATAGTGCACAACAGGGGTGGACACAGATTTGAGAAACAGTAAATGCTTACTTTTTTAGCATTGTGCTTACATTTCTGGCATCACATTGTTATTGTTAACCAAGTGGCATTTGTTCTCCACATAAAATATTCAAATAAAGAAAATATTAATTCAGCCTCTGATATCTGCCAGGCTCAGGCTAGGCACCTGGGCTGCAAAGGAGTGTAATCCAGACCCTGCTGTGAAGGACTTTTGATTCAAACGAATAGACAAGCCCAGTCAGAGCATGGAGGGCAGTGTGGCACCTGTGTGTGCCAGCCCATCGTCACACCTCACACATCTGCTGAGGGGCTGGGCGTGTTCCCTCTGACTGCCTTTGCTCACGCTCAGTTACCATGTCCTGTTGACTCATGAATGCCCCTCCCTAAGCTGTCAGCCCCTGAGAAGCATGGCTGGGTATGGAAAGCCAGATGAGCAGTGCAGGAAATAGGACATATCTGAATCCAGGGAATACTAACAGTGAGCAGGGCTGACAATTTGTGGAGGGGGGAATTGAAATAGCTAAGGATTCATTTGGAAATGGGAGAAAACATTTCAAAATAATATTTTGCATGAACTTTGGAAAACATTGATTTATTAGGATTCCAGCTATCTCATGGCCAACTAGTATGGCACATTTTAATCACTGTCCAGACATCTTCTTTTCTTAATGGTATTTCCTAGTCTTCTCTGTGTTTAATCTTAGGAAAAGCTTCATTGGGTCTTTCCCTGGCCTGCAGAGCATAGTCCAAGTGTTGCTGTCTCTCCAGGGTTCACGACTAGGTGCTGCTTTGTAATTCCCCCAGTAGACCTCAAATAGACTGGCAGGAAAGGGGCCTTGGACTAGTGATTGTTGTGTTTTACATAATTTTAACATATGTGGCAGCCTCACGCAGCCTAGAAAAATTACGGGTGAGATGAATATGTCTTCTCTTCTAGTGTCTTGTTCCAGGTGCTAAACAACAGGTATTCTTGCTGATAAATCTCTTCTAGTGGGATGGCCGTGTGAGAGAGTGTTAATGAATTTTTTTTTTCATATGACCTAGTGGTGCACTGGGGCAAATTACTTCAGACAGATGGCTTTTTGTTATGTTACTAAAGTAACAGAAACACTGTATTCCAGAGATGTTTTGTTATTTGAAGTTTACATTTTCTTGTAATGTTCATTCAATCACTCAGTTGGTGGTTACTGAGCACTATGCTAGGATGAGTAGTGAGAACCACAGTACTATAAGATCTAATATTTCAGTGGCCCCGATCTTGTCCCATATGTTGATTATAAAGGTCACCTGAGCATAATTTTGTTGCCATTGTTTTTTGGCTTTCTGTGATTGTGAAAATAATATATATTTATGGCAGAAAACTTGGAAAGTGTGGAAAAATATAAAAAGGTTTTGAAAAATATCACCTTATTTACCACTCAGAAAGATAATCACTGTTAGTGTCTCAGTTTTCTGGTATTTTGTCTTATCTTTTCTAATCACAACTTTTAATGTAGTTGCAATCATGTTGTATGTACAGTTTTTTAGATCCCTTTTTTCATTTAGATTATCACCTAAAATGTTTATTAAAATAGTTTTAAGTGCTTTGAAGTTATTGTAAACATAGGTTTCAATAATTTATAATATTTTATGATAAAAAAGTGTGTTACTTAATTGCTATTCTCCCAACATTAAACATGAAGTCATTCAAAATGTTTCTTTAAATAACACTATGGTTAACAGTTTTAAGTATAAATCGTGTCCTTGGGCTGTATTCCATTTCAAAGTAAAGGATTCTTCTGCCCATATTGTAGCCTTTCTCACAGCTTAATGCTCAGCCTGCTTTCCCAGCTCTTTTTGTAAATGTATCCTGTGTCCATTATATTGAAATTATAGTTGCTGAATCTACAGTATTTGCTTTTTTTTCAATATGTCTTCTCATCCTGGGATGATTTTTCCATTTCTCTCCTGATTCCTTCTCCCTGCAGGTCCTCTCTCCTACCTCCTAATTCTTTACCTTATTTGTCTGGTAAACTACTCATCTTTTAATGTTCAGCACAGAGCCAGCAAAGCCCTCTGGAAAGACTTCTCTGCCTTGATCTGGCACGTGTGCCCTGCCGCCATGTCACTGTCAACCAATATTCTCATTGTCCTTAACCCTCACACCTTGTAAATATTCAGACAGAAAACATTTTCCATTTAACAGGTAAAGACAGCTTAATAGTGGCAATTTCATATATTCCACTTAATACATACACACGTCTGTGGTATTCTAACCAAATTGCTTTTCTTTCTGTACCATTAGACTCTGTCAGCTCCTGACACATAGTAGGCCTTTTGACATTTGACATTCATTTGAACTGTCTTTCGATGTTTTCAAAATGTCTGCCCTTTTCTCTGCTGGGCCACCTAGAACACTAATTGTCACATAGTAGGCATTACACACATAGTTCGTGAATGATGAATAAATAAGCTTTATGCCAATTTGTTTTTTTATACATGTGAATAGATGAGAGGCATCTTATTTTTATTTTTCCTAAAGTTGAAGGCTGATTGTTTAATTTGAAGTCTCTCAACTTAAACTCTACTTTTCTTCAAAAGCCCAGTTTTTTTCATCTTTTCATCACTGGGTTGCTCAACAATATCATCTCTAGGTTTTCCTTTAGTTTTGAAACAGGTGGAATAATGACAAGCACAAATCTGTAGATGTGACCAATGCGTCCTGTGAAAAGAGATGCCATCCCTGGTCTTTTGTGCCCTAGTTTCATCAGGTCTTTTGTGCCCTAGTCTCATCAGAACCTTAAACATAATTGCTTCCCTCCTGGTACTTTCAAAGTGATGCATGAGAATTACTAACAGCCCATCTGCAGAACTTTCCCCCAGGTGGCTAGTATTCCTCCCTCAGTGCTGGTAGTTAGTCACCCGGGAGCGGATTGTCCTGCTCACCAATAAGCTGTCCAGTCTTGACATTTTCTTCTTTCTTCCTCTTACTGCCTATCTTGGGGCCATTTTGAGTCCTAGAGAGGTAGCCCTGAAGAGTAAAATGAAAATAAAAATAAATGGCACTATTCTCCCCATGCTGTTGCTATTTTGTTAATATCTTGGCTATTTATAGTGAGGAAAATATTGAAACAAATGACAAAAATGTGGATTAAATTTGTATTTCACCTTTCCAGCTTCTGTTACTCAAAAGTGCTGTGTGGTTGATGGTTGCTGATTTAAGGTGGTTAGTGCAAATGAAAAGACAATTACCAAAAGAATGGGGGTCCCTTCTGCTCTCCCTGAGGTTGGTCCTAACACTGGAGACCTAGGAGGGAAGAATGAAGCCATCACTAGTCAAGCTTTTTGTCTCTTGTTCATTGTGCACTGTCAGATCCTTGTTAGTCCTGTTTGCCCCTTTCATGTGGTGATAGATGCTGGCAAGGATTTCACCAGAGGCAAGAGATGGGCACGCATTTTTGTATTATTTTCATGACTATCTGATTTCATAGTGAAAAAAATTGAATTTTACATTTTAGTCACATAAGTTCTTTTTCTTGCCATCTTTCATCTTGGGATTCTGTGTTTTTAAAAAGTCAGGTTTCAGGTATAGTTGTGTCTTCCAGGTGGTGAGATTGGCCTGGTGCCTTGTTTTGACACCATTACATTGGTGGTTTCGGATGGAGAAGTTGGCCCTCCTGTGAATGGCTGTTGCTACAGTGGACCTCATCCATCTGTTCCTCTTCATGAGTCCTTTCCAGTATATGATCTCAACATCACAGTACATCCAGTAGACAACCAATTACCTTCAATCGTGATAGGTGAATATTATCTTGTCTACTGTCACATCTGTGATCAGTAAAATAATGCACTTTACTTATAGTTAAAATAGAAAACCAACATACAGAACTGCCTCCAGTAATTGCCTCAGCACAAATTTATGGGAGACCCCAGATATATAAAAGACAAGGGCAAAAGAATTTACTTTTTAAAAATTTAAGATTATTCTTTATCAGACAGAATGCAACTGTGTGGGGGGGGGTTGAGAACAACATTGGAATACTCAAATATTCTGGTTTTATTTCACATGGGAAAATATCATATTACTGCTGGAGAAAGAGTAATTTATTTTATCCATAATAATTTCTAGTAGAACAGAATGAGAAAACCAGAGAGACCATTTATATACATTTAACCTTATTTGCTTTTTAGAAAGTCATCTTTTTATAGGCATTATGTATATGTTCTGTCTGTCAGAAAAAATGCAAGCATATGTATGAATGCTTTTGTAATTTGCAAACTATTTCCCAAGCAATGTTCTGGAAAGGAAGCATTGTCCCTGCAGAATAATTAAGCACCAGGCACGAAAAAAATGTTTGTTATGAGCAATTCATAATAGCTTGCTGGCAATTAGCGCTCTGACGAACAGAGGTAACAACTGATCTTGAAGAGTACATAAACTACATTTAGTGGCTTATCATTAAAACAGTTTGGCAATTCTTATTTCCATTTGTCGTTTCTCAGAGACACAAGGGAAATCAGAGTTCCTTGAGAATGACTAAAGGCCTGTACCGGAGCATTTAGTATTTCTGCTGTCTTTCCATTATTGTCTGGCTTGCTTGTACAAGAAAAAAATATAATTCCATAAGTCAAATTAAATTCCACCCATTACCCCTGAATATTTTCACTGTTAGGAGAATTATGCCAAAGGAAATGAACGCCTCCCATGGAAGTATATTTGCATATGGGAAGCTTCTCTGAATTAGAATTTCAATCTCTCTTTTGTCCTCACTATTCTGATGAGAGGATTTCATGCTAACTGATAATTGTGTTATTATTTGTATGCAGGTACCATGTTCGTTGTAGATGAGGGTTTCTCAGCAGCCCTTACCATTAACCATTTATCAGCCACTGATCCTGACACTGCGTCTGATGACTTGGAATTTATTTTGGTTTCTTCTCCCCAGTTTGGCTACCTTGAAAACACACTCCCTTCTGCAGGTTTTGAAAAGAGCAATATGGGAATAAGCATAGGTAAGCATAAACGTAGACATGGTTTCATGATAACTTGCCTATGTTTATGGATCTGATTGGCCAGATCATGCTTAATAACTGGGTAAGGACATCAAAAATGTTCAAAGTACTATATACATTGATGGATTTGTTATTGTTATAGCTGAGACTTCTGAATATTATTGCTTTTTACTATAATTTTTTATTTTTAAGGTCTCCCTGTGCAAGTTTATTTCAAAATAATGAAATTTCACTTATGAAACATAAAAGAACAAATATTGAAGAAACAATGTTTTTAAAAGGCTCTCATAGCAACAGAATACTGTGATACAATAAATCTGGTGGGAGCTCACCAGTCTCATTATCACAATATTTTAGCACTTTTAATATATTTAATATATACTTCCCCCCAAAATTAGGAAATACATACCATGAGTATAACAGAGAGAAAGCCTGGAATGTTGAAGTTGGTGAACTTAGTTTCAAGACCCAAATGTGTCTCAGATACTTAAATAGCTCTTGTATTTCAGACAAAAACAAAACAACAAAACAAAAACAGACACCAAAACCAAAATTGTCCAAGGACAACAATTTAGAAGTAGATAATTCTTTAAGCATCTTTTGGGGCATACCTATTTTAAATATGAGGGAAGCTGGATTAAAGATAAATGGTATTAATAGAATGACTGAATGGACTGAAAAAACAAAAGATCCAACTATATGCTGCCTACAAGAGGCTCACTTCACCTTCAAGGACACACATAGGCTCAAAATGAAGGGATAGAAGAAGGTATTCTCTGTCCATGGAAACCAAAAGAGAGCAGGGTAGCTCTACTTATAAAAGACAAAATAGACTTTCTGTCAAAACTATAACAAGAGACAAAGAAGGTCATTATATATGATAAAGGAACCATTCATTAAGAATATATAACAATTGTAAACTTACACACATACAACATTGGAGCACCTAAATATGCTGAGCAAATGCTAATAGCTCTGAGGGGAGTAATGTCTACTTCAGTACCCCATTTTCAACAATGGATAGATCATCTGGATAGAAAATCAATAAGGAAACTTGGGACTTGAACTATACATTAGACAAAATGAACCCAACAGAAATAAACAGTACATTTTGTCCATCAAAAGCAGAATGTGTATTAACAAGGACACATGAAACATTCTCCAGGATAGATCCTATGATGGGTCTTAGCACATTTAAAATATTGATATCATACCAAGTATCTTTTCTGACCACAATGGTATGAAATTAAAATTAACAATACGAGGAAAACTAGAAAATTCACAAATATGTGGTATTAAACAATACACTCATGAACAACCAATGGGTCAAAGATGAAATCAAAAAAGAATCCTTAGAGTTCTGATCACAAGGAAATTTTTTTCTTTTTTCCTTAATTTTATTGTATCTGTATGAGAAGATTAGATGTTAGCTGAAACTATTGGGATAATCATTTCATAATATATATAAATCAAACCAGCATGCTGTATGCCTTAAACTTACACAGTAATCTGTGTCAATTATTTCTCAATAAAACTGGAAAAAAGACATTAAAAAATCTTGAAACAAAGGAAAATAGAAACATACCATATCAAAGCATGTGGTATGCAGCAAAAGCAGTGTTAAGAGGGAATTTTGTAGTAATAAATGCCTACAAAAAACCCCCGCAAAAACCAATGATCTCAAGTAAACAATCTAACTTTATGCTTCAAGGAACTAGAAAAGCAAGAACAGATTAACCCAAAGTTAGCAGAAGGAAGGAGATAAGAAAGATCAGAGCAGAAATAAAGACATAGAGAATAGAGAAATAATAGAAAAGAACAGTAAAACTGATTTTTTAAATGGTAAAGTTGGCAAACCTTTAGCTAACCTCAGCAAGAGAAAAAGAGAGGATTCAATTAAATAAAATTTGAAATGAAAGAAGAGGTGTTACTGATACCACAAATATACAAAGGATTATAGGAGACTACCATGAAAAATTATATGCCAGTGAATTGGACAACCTAGAAGAAATGGATAAATTCCTAGAACCATAAAACCTACTAAGTCTTAATCATAAATAAATAGAAAATCTGAACAGACCAATAATGAGTAAGGGGATTTAATCAATACTTCAAAATCTAACAATCCTAAATAGGATATCAAAGAAGTATCTGTGCTCCCCTGTTCACTACAGCGTTATTCACATATGGGAAGCATATGTGAATATATAGAAACAACCTAGGTGTCCATTGATGGATGAATAGATGAAAAGAATGTTGTATATATACACAATAGAATATTATTCAGCCATGAGAAAGAAGGAAAGTATTATTTGTCACAATCTGGCTGGACCTGTAGGGCAGTATGCTAAGTGAAAAGGACAAATGCTGTTATGGTCTTGTTTATATGTGGAACCTAAAGCTTGAACTCATAGACACAAGGGGAATAGAATAGTGGTTTGGTAGGTGCTGAGGGGTAGGGGAGATGTTGGTTGAAGGGTACAGAATTTCAGTTACAAAATGAATAACTTCTTAGCATCTAAGGTACAGCATGGTGACTATAGTTAACAAGACTGTATTTTATATTTCAGAGTTGCTTTCAGAGTAGAGCTTTAATGTTCTCACCATGAGAACACAGCAAAATTGTAATTCTGTGAGGTGAATGATTTATTAAGTAACCTGATTGTGGTTAATATTTAGCAATACATGCTTATGCCAAATCATCCCATTGTATACTTTAAACTTAAACCATCTTACATGTCAATTATGTTTCAGGAAAGCTGAGGGAAAAAGATTTACTGCATTAAAGGTATACAGTTTCTCCTACAAATGCATAGCCTACAAAATTTTGCTCTTTTGATTTAAGGTAATGTCAAAAAGCCAAAACAGCAGGTCAGCTAGTTCTGCTCAATCCAAACAGTTGCTGGATAAGTACATCAAGTAGGCAGATAATTGGCTGACTCTTGTTTTACCTTTATAGGAAGGAGATGGTCTCTCTCTTATTCAAGCATGAGAATAGCTATTCATACAGGAGCAGTGGTTTTAATCAAGGGAAGATCTCTGTGACATTCACTGCAAGTACGGAAAGAAAGGGCATGAAGTCCCTACCCATCCTGGTTAGCAGTTGTCTCCCTTCTGTTCTCCAGGCAAATTTTAATCCTTTCTTAGGATTTACAGAATCTGTTTTTACATTGATGGTTGACAGTCATTTTACCAGTCCCTGATAGCTGATTTTTAGATCAACTGCCATGATCTCTTCTTTGCTTTGCTGAGAAATAGGCTGTTGGATTAAGGATTAAGGACCAGTAGCTTGGAAGAAAATGTTTTTCTTATTTATCTGCTCCATCTTGGTGTGCTCTAGCTTCGTTTCAGTGGAAAGACATGAAGGCTTTACACATTAACTATGTGCAGTCCAGGCATCTGAGGATGGAACCAACAGCTGACCAGTTCACGGTGTATGTCACAGATGGGAAGCAACGCTCCTTGGAGATACCATTTTACATTATAATCAACCCTACAAATGATGAAGCTCCTGACTTTGTAGTGCAGAATATTACTGTAAGAAAAATATAAGAATTTTCAATTTCTCTTTTATCGTTTTCTGTTTTCATGTAGCGCACTTCACATTGGTTCAAGTGCACTTCACACATTAAGTTGATGAGGGGCAGGGAGGGCTATAATCTATGTTATGTAATGTAATCACTGGAAAAATATTATTCTAATGATAATGATAATAATAATTGCTAACATATAGAATGGCATAGATGCAATTATGGTTGCATATGTATAAGATGGAATACTTACTAGGTTGTGTGTTCTATTTCATGACCTTTGTGTCCTCATATTGAATCCTCTCAATAGGCTTTTAGGGCAATGATATTATTATTGCCATTTAGTAACTGAAAAAATGAGGCTTAAAGAAGTTAACTTAGCGGTCCAAGATCACAGAGCTTGGTAGTAAATGGCACATAGGGGATTTGCACCCAGGCAGCCTGCTGTGTGCCTTTTAACCATGTCCTCTTAACCAATGTTATAAGGGAAAGGACTCTTATTTGCAAATTATAGGCATCTTTTTAATATTGCCAAATGAACTGAATGAAATCTATATAATATGGATATATGAAATGAAAAAATTAATTTTGGCCATTCTTTTTATACATATGCAGGTTTTTAAATGTTTTATATGATACTTGTTGGTTTTATTTAAAAATTCAGACACATAATTAAATGGCCCATAATATCACCCCTCATTTAATATCTGTTGTCTTTTTAAAATTTAATAAATGTATGTGGTTAAAGAAGTTAGAATATTGAGAAACATACACATTGAAATATGAAAGTCTCCTTCAGAAGCCTCTACCATAGTCACTTCCCATCAATTGTTCTTAGTAATTAATTCCACAAAAATACTTTGTGCATGTGCCAGTGATATGTGTGTGTGTATGTGTGTGTATATATATATATACATGCAATTTTTCTGTATGTTTTAAATTACAAACCAAGGATGATCTTATAAAAAACTAATTATGTATACTGGAAATCTTTTCATGTCAGCATGTAATTATTTTGAAACAATCCTATTTTTTATAAATGATTATTTAATTCAGATATATGTATAGAAAATCCTGATTAAATGGATGAGCACAGGCTTTGGGATAAAGGGACTGGGTGTTGCTGTTCAGTAATTGTAGGATCCTGGGTAAGTTATTTCTGTCTATCCTTGTTTCCTCACCTGCAAAAAGTGCATCAAATCTTCCTGAAGGGGCAGCTATGATGTTCAGAACGGTCAAGCACATATACTTGTCATCTTTTTTCTGATACCAGAGCAGATAATGATCTATTTCAAAACCATCATCTTGCCTTGTTTTTCACTACAAATTATCAAATTCTAAATGCAAAAGTCTATATTTGATTTTAATTTTGTACTGAATTTTAACAGTATATGTGAGCCATTTCAGGATGAGATTTAAAAGCCAGCTCCTGCCTTTCCTTTTCCGTTGGCACATGGGTTTCTCTGGAGAGCACTTCAGTAATTATGAGAGAGAAGAAAAAAATCTGTAAAAGATTCCTTCTATACCTACCTCTATTGTCTTGTATCTGCCTAGCATTTTGGGGTTTCTGAAATAATTAGACCACTGGGAAATTGTCCCTTGCTCTTCTCTGAAAGTAATTATGCTTTTTACTTGTGTTTTCCTTAGAGAAGCTGTTGCAGAGTAACAAATATGGAGCCCCATGTGTTATTGGCAGAGCTAGCTTTAAGGTTCAAGTGATTTTTTAAAAGCAGTCATATTTATTTGCTTCCTTGTAAAAAAAAAAAAGGATTTATTTTGTAGATGGTCAAGCTTCCATCAAGTTGTACTGCAACTTGCAAAAAAAAAAATTTGAGGTTTTAGTGTCAGATATCATAATTTATTTCAAACCTGTCTACTACAGAGTTTCTGCATTTTGTATATATTGATCTAGACTTTATAATCTCAATAAAACAAGTGTGTAAAAAATAATCCATATTTTTCCAGCAAAATCTCCAGTTATCTTTTGAACTCATTTTCCATTTTATAAATGAGAAAGGTTGCCATACAGTGAGTCTGGGAGTCCCAAGCCTTCTGAATAAGGATAATTAGAAGATTTTTTTAGATTGCTTTAATAAAGTTCTTGGAGAAAAAGGCAAGTCACCATCACAGATGATGCCATAACATATCACTGTGCATTAAATCATGATACCATCTTAGTCCTTAGTAAAAAGGGCCAGATACAGAAAACTAGTATAATTTTAGTCAAGAATTAGATACAGCAAGTGACTCCCCTTCATGCAAATCCAGTGAAGAGTGGCTGCAGGAAGGCTCTCTTCAAAGTTACCAAGAGAGGCTGAAGAGAAAAGGCATTTTCACAAATCTCAGTCACACGTATCCTTAAGATATTCCTGGTCTCCCACCCTTTTTACTTTTTGTTTATCCATATTTAATAGCACTAAATATTTTCTTCCTTGCTTTATAATTATTAGTGGACAGGCCTTCCCAGTCTCATCTAACTTTGATTCTTTAGAATACTCACATTCTCCACAGCGTGTAGTACAGTGACACTGCAGAGTCTAGATAAGCATCTGTTAAATTTATAGCCTCTTATTATTTAGATCTTGCTGTATTTCAAAATAGGAGAAAGAAATATTTCTTGTTCTGTTTTTGCTGTGAGAAAAAAGAAAATCAAGACAGCTAAATACCACGTCAAGTTCTAAATGACTAGGTACTGCCTGATATGAAAAACATTCAGTTCTTCTTGTGCTTAAAGAATTAGGAAACCTGATTTGGGCTGTGGGTTAGTTCAGGAAAATTAAAGGTGTGAGGATTGGAAAGGGATGAGGGACCAAATGTAACATACATACTATTACGCTTCCAGAGCATCCTTCTTGATTGTTGTTGATTGCAGTTGAAAAAAAGAAATTTTCACTGCAATGGCAAAAATTAACAACACAAATATCCTCAGTGTGTACTGTAGATATTTCTGTCATTTCTTAAACAAGCACAAAAATTGTGAAAACAGCAAAGTACAAGGGTTAAAATAATAGATTAGGATCTGAAAGTGAGGGGTCTCCACAGTTTTACAATGAACTCTGTGACTTCCAGAAAGCAAGCATCCTATTTGTTACTTTTTCCTACCTTTGAATTATATATATTTATCCTTTATATTTGTATATATGATGTATATATGTGTATATTATATATATGTATATATATTATATATATGTCTGATCATATGTGTATATATATCCTTTGTCCTTCATGGAAATGAAGAAAGTGCTTTGAAATCTTTGGGAAAAATGTGAGAAAATAGATTTAGTTTTTCTTCTGAGTTCTTTTTAGAACTCATTATATACAGATTCCATGGAAAATTTGCAATAGAATATCTTAAAATTATTTATTTTGAGCAATTTTTCAGAAAAAAGACAAGTCTCTTTCACACAGATGTTCATTGCATGCAGCTGACTTTTCTAACTTGTTTTCATCAGGTATGTGAGGGCCAGAGGAAAGAACTGGATTCTTCCGTCATCAGTGCTGTTGACCTGGATGTCCCCAAGGACCCTCTGCTACTCAGCATCGCTCACAAACCACGCCATGGTATCCTCATCAATGGGGTATTTAGCAAAGGCTTTCCTCAGTATAAGCAGCCAGCCAGCCTTGGCCAGAAGCATGAACTTGTTCACAACTTTTCCATGGACCTTCTCAAGAATGGTATATCATGTTTCACTTCTATTCATTTGTTGTTGTTGATTTAATAACTTAACCCACAAAAGAAAATAATGAATCACAGAAATAGGAAGTGAAGAAATAGCATTCACCTCCTTTATTCATTTATCCTGTAAGGATTGTTTCTGGACTCTGGATTAGTGTAGGGCATGAAGCCCCAGCTAGAGATTTACTTTTAGAGCATGAAAAAATATATATGTATATATATTTGTGATTTTTGATATTTTAGCTGAAATTTTTGATGTTGTGACAAACATTCCTTTTTAAATATATTGACACCAGGGAACTAAATTTGAAGAGATTTGTCTGCCAAAATTTCCACATTTGAAACAAATACAGAACCACATATAATAACGCATAATTCTCTCTTTAAAGAAATCACACATTGGAATAGCAGCCTGAATTACTTTTTATTTACTCTTTGCAAAAATACTTCTAAATATCTGAGACAAGTTCATGGTTCTAGAATCACTGCCTGCTTTCAACTCTCCTTCCTGCCTCCATGTACTGCGTTCCTCCAACCTGCAGGGTCCTTCCCCTCCTTTGCTGGGTCAGCCAACACTGTACCTTCACAACCAATTTATTATTGACCTCTCCCCTGGGGCCCACCCAAATACTCCAAACCATTTCTTCTCTGTGTTTGCATCACGTTAGCATTTATTCAACATTTTTGCTACTGTCCTTTAATGTTTCCTATCCCCAATTAGAGTATAAGCATTCTGCCCCCAAAGTTTATTTTGCAGAAGTTGCACAACATCACCTCATGTTTGAATTTGAGAAACTCTTCATGTATTTCTCAGTATATCAATTGCAAATAAATGAATTCTGGAGCATAAATGATAATATTACCAAATCAATAACCACGTGTAGGAAACAATATAATAAATTGTTATGGGTTTTTTTCAAGTTTAAGACAAAGTAAAAAAGGAATGATAATTCAAATTTTACTTTCAAGAAATTCAGTTTCTTAAAAATAACATTTGTTGGTTATTATTTGGTTAAAAAGTATTACAAGCATATTGTGTGAAGTTTGCAGTGTACAATAATTTGAAGAAACAATAAATATTATTCACATGAATTAATACTTTGGTGATATTCTCAGAGGCTGGATTTTCACCTCTATTTTATTTTTGTTGGGTTTAGTGGATATTTGTATATCTTGTATCTAATTTGAAAAAAATGTCTGCTCAAATCTTTTATCCATTTTGTATTTGGTTTAATTGTGTTTTATTATTGAGTCATAAGAGTTCTTAACATATTCTATTCTTTTTCAAGTCTGCTTTGGCTATTCTGGGTCTCTTGCATTTCCATATGATTGCTATGTAGGTTTTAAAAAAATAATTTTATATTTGATTTTGATTCATCTAAAATGTATTTTGGTTGTTGGCTTGAGGTAAGGATCTAACTTAATCCTCCTCAAGTAATGAACTAATTTTCTATTTCCTTTAGAGACACCAAAACTATTGTTCTCATGCAGTTTATTAAATAATATATCCTTTCCTCACTGATTTTAAATAAGACCCTTATCAAATACCAAAGGGTTTAAGTAGGATTTTTTTTTTGGTATCATTGATCTACAATTACATGAAGAACATTATGTTTACTAGGCTCCCTCCTTCATCAAGTGCCCCCCACAAACTCCATTACAGTTACTGTCCATCAACATAGTAAGATGCTGTAGAATCACTACTTGTCTTCTCTGTGTTGTACAGCCTGCCCCATGCCCCCCTCTACATTGTACATGCTAATCATAACACCCCCTTTCTTTTTCCCCGCCCTTGTCCCTCCCTTCCCACCCATTCTCCCCAGTCCCTTTCCCTTTGGTAACTGTTAGTCCATTCTTGGGTTCTGTGATTCTGCTGCTGTTTTGTTCTTTCAGTTTTTCTTTGTTGTTATACTCCACATATGAGTGAAATCATTTGGTACTTGTCTTTCTCTACCTGGCTTATTTCACTGAGCATAATACCCTCTAGCTCCATTCATGTTGTTGCAAATGGTAGGATTTGTTTTCTTCTTATGGCTGAATAATATTCCATTGTGTATATGTACCACATCTTCTTTATCCATTCATCTACTGATGGACACTTAGGTTGCTTCCAGTTCTTGACTATTATAAATAGTGCTGTGATAAACATAGGGGTGCATCTGTCTTTTTCAAACTGGGCTCCTGCATTCTTTGGGTAAATTCCTAGAAGTGGAATTCCTGGGTCAAATGGTATTTCTATTTTGAGCTTTTTGAGGAACCTCCATACTGCTTTCCACAATGGTTGAACTAATTTACATTCCCACCAGCAGTGTAGGAGGGTTCTCCTTTCTCCACAAACTCGCCAACATTTGTTGTTGTTTGTCTTTTGGATGTTGGCCATCCTAACTGGTGTGAGGTGATATCTCATTGTGGTTTTAATTTGCATTTCTCTGATGACAAGCAATGTGGAGCATCTTTTCATGTGCCTGTTGGCCATCTGAATTTCTTCTTTGGAGAACTGTCTGTTCAGCTCCTCTGCCCATTTTTTAATTGGATTATTTGCTTTTTGTTTGTTGAGGTGCGTGAGCTCTCTATATATTTCGGATGCCAACCCTTTATTGGATCTGTCATTTATGAGTATATTCTCCCATACTGTAGGATACCTTTTTGTCTATTGATGGTGTTCTTTGCTTTACAGAAGCTTTTCAGCTTGATATAGTCCCACTTGTTCATTTTTGCTTTTGTTTCCCTTGCCCAGGGAGATATGTTCATGAAGAAGTTGCTCGTGTTTATGTCCAAGAGATTTCTGTCTATGTTTTTTTCTAAGAGTTTTATGGTTTTATGACTTACATTCAGGTCTTTGATCCATTCTGAATTTATTTATGTGTATGGGGTTAGACAATGGTCCAGTTTCATTCTCTTACATGTAGCTGTCCAGTTTTGCCATCACCAACTGTTGAAGAGGCTGTCTTTTCCCCACTGTATGTCCATGGCTCCCTTATCATATATTAATTGACCATATATGTTTGGGTTAATGTCTGGAGTCTCTATTCTGTTCCACTGGTCTGTGGCTTTGTTTTTGTGCCAGGGCCTAATTGTCTTGATTACTGTGGCTTTGTAGTAGAGCTTGTAGTTGGGAAGTGAGATCCCCCGCACTTTATTCTTCCTTCTCAGGATTGCTTTGGCTGTTCAGGGTCTTTGGTGGTTCCATGTGAATTTTTGAACTATTTTTTCAGGTTCATTGAATAATGCTGTTGGTAATTTGATAGGAATTGCATTGAATCTGTATACTGCTTTGGGCAGGATGGCCATTTTGACTATATTAATTCTTCCTAGCCAAGAGCATGGGATGAGTTTCCATTTGTTAGTGTCTTCTTTAATTTCTCTTAAGAGTGTCCTGTAGTTTTCAGGGTATAGGTCTTTCACTTCCTTGGTTAGGTTTATTCCTAGGTATTTTATTCTTTTTGATGCCATTGTGAATGGAATTGTTTTCCTGATTTCTCTTTCTATTAGTTCATCATTAGTGTATAGGAAAGCCACAGATTTCTGTGTATTAATTTTGTATCCTGCAATAAGTAGGAATTTTTAATGAATGAAGAACACACTCTTAACTGCATACAAGAGTTTAATTTCACCCTCTTACACTGATTAATGAACTCTTGCTAATACCAGTGCCTTGGAAGTTAAAACAGATGATCTGTGACATGTTTTGGAATGGCTTAGTCCTAAGAAAGATATACTTTTTCTTTTTGTTCTCTTCTTCCAGGAATGAGTTTGACATATGTGCATGATGGCACAGAGAGCCTTGTTGATGACTTTAAAATCCAGTTGTCAGATGGGAAACATAAGATACTTAAAACCATTTCAGTAGAGGTCACCCCAGTTAATGATGAGAAGCCCACGCTGAGCAAGTAAGCGACCTGAAAATAATTCCTGGAAGAGTCTCCATAAAATCTGAGCTTTGAAGTCTTGATATACCTCTTGTCTTCTCCCAGAATTCATTCTATTATTTTTCCCTTCCTGCATCTTCAGTCTCTCCCTTTTTATTCCTTCTGTGGACAAGACCCAGGGATATCATTAGAGACTAAGAGAGCAAATACTGGAGCCAGCCTGCCTTAGTTCAGCCACTTAGCAGTGGTGTGACCTTGAATATGTCACTTAACCTCTCTCTACCTCTTTGTTAACCACTTTGTAAATGGGAATAATACCAGTATCCTCTTCAGGGGATTGTTGCAAGGATTAAATGATTTAAAATATGTAAAAATGCTCAAAAGAGTGGCTAGTACATAGTGAATATTAGCTATTATCATTATTGCAAGCAGGTATCTTTGTTCTCAGACTAAAAAGATGACCCAGTCCCTCACTCATTTCAGTGTCAAACTATTTGGCAGATTAGCTTGTGCTTGCTTTGTCCATTTCTGTCCACTGTCTCCAACCTCCTGCACTTGACCAAAGCTGCCCCTTTACAAGTTACCCTTGGCTTTCCCACCAAATCTAATGGCTCTTTTCATCTTGCTGGGCCCTGTTAAAGCAGTAGACATCATTTGTTTCCCAATCCTTTTAGATGCTGTAGTAGGTGCTTTTGCTTGCCTGGGTCACATCCCCTCAGCCCTCCTCTGACTGTGGCGGTGTTTGTGGTAGACCAGACCATGCACACTGTCAGTGTCCCACCTCAAGTGCCCATAGGGGTCTCTCCACTTTTGTGCCTCCAGGCTTTCTTTGAAGGAGCAGTGACTCATTCAGCCCAGCAGAAAACATTCTGAGACCAGCCTTCAACCTATGGCAGCTGGTGGATAAAATAAATATCCCAGGCTCTCCACCTTCAGAAGCCCAATCTCAGGCATATTTTATATGGTTCTTCCAATCCTGCTAGCATTGAGCCCGAAAGCAGTAAAAACACCCTTTGTTGCCTTTTCCTCCTTCCTGGTCTCACTGCTTACCCCTCTCTCTTGCTTCCTGGCAGCACCTCCCAAATAAATTACAGGCACCCCAGTCCTTGTCCCAGGGTGTCTTTCAGGCTAACCCAGACTATGACACACTTTCTTCTCTCTTAGCCTCTCCAACATGTAATTCTGACACTTTCTTCCTACCAAGGTCCTTATCTTTGTCATCATACTGACTTCCTATTTTGATCAATCTGCTTCTGTTAATGACACCACTAATATCCATAAGCCCCCACCCAACTGAATCATTCACTTTTGAGAATAATGGGATTAATATTCTCAAGTAAGGAGGTGGGCAAAAGTCACCTCCTTCTGCCAGGGAAGGTGTCAGTCCTGGGTAGGCAAGAAACTCACCCAGTAGAAGAGGTTAGAACTGAGATCTTTGGGCTCTGGCTTCTCAGCTGAGGAGTGGAAGGCCGTTGAGTGCCAGTTGGTGCTACTTAAATGTCCTATATCTAAATCCCAAGGGAACTTCTGAGTTTTTCTCAGAAACAAAGCTGTCAAGTTGGGTAGAGTTAGGCCATAGGTGATGACCAAAACCGGGAGCTAGAAACACAGGTGAGAAGAAATGCTTGCTCACTTTGGTGAGACTGGGGAAAATGGCCACATTGGCTTAGCAGCCCCACCATAACGGACCTGCGAAACCTTGGCAGCAGCGTCTAGTAGAGGGCTGTCCCAGCCCTTCCTTTAGAGTGCTGGGAGCAGACCTGGCACTGCAGCCCTTGGAAATGATTAATTGCTGTGAAGAGAACACCAGCCACCCAGCCCATTACCAGGGAGAGGGAGAGTAACGTAGAAGGCCACGGATTACCTAAATGTCACCAACTCGTAACTGCATTTCATGACAGGTACCAGACACCTGTGGGTAAGTCATTTAATCTCTAAGTAAATTCTGTCTGTAAAATCAGGATGGTAATACCGGCCCACTGACTACCTGGAGCTGTTTTATTAAATGAAATCTTTGAAACAAAAACATTGAATAAAATAAGTTGTAACATAAAATGGTAAGTTCTATCCATATAAATAATTAGAAGTATGTAGTTACTTCATACTGTGTTCACTATTGCTAATTGTCTTATACTTTCAAGTGCAAAGTGAAATGAACATCTGTTTTACAAGACTGACTCATCTTTTTAATTCTTGGGATACTGAGTCTCCTTCCCTAGTTATTGAATATTGGGAACTGTAATGGTCATTATGAACGTCCCCTGCTAAAGTGATATCTTCTATTTTCGTATCAACCTGGACATTTTCCTTTTCTCAGGGCGGCTGAAATTACAGTGAATATGGGTGAGACTCGTATTATTTCTAGTGCTGTTCTTTCAGCCATAGATGAAGACTCACCCAGGGAGAAGATTCACTATTTATTTGAAAAGCTTCCTCAAAATGGGCAACTTCAGCTTAAGGTTAGTAGCCTTTTGATGTTTATTTTCCAAGACTAATATAACAGGTGTAAACTTTCTCAATACGTGGATTTCTATCACTGAGTTTATTTCCTCATAGTTATATTTTGCCCAGAAGTAGAAAATTCATTTTCCTAGTTTGGAGTGAACTCACACTATTCTAAGTTTTCTTACTCAGGATAAATTCAACCAATATTAAGGTGCTTTCATTGTTCCCTCCCCCAGTGAGGTTGTACCTATAATTTGGGGGAGGGAATTACTGGGGTAAAGTAAGTTGTCTAGGTTCTAGTGAGAATCAGGCATCCTTTGAAATAACTTCATTCATCTTCATTTAATAAGCCCAAATTAAAAAAAGGAAAACCTCCATTTTTAGAGCAGTGGATATCAACAAGCTGATTCTAAAGTTTCTATGGAGGCAAAATAACCAGCACCATACTGATGGGGAAAAAGTTGAAGGACTGATAGTACCTGACTTTTAGACTTGATTAAGCTACAGTAATCCAGACAGTGTGGGTTTGGTGAAAGAACAGACAAATAGATCAATGGAATGTAATGGAGAACTCAGAAACTAACCCTCTTAAATATAGACAATTGATGTCTGACAAGCAGAGGAGATGCAATGGAGAAAAGATAGTCTTTTAACAAGTCTTGCTCACCAGTCTGATTCATATTGTGTGCATGATGCCTGAGGATTAGCCCAGCACAAATTATAGATCAGTCACTTGAGTAATCCATCAAAATGTTTATTTGAATGGCAGATTAAGGCTAGCAACAATGACCCACCATCCCCAGTGTGATTATTTGACTGAATGTTTAACTTTTAATGTAATGTAGACACAGTCCTAGAAAAGCAGCAAGGATTCATTCTGTGTGAAACAGTTTGATTGTCTTAGACTGTAGGCACCATAGAGAATCAGAGTGAAGAGCAATCACTGATTTAAATTGAGGTACAGCTGTGTCCTGATTTCATTTCAGGGAGTAATGAAGCAGAAGTGCAGTGAGAGCTCACACATTTGGGTGGCATGGAAACAGAAGTGTTTTGGGTATGTGAAAATCCAGATGGGCTCAGGTTCCCAGTATGTCACCACATAGTTCTGCCCCAGTTCCTTAGGTGTACCCCAAGTCTCTCTAAGACCAGAGACCAGGTCTTCATGCCTCCCAGACTTTCTCAAGGGTTCTTGTTTTCTTGTTGACTTTCCTTAGTTTTCCCCTCCTTGATTCTGACTCTTATTTTCTTCCTCTTCTGGGGTTTGCAAATGCTTTCGTCAAGTCAAAGCTTGAGTTTGGGAGAGCAACTGGGGAATTAGATGGAGATGAGGGACAGCAAAAGATATCTTCTGTATTTACTTTCTGGATGACGATTACAAAGGAAACAAGTTAAATAGAATTGCAGGTTGCCCACTTTAGAACCTGAGGAGAATCTCCTTTAAAAATTAAACTTGCAAACAGATCTAATGATGGAAATAAACAATGAGCTTAATTATTACAAAATAATTAACTTTCACCCAGTGAGCACTGGGACAGAAATAACTGTGTACAAACATCAGATGGGCAAGAATTATTAAAGGGGAGGAAACTTTTTCAAATAGGATGACCTAAAGGAAGTGGTAACACACAGAAGGGAGAGGAGGGCAAAGCATTTTTGCCAGGAACTGGAAGTCTGTGAATAATGTGTCAAGGGAAATAAAAAATGAATGATTTAAATTACTATTTTAGTCTCTTAAATCAGACAGGGAAAGGTAGTCTCAAAAAAGAGAATATTGTGTAGTAAATTTTTAAGATGAAATTTTTCTTGGATTATGTCAAATGACTTTTACAAGCTGTTCTTAGGGAAAGCTATATATCTTAAGAGAATAACAATAGAAATCTTAATCAGATATAGGTTTATTATTATCATATTTTCTAATACTCTCTGTTATCAGCCCCCACACTCAGTATAAGAACTCTTTTCATTGAAAATGCCACAATTTCAGCACTTAGTACTGTACAGAATATATGCCTAACTGATGCTAGCTTGTATTTAGAAGATTCTAAAAAAAAATAATATATAATATCTACAGGGTTTTTTTTTTTGCTGACTCATTATATAAATGTAGGGAGTATTAAGGTCTTGATAATTTTCTTTGGGTTTTGCTAAGGCTGAAAAGTGTATGGGGAGTAAATACATCTCTTTTATTTTTGTTTTCACTACTTTGGATAAGCCCAGTGGCAAACCAGTTTGAATAGATAGGTTTGATTAGAATGATATAAACTGGAAAAAAAGGAAAAGCCAAATGAAACACATTTAATTTTTAAAGAAGCAATTCCGTAAGCTCAGTTACCCACCTGCTCTCATTAATTGGAATATTTAATCAGCTACGATTGCTTGTGATAAATACCTTGGAAATAGCACTGCTGCTGAATTACCACATGACTTTGTCAAAAATCCTTTGGTTGGAGCTCGTTTTTTTTTTAAAGTCTTACATTGTTTTAATATATTTCTTTGAAAGGAAAAATGTAAGGTTAAATGGCATAAAATTGAATCCGGAGTTTCCCTGAAATACCATTTGTACTGGAGATTTTTAGGGGATATGGAACACGTCCATTAACACAGCTTGGAAAAAAACAAATGAGCCATGGGCAGCTGACTAATTCTGGCACTTTTCAGATAGGGAGGGACTGGGTCCCTCTCTACCCTGGCATGAAATGCACTCAGGAGGAAGTGGATCTGAACTTGCTGAGATACACACATACTGGGGCAGTGGACTCCCAGGACCAAGACAGCTTCGCCTTCTACCTCTGGGACGGTGACAACAAGTCACCAGTATTTGACTGTCACATCACCATCAAGGATACGGGAAAAGGTAAAAGCAGTTTTGCCAAGGTTAATTGGGATCAACTTTCCAACCAGAAATGACCTGGTGTAAGCACTCAAGGGTTGACTCCTTCCTTCTCCCCTCTTTCCTTCCCTCCCATCCTGCTTCTCTTGTTTCCTTTTTTTTCCTTCTACCTTTTATACCTGAAAGCCTATCATTTATGATTTGTTCCTTTAACTCCTCACCTACTTTGCCTGGAGTCTATGAGATTTGTGAGAGTAGCCAACCCATTCTCCACTTTCAGTAGTTCCAAAGCCTACTGGAAATCCAGTCTTGCCCACAGGAGGCTGCACAGGTTATGTTACCCATATGGGCTTTTCCCTTTAAGTAAAACTGTACTGAATCAGTGTGATAAATCCAGTTTTATCTTTAGGCAGCGAATTATTACTTGAAAATGGAGTTGCCAAGGAAAGCTATTTCCAATATAATAATAAAAAAGGAAATAAAAATAAATACATTTTAAAATAAGAAATGATAAAAAAGAACTTTGTCATTGAAAATGTTGGACAGTTGCTCTTTTCACTTTGAAAATGTTAATACAAACTCCTTAGGGACAAGAGAGAATACTATAAGATAATAAGCTTCTCTTGAATTAATTAAGCAGACCCATTTGTATAACAGGACTCAACATCATATAAATGGTGGAAGGAGGAGGCAAAAAAAAATACTGGAAGGGAAGCTCAGAAATGGATAGTATAAGCCCTTAATGCCTACCTGTGGCTACCCCATAATTTTGTTTATAGCATATGTGAGGTAAGATAATATCTCGTTTATGTACATAGTCCCAGAATCTATATATTCCCAGGGCCAAGCATAGTCTTAGATCCTCAATACATGCTTTATTAACTGAATGCTTCCTTTTTGCCTTGGCTACCAGGAAGCTCATAGCTAAGTTAGATGGTCAAGTACAGTAAAAAATCTTATTTTATGTGTGTGCTGGAATTATAATTGTCCTGAATTATAAAAAAAAAATTTAAGTCAGCTTTGTTGATTTTGAGATGTTTATTTGGGGCTGTAAAATAATATATTTTATTTGGTTGCTTCCTGTTGTAAAATATGTTCTTTAAAGATATCTCATAAGTGACTCTCAGATAAGCTAGATTCACAGTACACACAATATAGCAAGAGTAAGACTATATTCATCATAAGTGTATATTCAGACCAAAGGTAATACAAATAATATATTAGGTTGGACAACTAATGTATTAGGGTGGGCTGTCTTTTCATTGGCTAAGTGCAGTGCATTCTCTGGGCTTAATGAGAGTTCTGTTCCACATAGCCAGCTGGAAATTGTTTCTAGCTAGGGTATCTTTCATCTCTAAAGTCACTTTGGAAGTGAGATGTGATGAAAAATTAGAAGTGTTCCTGGGTAAGGCTTGAAACTAGGGTACCTGTCTTCTACACATCCTGGTGACTGAATGGCAGTCACACGCCACATTAAGAGAGTCTGAGCAATAGAAACTCTAAAGGTGCACCTGGCGGAGGTGCCCAGAAAAGGACATGAGCCTGGAGAGCACCCCATCAGTCTCTGCTACAACTGATATGTGATTATTTTCTAGAAGTATTTATGAACGCTTATATCAAGTGTTTATATTAACCTATGAACATTTTCTGAAATTCCAAATTCCTTCCCTTTGTTTCTTCTTGAACTTTTTTTTTATATATACAGTGTTGTATTTTTTCTTTAACCTAGCATGAATTTCCTTAGGTTACAGCACACCTTTATAACCATAATTGTTCATCTCTAAATAAAACTACACTGAATTAATTAGACTAAACCATAACCCTAATATTGATTATTTCCACTTGGGAGCTATTATAAATAACATCAGGCCTTGCAACTGTGTGGTGTCTTCTGATGCGCACAGGTGCAGAGATGATGTGGAGGGTTTTCGGAGTTTAGGAGGACATCGCCCTAAGCCCTACGGTGCAGTCGTGTTGCTGAAACCTTGCGCTGAGGCAAACCCAGAGGCTCTTCCTTCCCTCAGATGGACCTTCCGGTCTTGGTGGAACCTCTTGTGGCTATGTTTGTTTCCCCAGCTCTGTCCATTCTTCGTACTTCCTTAACATATTCATCTTCACTCCCTTGAGTCAAGCCCCATCAGGGGCTCAGGTTTTGATTAAAAGGTAGGATAGTCTTTGGTTCTACATCAGACTAAAGTTGGATAGCATTCTGAGTTAAAAGCATAGATAACAAAAAAGGAATTTGATTGTTGAGAACAGGGTTTCCCAGTCTTGGCACTGTGGACCTATCGGGATAATAATTCTCTGTTGTAATGGACTTTCTTATGCATCGTTCAACATTTAGTAGCATCTCTGGCCTCTACTTACTAGAAGTCAGTAGCAACCCCCACTTCTGACAACCAAAAATGTCTCCAGACACTTCCAGATATCCCCGGGTGACAAAAATCACTGCTTGTTGAGAATCACTGTTCTAAAGTTATATTTCCTTGATGTTTTGTTCTCAGTTTTTGTTTCCTCGTGGGGCTGGATATCTTTTCAAAATTTTGACCATTTGTACTTTTAAATTTAGAAAAGGTTTGGCATTTACTTCACACCCTTTTGGATGTATACCCTTTTAGTGTTGGTTTTAGTCCCTACATATTTAGAGAGAGGAAGCAAAATAATATAGTGTTTAAGTTTGTGCTCTTGAGTCAGATGGCTTGAGAACGCATTCTAGCTCCCCTTTTATTAGCTGTGTAATCACCAGCAAGTTAGCTAGCATTTCTCCACCTTAGCTTCCTCGTTTGTAACCTGGGAGATAGGATAATACACACTGTTGGCAAGTGAAAGTGCTGATGTGAAAATGTAAGAATCCTGGGCCCTGGGCCTGACACAGAGTAGAAGCGCAGAGTAGTTATCCTTTTTAAAATGAACCTCAGGAGAGCAATACTGGATTATAATCCTCAGTTGGTGAGACACTGGGTCATTGATCCACATGTGGCCCACTTTTGCTTCACTCATTCATACACTCATTCATGCATTCTTTTAAAAATACATAATAAACACCTGTGCGACCACCATAGTTCAAGGACTGGAATATTAACATAAACAAACATCTACCTATGTGCTCTTCCTGTCCTCCAGAGAGAACTACCACCCTGAGTTTGTGTTAAGTTTCTTACTTTTGCATGTGGTTTTCTGGGACTTGATCATCCAACTAACAGATGTGAATAAGCTACATCTGTGGTGTGGCAAGTAGCTGTAGTCCATTCATGTTGCTACTGTATCATATTCAGCTGTTTGAAGAGAGCACAGTTTGCTTATACACTTACCTTTTGAAATAGCCTTTGGGTGGTCTCCAGTGCTCCCAATTACAAACACTGCTGCAATGGCCATTCTGGAACACGTCTCCTGGGGCACATGTTTCTCTCCAGTACACAGCTGAGTGAACTCAATGGGTCAAGGCATATGTGAATATTCAACTCTTTACACAATAATGCTAAATTGTGTACCAATTTACACTCCTACCAGAATTATGAGCAAGATTCTACATCCTCTTCAACACTTGGTATCATCAGATTTCTACATTTTTGCCAATCAAAAGGTTACAAGGTGACAGTTGTGATCCTGGTTTGTATTTCCATGATTATTAAAGAGACTGAGCATCTTTTTGTATCTTTATTGACCATATGTGTTTCCCCTTCTGTGTAATATCTGCTCTTGTCTTTCACCTAATTCTTTTATTCATCATATAAACATTCTATGGCATATAAGTTTTGATTTCTATAGTTCAGCCCTTGCTTTTTACCTTTACCTTGGACATTTTATTATTATTTTTTAATTTGGTTCTTGACCACAACCTCCTCTGCCATGCAGGTGATATTGTTATCTTTATAAAACCCCTTGTGGTGCCGAAAGGTGGCAGAGGCTTCTTGACGACCACCACTCTCCTTGCTATGGATGGAACAGACAAGCCTGAGGAGCTGCTCTATGTCATCACCTCCCCACCGCGACACGGCCAGGTCGAATATGTCCGCTATCCTGGAGTCCCCATTACAAGCTTCAGCCAGATGGACATAGCAGGACAGACAGTGTGCTATGTACATAAAAGCAAGGCACCTGTCCCCAGGGACACATTCAGGTGAGCCCCCAAGGAGCATTTTCAGAACAGTTCCCTGGATTGATGCTTGAAAAGAGAACAGGTGGGGAAAAAAAATGAATCTTTTTCCAGCTCTGATATAGCATTCTATTTGGTATTCTATTCCAAATTCTATTCTATTCTAATTCCTTTTGCATGCTATCCTACTGCCTAGAAGTATGAAAGGTGAAGGGGCACAATTAAAATGACACAGGAAGGCAAGCAATTTAGGCTCACTGTTTAAAAATAAACACATCAGCAAATCTAAATGTACGCTGTTCTGTGAGGAGGAGTGTGAAGACCAAAGGACCCCAGCTAAGAAGAGTAGTAATCTACCTTATTCTGAGCATCTTTTCCTATATGAGGAAAAGGTATTTACTTTTAGTAAACATTTGGCAGAAGCAGACACTGCCTTTTGACACAATGTGTTCGCGGTAACTAAATCATAAATCATGTTGTCATAAAGTGAGTCACACTTCCCCATAGAAACAGGGTTATAATTGGGGGCTGTGCACCTGCTCAAGGATTCTGTATCAAATAAATCATCAGAACAAATAACAGGCAAAGATACAACATTAATGAAAGTCTACATTCATATAAAATATTGAAATTTATTTCCCGTCACATAAAGCCAGAGAAACTCTCGAGGATCCATCATTTAGCAGTTCTTAAAGCTGGCTGAACTCAAGGTCCTTGATAGACACATGCAGATCCCAAGGGCTGGAATATGAACCTAAAAATCTTGGACCAGCTTTTGGGGGAACCATGGTACCTGTGCAACCCTGAATTTTACCAATAAGGAAGGAGGCCGTGACAGCATTGGTTATTTGCCATATATGCAGGGCTTCTGGCTCCCACTATAATTTCCACCAGGTAAGAATACAACCTTGAAAAGAGCTCTATATGAAAAGAGCTCTAACATGAAGATAGCATACTCCTGTGTTGGTCAATGAACTCCCATGAATTTTCCAGTGTACTTATACAACCATGTTCAGATACCACTATCCCAGAGTGTACATTTTGTCTATCTAAATCCAGTATGTCTGCTATGATAAACACTGCTCAAATGTCAGTAAAGATGATTTTGCTTGCCTCTTTAGCATTTGGAATGATAATTTGGAAAGATGATTTGGATACTACTAAACAAAAAAAATCCAGGAAAGTTCAAACTAGTACCTTCTTTGTTTCTTATGACAAATGTCCTTAATGAGCAAATATCAATGGATAATCATTTGGCTGATCAATGCCTTAATAACAGCTCAGTGTCTAAGTATTGCTAGGCATTAAGCAAAACATAAGGTGGGGATTCCTCTTCATGCTGGGTCTTCTGCCGGTGAAGTGGGATAGTGTAGTTATGAAGACAGAGGCTTGGGGCCCACACTGCCTCTGTTGCTCACAACTCTGAGGCCTTAGTCAAGTCCCACGTCCTCCTGTGCTTGTTTCCTCCTCTGGGAAGAGGATTGATGCTCATAGCATCTGCCTGACATGGGTGTTGGGAGGTGTAAGTGAGCATATGCATATAGACTACTTATAACAATATGTGGCACATAGGAAGAATGAAGTAACTGCTACCTGCCATTATTACTGTTGCTGTCATTGTTGTCATCATTCATTATTAGATTATTTCCTTGGTCCCCCTCTTCCCTCTGAATTTGATAACACCAGAATTAATCTTGGAAGAGAAAGAAAGTTCCAAAGAAGAGCAATGGTTTTACTTGTTTTTTCCTATTTGCTGATGGAGGCTGGGTGCATCTTCCTTAACACACTTACATCAGTTCAGGGGATTTTCATTTTACTCTCATTTCTGGAACTTTTTGCTCCCATCCATCCCTGCTTCCCCCAGTCAGTGTCCACGGGAGAGTCTGCTGAAGACATTAATGACTGTATTGGGGGAACCAGTGTCCCTTCTGGAGAAGCCAATGAATGAACGTGTAAAAATATTCAGAAATAAGGGATAGGTATTAATAAGATGGTGGTGAAGAGCTGAGAATGGAAAACAAAATCCCTGCATGTGAGGATTGGTGATACAATAAAATGTCCTAATTAAATTCCATAGAAAATCATACAAAATGGTATTTTTGAAACCATCTATCCCAGGAATTTCTAAATTTCTAGACCCTCAGGAGAACTCTGGAAGATTTACAAATATTCTTGGCCCTTACTTCAGAGAGGCCGTGATAGCAAATCCAGCCTCAGGCCCATGAATCTGTATTTTTAACAGCTCTCCAGGTGGTTCTGATGCCGTTGAGCTAGCAATCACTGCTCTGGGCCTGCCCATTTTTGCAAGAACATTCTGAAGAGCTTGAAGGATTTATGGAAGTCCTCTTGGGGCCCCCCAGAGACAGGAAATTGGAGGAGCTGAGTTGGTAGGGCTCTGAGGCCCACACCCCAATTTACTGATTAAAGCTTTGTTTTGTTTTGTAGTTTTGATGGCATGTTTTTCAGTTTGTCTTGCACAGTAGGCTTCCAGGAAGGGTTTTCTTTTAGCAAAAAGGCTGTGGCTCTATTTCCCAAAGTGAGTGATTTGTTACCAGCCACCAGTGGCATAAAGATGCAAAATGATGTGGACTGGTGCGGGAAGAAGGCAATAAATGACAGGGAACCAAGAGTGAGAAACAACTCCCTTTCAGTTCTTTAAGTCCTTCTGATTGGTTCAAGAAGGAAGTCTCAGGCTGGTGCGAATATGTCCTTAACAGCACTTCAGTATTAACTGCTTCCTCTTTTTAGCAAAGAGAATATAGGCCTCAGGTTCCAAGCCACTGGGCAACAAGATCTAGCTAGAATCAAAAACATTGATTTCTTGTATTTATTTTTATAGTATTTATGATGATTTTTTAGGATTTTTAAAATGGTTAAAAGGTTTCCTTTTGAATACATTTATTTAAATACAATAAATATAAAAATATCTCCATTGAATTCATTTATTTAAGTAAAAAATTTGTATTTTGACATAAAGCAAATAACAAATAATAAGAGTACAGTAAAAGAATATACAGTATCAGAAGAGGACAGTATAAGCCATAATGAAAGAATATGTCAAAGATTTTAACAGTGATGTTTGAATGACTCAATATTAGGAAACAGTCTATAGGGAGAAAATCAACCATGAAAAGCATTGATTTACTCCAGTCCTTTCATGTGCATGAAGGAAAGCTGATATTGCTTGAATAACTGTAATGTACCAGGCAATGTACTAGACCCTTCCTTGTATGTCATTTGCGTTAAGTCTTATACCACCACCTTGAGAGACATGATTTGGTACCATTTTATGCATGAAAAACTGAGGTTCAAAGAGGCAAAGAAAGTTGCCTAAATTAACAGAACTGAGTGTCAGAGCTGAAGTTGGGCTAAGATCTCATTTTGAAGAGCTCTTAACATTGTACCAAAAATTTGTGGAGAATATGCACTTGTGCAAAGGAACCTCCTCAACGTGTCATTCTGGTGTTTGGCCAGCAGTTTTACATATTCATAATGGAGGAGCCTAGCATCTGCCGAAGACCCTCGTTTTAATCTTGTCATTTTACTAACCCGATCACGGACCACTGTGCTGTTTGTCAAATGGTGTTACACCAACGCTGAAAACCTGTTTTAATGGAAGTGTGATCATGGTGCTTTTTAAAAATTAAATATATGCAACCAATCTAATCACCTAAATTTATGTTGCTTGCTGTTAAATCTGGCAAGGAATTTGGCAGGGTGGAAGAGAGAAATTCTGTGGCAGAGGATTTTGTCCCCCTTCTCTTTTTAATGTAAGATACGGCAGCATTAATTAAATGGGGGAGTTTAATGGTCAGATTTTACCTTCCACAAAAATATTTTGTGGCTCATAAATTTCCCCTGCATTGTTTGGCGCTGCTGGCCTGGAAGAAAGCTTTGGCAGCGTGTCCTAGGACAGATGACACCAAGTGATTAGCAAGCTGACTTCAGCTGCTGGCAGCCGGGTACTAAAAGAACATGCTAATGTCCTCCATTTTGACATGCTGGCTGGACTTTTTTTTTTTTTCTGAGGAACTGGCTCTGTTTATGATTTCCATTTTTATCTTTTAAATGCCATGACAGATGGCAGATTCTTCAGCCAACTCTATTGCCAGGGAATACAGAAAGCTTGAAAGCACCACGGTAATGGTAAAATCAGACCAGGCAGGCACCCCAGACAAATCTGAGAGTCATTCCCCAGATCGCATGAGAACAGTGGTCATCTTGGCTGTATCTCTTCATACAGGAGCATAATAAAGGAAATTAAACACACCGGGTACACAGACGGGACCACTAGCTCAATACCACCAGCCTCTTATCCTTGGAATGGATGTTATCATAGCAATGGCACCGTTGTTTTAACTTGAGAATATATTATGGAGGTTTCTTTGAGGGAAAAGGGGAGCATTTGGAAGATCATCTGGTAACCTTTGCAGACATGAACAACTTGGCCTTGTTGCACTTGTTCTGCTAGGCTTCTTTTGACTGGGCAGCCAACCATGACCATTTACCCTGCCTTCCCCTCTGATAATGTTTCTCCGCCTGGGCGTAGTTTGCATTGTTTCTTGGGGAAGTGAAACGATCTGTTTGATCAGGTCGTGTTTAGAAATTGCTTCCTTTGCACCACTGGTTTATTAGCTTTCGGCCAGCGCAGACAGCTGCCCTGGTGTCCCAGCTGGGAACAGTGGCCTCGGTAAACATATTTCTTACTCTTATATGGTCCCTGGCCTGGTTGCCCTCATTCCCATCTGTCTGATGGCAGGCTGCCCATTTCTGGTGTGGTTAGATCCTCATCATCGGGCAGGGAGGAGTCTGAGATGGACAGTCTGGACCATAAGATATCTTAGGTGCCCTCACATAGGTCATGCACTCGTGGAGAAATGTGGCTTCCTGAGGCTGAGCTTCTACAACCTGGTCTGGCACTTTCAGAATCGAATCTCCAGAGAGGAAAGTGAAGATCAGGTGCTCATAATGGCAGCCTCTGATGGAGCCCCTGACAGTGACTTGGATTCCCATTTAACCTTCTTGCTGCTGATCCCCTTCCCTTCTCCACCCAATATGTAACATGCTTTTAATGGAGTGCAAAGTCTTTAATTCAACATTAATACTAATAGTAATTTTCATAAAAGGCTTAAATTTGTGCTAAACTATAAACAGCTGGTTTAAAACTGTCCACAGGAGCACATTTTGATACAGAGGTCTGGTAGCAAATAGAGAACCACTCTATTTTAACTTTTTCAATACCCGCTAAGAAAACACAATGGCAACATTATAAATACATAAAATGAGTGTACTCTTCAAACTCATGCAGTGGGTATAGTCGGTGTGAAATTCTTACTCAGGGCAAGGAACTACACTAAGCAGTGATGAGCTTGAGAAATAGTGGCAGAGTTATTTAGCCTGCTCCACCCCTGGCTACTGTCAGTGCTGCTGAGAAAATACTTTGTGCGTAGATGGTGTAGAAGGCAGGTAGTTTGTGTGGTACATAGTGACTGGTTCGATGGATAGAACACTGTCCTAAAATATCTGTCCTTGTGTTCCCATTTGAGTCCCAACACCACATGTCCTTTAGTAAAGGTGTGTATTGTTATCATTTCATTCCAGTAGATGGTGACACATGAATCCATGCTGAAGGCTACCTTGCCTCTCTTTGCCAGATTTATCATCAGCAACGGACTGCAGACCAAGCCCGGGGTGTTCGAGATCACACTGGAGACTGGAGACAGGGCCTTACCCACGGTGACCAGGAACAAGGGTTTGAGGCTGGCAGAAGGGGCCACGGGCCTGCTCACCGCTGACCTCCTTCAGCTGACGGACCCCGACACTCCGGTGGAGAAGCTCACCTTCCTTTTGGCCCAGTTCCCACAGCATGGCCAGCTCTATGTGCGCGGGACCATGCTGCTTCAGCACGGCTTCACCCAGCAGGATGTGGACAGCAGGAACGTGGCCTACAGGCACTTGGGAGGGGACTCGCAGCTGGACCGCTTCACTTTTGTGGCCACAGATAGAACAAACCAAGGCTTTGTTATGGATGGGAGAGTGTGGCAAGAACCTGTTTCATTTACCATCAAGGCAAGTATGACAAATACTCAGCTCATTGCCATAGGTGTGGAGAAAATGACTTCAAGGAGAACTAGTTCCTTCTTCCCTTCCTTCCTGCATTCAGATATGTACTGTACATCTGCAGCAGGTCAGGCACTCAGCAGGCACCAGGCCGCCTAGTATGAACAGTACAAAGTAGTCCCTGTGTGTGGGCTAATGACTGGCCTTCCGAGTTGGTGGTAGTACAGAAAGGAACAAAAAATCTGGGCTTTGGAGTCAGACACTCCTTGGCTAGAATTCCTGCTCTGTCATTTATTAGCTGTGTGTCCTTAAGAAAGTTCTTTAACTTCTCTGATTCCACTTTTCCTTCTTTGAAAAACATGCCTTACAGCATTGTGGTGAGAATCAAATAAGAATAGGTATCCAAGGCATAGCATATGGGTTGAATATTAGATATTCAGTATCTTGAAATTTCCACTCTAATATCTAACTATGCTATTATGATGGTGCTTATTGGCCCATGTCACCTACTGGCATTTTAATAGTTATGAAAACTATTAAATTTAATAGTTTTTAATTTAAATATTTAATATGAAAAGTTATAAGGTAATATCAATATTATACATGTAATAAAGACAGGAAAATAATTGCAGCACCTACAGTTTTTGGAGTGTTAACTGTAGGTCAGAAATACTTTACATAAATCTCATAAAAATCCTGAGGTATGTTTAACACCATTTTATTTTTTATTTTTTCAGAAGTTACGTAGTTTGATCAAACACACATAAAAACCTCACATCCTTCTGATCCCAAATTCTGTGTCCTTTGTATGACATTACACTGCCACATTTGTGTTGACTACTACAGTGTTTTTTGGAGGGCATTTTATGTGTTTTTCTTTTTTCAGTCAAAACACGTCAAGTATGTTATAGCTCTTAAACCCTTGAATCCACTCTTCCTTGGATGTAATTCATCTTGTTCTGCACACTTCACCAACAGTAAAAAAGATATAAATCTGTCTCTTACTTCATATAAAATATATAAAATAATCATAATTTCTCTTGCTCTTTAGTCTCTGTATTTGTCAGTGTTCTCCAGAAGAGACAGAACAGTTAGGATGGAGAACTAGAGAAAGGGAGAGAGAGTCAGAGACAGAGACAGAGAGAGACAGAGCAAGGCTGATTGAGTGATTTTCAGGAATTGTCTCACACAATTGTGGGGTTCAACATGTCCAAAATCTATAAGGTAGGTCAGCAGAATGCAAATTCCAGCAGGAGTTGATGTTGCAGTCTGGAGTCTGAAGGCAGTCTAGAGGCAGAATTCCTTCCTCTCCAGCAGACCTCAGTCTTTTCTCTTAAGGCTTTCAACTGATTTGGTGAGGCCCACCCACACTATGGAGGGTAATCTGCTTTCTTTAAAGTCTACTGATTAAAATGTTAATCACCTCTAAAAAATACCTTTGCAGCAACATCTAGCCTGGTGTTTGATGATGTTTTCTAGCCTGGTGTTACCTCTGTTAGGGGCAGAATTTGGAGAGAGTACCAGAATTTAAATCAGGTCTCTTCCAACACCAACATTCATCTTTAACACCATGTTCTTGTGAGAAAGTTATTTCTTGGAAGTTGCAGAATTCACTAATAGGAAAATGTTGGATATAGGTTGTAAAGTTTCTTTCTCATCAAAAGTACAAGGCTTTCCTTGTCCTCCTCCAACAAAAAATCATTATGTGTAAAAAACCACAAGGAAAGCCTCAGATTTTCTCTCAGAACTCCTGGACCTCCTTGGTTTCCCTGAGAAGTGAGGTCAAGCAGTTTAGTAAATGACTGACTCCCCACTGTCTCTTGCCTTCAAGAGCTTTTCCTGATAAGACAGTATAATGTCAACCACCACTAAGTGATGAGTTCATTCAAATTAGTGTCCCAAACATGGGCATCCTACTCTTACAGTTCCAACCTGGGTAAGCAAGGTCAAAGCTACTGGACCTAACAAATGCAAAACACAGGTGCATCTCATAGGTCTCAGCAGACACAATCTGAGCTTCATGTGGCAGACCATGTCTGTCTGACCAAATACTGCAGTCTGGCTGCAGGGATTCTTATAATTGTCCTTAAAAGAGGCTGGGGCTGGAGCTGGTAATGGGGGTGAAAGGACCATGTCATTGCTTTCTACAGTTTAGGCATGTCTGACATGGTTTTCAGTAAATCCAACACAAATTTTTATAGGGATGTAGCCCTTAAAAAAGACAAAAAATTTGTACCCCAGCATTTAAAAATGCTTCTGATATACTGAGCCAGAAGACCTGTTTTTGAAAAAATGAGAAGTTTAATAAGAAGTCATTTAACGGAAAGTTAAATAAGTTTATGACCAAAAAAACAGCAGGGAACCATGTAACCAGAGTTTTAATACCAACTTAAAAAGAACAAAAACAAATCAGTGCAGGCATTTATTCCTTTTGTAACACTTGAGTTTTTAAGGAAAATATTTAAAAAAACAAACAAAACTACACTTAACACTCAGTTATTTATCAATTTTGAGTGTTTCTACATGGCTTGAAGTATGTTTGTTGTTCCTCTCCTGCCATTGGCCATCCCTCCTGCTGGCCACCGGGGTTGTAGGAGCTTCTCCCCTAACGGACCTGTAACTACTTGGTCCCGTACCTCCCACCCATTCTCACGGATCTGCCGTTGCCATCCACACTGTGCAGAGGAGAATGGCTGTAACTTTTGAAAAAACAACTTTTGTTGTTATTTCAGTTTATAAAATAATTGTTTATTGTAAAGAATTTGTAAACTACAGAAATGGACAAGAAAAATATCTTTTGCAATCATACCACTTAAAGAAAACTATCTTTGGGGGCTTCCTTCCATTCTTGTATTCTGTGCAACAGAAAAAGTGAGATAATATTATATGTGCTATAATGCATGGTGCCTGTCTGTACTCTTCATCATGCTATGAAATTTTCATTTATGTCACTGAATCTTCTTTGAACACATAAGTCTTAAAGGCTACATGTCACTCAGTATCAGGTAGAAATGGCTTATAAATCTCCTGTTGGACTTTTGTATTTTATGGAATTTTTGTTAATTGTTATAAATTATATTTTAGTGAATATCCATGTGTGTATGTATATATTTATACACACATATTTTTTGTGTGCACATCTAACTATGTGGGATATGCTCAAAAAGTGAAAGTTTTGGATAAAATTATATCACATTTTTAATATACATATATGCCCAATTTCCCTCCAGAAATTTTCACTAATTTGCACCCCTTCCAGCCAAATATTAAAATGTCTGTTTTTCCAAACATTTACCAACATGAGATATGATTAGGTAGGATTATGTTTCTTAATAAAAAAAAAATCTTGCCAACTTGAGTGGAAAAAAATGTTTGATTGTTACAAAATTCCAATCAGAAATACACATAAGAGGAGTGGTAATTCTTTCCCACCCCAAAGCACGTGAACAATTTGTGTAAATGCTCCTAGAATTTTGTCTGTGTCTGTATGAACAAATGTATGTATTTGTTTTGAACAAAAATATTGTATTATAGTCATATCCTATTCTGCAACCTGCTGTTTTTGTTTTTACCAGTTAACACAAGGTTGTGGAAATTATTCATTATCAGTTTATCCTACCTCTTTTTCTTTTTAATAGCTGAACAGTAGTTTATTTTATCTTCATATATAATATATATATATTACCAATATAATATATATATATTATCAATATTATAATATATATATCTTATCAACACTTCTTTACTTTGGTAGGGGGAACTAAGATTTACAACAGTATTATTTTTGGGTAAATGATAACATCATAAGAACTGAATGATTAGGCATGAGAGGAATGAGGATAGTGTTCTTGTACCTGTTTTGTAGTATCAGTGGTGAGTTGTGCTAATCCATCCAGACCTGCTCCATCCCTACCTGCAACAGTCATTTGCAAGGTGGATGTTACTATACCTGAATGAGGCCCTTTGTACAGTTTGTGCTGTCTTTCACCCATGAGTAACTGCCTATCCATGTCTTCACAAATTGACTCTGTCTATTTAGTTACCTGGCTCTCATCCTCAATGAAACAAATATGCAAATGCCTGCAAGTAATCACCTTTCACTTTTTTTCTCCCTGAGATGTTTTAATTTGTATTCAACATTTTTTCTATTTGAACAAAGACAAACCAAAAAGATATTCAGTGCATTTGTAAACCATTAAAATTTTGTTTCTGTAAATTACCAAATACTGGGAAAATGGAGTAATCCTTCTGTGGAGCTAACATTAAGTTTGCAGTACAATCTTGGGTCAATTTTAATGTGTTCATTCAACAAATATTCCTCGAGCTTCAGTTTTGGTTCAGGCACTGTTCCAGGTGCAGGAAAGAGGGGGCGGGGCATGAGATCCCCCATCAGGGAGCTTATGTCCTAAAGGGAGGCAGACAATGGGCAAATAAATAAAGTTCGGTCAAAGTTTACAATGGAAAGGTGATCTCTGTTTCAAGCACTGTATGTACTGAGGAAGTTGACAACAAGACTGCCTTTAGCAGAAATTAACAAACGAGGAGGATGAAGAATCTGAAATTTGGGAGAGTTTGTTGTTGTTAGACATTAAAGCCCTATGTTGCAAGGAGTTGAGAAGCTTTTTATATAACGTTGTATGTAATTATTGATGATGCAGGTGGACCAGCTGGACAAAACAGCCCCTCACATCACATATTTGCATTCCCCTTCTCAAGTGGGGCTCCTGAAAAATGGCTGTTATGGGATTTACATCACTTCCCGCATGTTGAAGGCTTCGGACCCTGACACCAATGATGATCAGATCATCTTTAAGATTTTACAAGGCCCCCAACATGGACATCTGGAGAACACAACAACAGGTACTGCCTTCTTTAATCCTTTAATTGCTCATTTTAAAATACCCAGTGGCTGGCAGTGCTAGAGAGTAATTTAATTAAGTGTAGGCCCATTTGGTAAACACTCCCCAGGGCTTACTGATAGATGCAGTTTATAAATCAATATTGGCGCTAAAGAAGGCTTGAAGCTGAGCTTCCCTAAATTTATCTTGAGTGGGAGAACCAGATACTGATACGCAGCTGTTTATTATTTACAATTGTTTTTAATAGCCAGATTGTAATATATTCAGTGGAACACAGTGTCAGGAACAAATTCATATTTGTGACTAATTTTTTTCTATCATGAACTCTAAATGGAGTCAGTTCATTAAAAAAGTTCTGGTTGTTTTTTTATTATCATGATTTCTCTGGATTGTATATTATTTCTGCTTTATGAAGGCGATGATCAAAATATGTCGCTAAAAAGGATGGCACAGAATTACAGATTTTATTGCAATATTTACCTAGTCTCCCTCTATTTTTATATTTTCTTTAAGGCATATTTCTGAGACAGTACATTTTATATTCTAATATAAATTCCTTGAATATGAGTTTTAAGATGGTTGCAATAATGTCAACTCCCTTAAAAAATTACTCTGGCTGGTTTTAAAGCTGTTTATAATAACATAGCCATTCAACTTTAGGTATGCTCTTTTTAAATATTTTGTTTGCATCCATGAAATTAATTTCTTTCTTTTTTGTAGGTGAATTTATCCGTGAGAAATTTATCCAAAAGGATTTAAACAGTAAGACCATTGTTTACATCATAAACCCATCTTTGGAAGTTAATTCAGACGTCATAGAGTTTCAAATCATGGACCCCACAGGGAACTCTGCCACTCCTCAAATGTAAATTATTTTGCTTAATCAATAGCCCTGCATATAACGCCCAGAATGTATCTGATAGGAATGTGATATGTTCTTTGTCAAACAGAATCTAAGAGGATAAATGGATTTCGCAAGCTCATTGAATTTATTTTGGAGAGGAAATTTTCTTTCCATCGCTGCTTGATAATGGGAAAGCCAGTAGCTTTGCATAGTCCGGAAATATTAAAAAGTTAAGTTGTAGAGTTCTGGGTTATTCATATTACGCATGTAGATGCGTACACTTTCACACGCAGAGAGGTTTCTGTCTTGACAAGTCACTAACATCCAGACTGAGCTTGCAGGCGCTTGTATAAATCCTGCAGCAAGAGGTCGCTCCAGGACTGCGTTAGAACCTAAATATAGGCTAAACTCTCTGGAGTGGGAAGAATGAGGTAGTCAGGAAAGGTTAGCAAACATCTCTTCCATTCCAACGCCTTCCAGCCCCAAAGCACAAAGTTAGTAATCCTGTCATAGGTAAGATGAAGACAGTATAAAGCGTAAAATTGACTTGGGGAGTTTTTAAATGAACCTTACAAATTGTTTAAAGTGTTTGACCCTCAGAGTAACAAGAGTAACAAATTCTCAAAATTAACATGATTAATAGACCATAGTAATTTCGCTTAATGGGTCCCTATTCTAGGGCTTTCTTGAGTGTAGACCTTGAATAACTTGCCAGTTATCAGATGATCACAGAAGGGTTAATCAGTCCTGTCCTCCTTGTGCTGTATTTTTTCTTTTTAAAATTGATACCCTTCCCTTTTCTTTTTCAAAGAGAAGTTGTTAATTTATCCTAGTTTTAATGTATATAATATTCTAGTCAAACTACACACTGTAAGTGAGTACAGCCCCTTTATAGGCTTTTTTAAATAGAATATGAACAAAGAAAGAAAAGAATACGGACAAAGAACTGAGAAATTCACCTCTGTGCTCTTCGTTCTCGCTTTCTCTTTGGGATCCTGATTTGTAGTCCCAATACTTGCCAGCAGAGGTCTCTGTAGTTATTGTTAGAAAAACGTCCTCAACAAAATGCATTCCAGGGTCCCACCTCCATTACCCTGATAAAGTATAGCAGGGCCCAGATTTATAACTGCAGATTGTTATTGAGTGGCTACTATTTGCCACCTGCATAATATTAGGAACTGGGAAATAGGCATGAGGAAGGAAGATCTGGCCTCTGACATGAAAATATTTTCTTGAGGTTAAACCTAAAATGGATGATTACCACTCATTAAACTACTCTCATCTAAAATAAATGATTCTTTGGGATTACAGTCCTTATAGAAAATATATTTCCTGCGAATCATTATGTTGTGTGCTTGAAACCAATATTGTATATCAATTATATTTCAATTAAAAAAAAGAAAGTGTATTGCCTAATTGCAATTTCAGACAACTGTCTCCCAGTTTTAAAGAACATGTAAAAAAAAAAAATCCTGCTACCAAAACATTCATAAATTGGTTTCACTTGCTTTTTAATAGTTCAACTAAAAAACATAAGAATATTGATGAGTCTTGCTACAGCCTCATGCTGACTTCTGGTCCTCCACATGTGAACACAGCATAGCTGACGGAGAACTTCTTCTATCTGCAGTGGAGCTAATGAAGCAGTTGATACTGCCCTTTTCATTCTTCATTGTTACCAAGGACATTGCTTTTAAAGATGGTTTATGTTTTTAAATAACCCTGAAATTTTCATAGGAGAATCATAGAAGAATTTACAACTTTAATTGAGGCTATTTTAAATAGGTTCCTGCTTGTGCTGGATATCAATTTTCATAACCAAGGCTGAAGATATTTCTAAGGCAGCCTGAAATGATCGGAGCCAGTAGAACAAGATGATGTTAAATATGCCTACCAAGAGTTAGTTCTAAATTAATTTTGATTTGATTCTGACATATATTAGGTTGTCTTCTTTAGAGTGGCCAGGGGTGGCAGAAATGACTCAGCATTAATCTTCGTAAGTTTGGAATGGTGGAGCTGACCCAAACTTCCTTTGTACATAGATGTTTTTTGCAACAAGAAAACACATCTTTCCAGTAAGAAACAATGTTATGAACAATGGTCTGCCTTCTTGAGGCAGCCAACAAGAACCTAGTTAATGTATAATGTAAATCATAGGCATTTATCATATGACTGTTTTCTACTCTGTTGGGTTGCTCTTCATTTAATCATGACAATCACCTATGAGTTAGGCACCATCATAATCCAGAATTTACAGGTGAGGAAACTGAAGCATGGAGGTAGGAAGTGAATTCTCCAATCACATGAAGCTGATTAGTGAAGGAACTGTGATGCAGGCGCAGGAAATACAGCTCTAGAGTGCATGTTCCTCCTCACTGCAATAAAGAACTTCTTCCTCACTCTAAATGAGTATGCTAAGGGTAAGGAGCAGCCAGCAGACTTATCTCCCTTCCCTCTAGTCATTGGCCACCCATCCAACAAGAAAGGAGGAATACTTACTTGTCAAGGACCTTAAGTTTTAGTTGTTTTTTAAAATGTAAATTATAGATATTAATATTTAATGTGCACTCCATGTCCAACACATTGGAAATTATGGTGTAAATAATAATAAACCACTGAACTTAGAGCCAAAGAACAGGGTTTGAGCTTTGACTCTGCCATTGACCTTGATGACTGTTCAAGCCTTAGTTATCTCATCCGTCAAATGGATGCAATAAGACATTTGTTTAGAGAAATAAATAAGGTAAAACAAATGACAGCATCTTGTATATTTAAAGTCTGTAACTTGTGATAGTGATTACTGTTATTGCTCAATTGTGTGGTTGCAAGTGTCCCAGAACCATGTGGTTATCAGCTAAAGCCCATCTCTAATTACAAATTGATTATGGGATGATTCACAAAGTGTATAATCAATATGCATGTTAATCATAAGCTAAATGCTGTGCAACTTTGTGTTCTTATTTGGCTTAGGCAAGATTGTTGCATTAATATTCTGCCTATTTGAAGGGGTGAAAACTAAAGGGACCATTGGGTGTAATCTGGAACCAAAAGGAAACTCTTTCAAAGAACAAGAAGGACCTATGTTCAATGGGATTGTCCTTGAGTCTTGAGGGCTGATATTTTTGCTATTGCAGAGTTCTACAGAATATCAATCCTGAAGTGTCAACAGATAATTCCATTAGAGAAAAAAGTCAGGATATCTTGATTTAATCAAGTTGTTGCTAGCTAGCTAGCTTGCATGTTGTTTAACTGCATCACATCCCAGAATCATGGAGACGTTTGTGTGAATTAGAATCTCTGAGAGTGGGATATAGTGTGCAGCATATCTCAACCTCATTTGATAATGAAACCTCCACCACTCCACCCCAGAGTAGCTCATGAAATGAATTTTTCATGGAATATATTTGGGAGACATTGCATTGTAAATAGAAATTATTTTACAACATTGAAATACATGGAAATTTGCATTAAGATTTGGATTTGGCCAAGTGCCTAAATTTCAGGCACTGCACTAGGTGCTTTAATGTATGTTGTCCCATTTAATCTGCAAAACACAGTCCTCTGAGGGTTACAAGGAAATCAGGCTAAAAGCATTTAAGTAATTGGCCAGAGGTCACTAAGTGCACGAGTAGGAGAGCTGAAAGTGAACCCTGACCTCCTAGCCTCAGAGTGAGTGCTCCCCTTATTGGCTCATGCCTCGGCCTGACTCACTCACAAGCTCATGTCTGTTCTCTGGTTCCGCTCAAATCTCAAAATGATCTGCAGAACTCCCAAAGTAAGCTACACAGGATCCACGCCACTCATCAAAAACACCTTTGCAGACAACAGAATGCAACCAACTTTGGGGAAAAAGGGCATTTCAAAAGAAAAGGTGTCCCTTGCTGATGTTCACAGCTCAGGGGCTGCTTCTCCAGCTGCTGCATGATTCCCAACACCCTGATTCTCCTCTTCCCTCTGGCTACCCTCATTCTAACTGTTCTGTTGTTCATTCTTGGCTTTAAAAGACAGGGGACAAAAGAAATAAAAAAGAAAAGGAATTTCTAGCAGGAAAACTTTGCAATGTTTTAGTAACTTTTATGAAACACCTGAAAGGGCAAAAGGTTAAAAGTATTGACTAGGTAAAGCTTTCATACTACCTACAAGCCAGAAGCTAAAGTATTTGTCTCCTGACTAGATCTAGGGAAGCACAGAGGAAGGCAGGAGAAATGGCACTTATTAAGCACCCACTATGTATCGGTGCTTTATACATATTAACAAATACTAATTTTCATCATTTGACATGATTTGAATTTTCCTCCTTTTAAGGATAATGAAAACTGAGGCCCACAGGGGACTGAGTAACTGACCACAATCACACACTAATAAGTGGTTGCAAGATGTGCCTAACTCCAAAGCACTTATTTCTGGGTTCTCACTATGTTACCTCCTGACTAAACACGATTTCCCCATTATCATGAGAGAAAGGCAAAAATGAAAACACAGGTGTTCATAGCATTACATTATGGAGATTAATAGCATCGTCTTTGAATGGATGTCTTGGATTGAGTACTTGGAAAGACATTTTTTAATATTTCAATTTCTTTAGTCATATGCTACTTGACTGTAAGTGAGGATCTAGTTTAAGAATAATTAATCACCATTTTAGCTTCCATAAACCTTTCATTGAGAAACTGAAGATACTTTGTGACTATTCATTAAGGTTCATTTAACACCCTTTGAAGTACAGACTCATCATTATTGTACTTTGGGAAGTGAGGAAACTGAGGCATTGAGCAGCTGTGTACCCTTTTCACATACTCTCTTTAACCTAGATTACTCTCCCAAATCCCAAACTGGAGCTTTAATCCCAAATGTTTTTTTCAGTTCATTGTTCCTATAATGAATCAGGTAGCCAAAAAAGAAAACATCAGAAAGTATATGTTTTTGACTGTATTTCAGCACTATTGCCATTTGGGACCAGATACTTTTGCTGTGGTTGGATTGTGTGCATTGGACAGTGTTTAAGAGCATTCTTGACCTCTACCCATTAATGCCAGTATCATCCTCTTTCCAGGTGTGAGCATCACAGCTTTCTTTAGGCATTGCCAAATGTTGGGAAGCACATACACACCTTGGGAAATAGCATACATGTGTGTTAAGAAATCATGTTTCCTGGTAGAATGCTTTTGTATCAGTGCCATCTTTCTTTCTACTGAAGTCCAGTAATAGCCAAAGAATCCAGAGTAAGGGCTAGAAAAAAATGTGAGAATCATCTAGGCTAGCACTTAAAAATGATGTGAAATATGATGTTAATGGGGCTGTGGAGAAAAAATATTTCTCTGGTGAACTTAGTTTGGTTAACCACAGGCTAAACAAGAGTCATTCATTCATTTAACAAGTATTTGTTGAACACTTACTATGTTCCAGTCACTCCCAAGAGGACTTGGGAATCCATCTGGTGAATCAAAGACTCGTGTTTACTTGGAGCATATATAGTATCTAAGTAAATTACATAGTATGTTACATGTGATATGTACCTCCCAGAATGAGAAAACTGGTCAGGATAAGGGGGATCATCATAATCATAGATGCTGGACTTTGGGGATGGATTGTAATTTTAAAATGGAAGATTAAATAACTTTCTTGCATGCATACAAAAGCTAATTTGGAAAAATTAGCAAAAATATCCTCTGAGCATCAATTGACTATATGAAATCAACAATAAAAAATATGGCATATATAATATTCCTTAAAGTTATGTGCTATACACCCTTATACCAGTATTACACTATTGTACACACACACCCCTTTCCTCTGGAGAGTCCCTTGTTAAAACATTTACAGATATATCCCTGCTTACATGAATATATAAAGTATAACAAGGCAATATATAAATGAAAAGTATGTGCTAAAGCAAAACAAAAGAAGCATAAAAATGGAGCCAAACCCACCCCAAAACAAAACACCTAGCTTTTCTTGCACCTGACATGGAATTATTGCATGGCTGAGGAACCAGGATCCAGTTTAATTTCTTCTACTCCATCCAATGTCTAATATTCACAGTAGCTGTTATTGGGAACCAAAATTTAGTTTTCTTATTAAATCAAATTTTCCATTGTGATGAGTACCCCAGAATCACTTAGGAAAGTGTTTCTCAACTGAGGATGACTTTCTCCTCAGGGACATTGGGAAACATCTGGAAACAGTTTTGATCGTGGAAACAGGTAGGCAGTGGTGTGACTGCATCTAGTGGATGGAGACCAGGGACACCGCTAAATGTTCTGTAGTGCGCAGGACACTCCCCACAACAAAACACTATCTGGCCCCAATGTCAATAGTCAAGGCCGAGGGACCCTGATGAAGGGGCTGAAGGAGTTCTCAGCTCCTGCTAAATAACTTGAAATGATTTCCATGTGGATTTCTCATAAAGTATGTCCATAAACCTCAGTTCTGACCTTAGAATGAGCTTTATTCAATGGTAATAGGAGAAGGGAGGGATCTTTAAAATGTGAAGATTTGAACCTTTGTCTACATGACACTTGGACATCCAGAACTTTCCAAATTTCTCTCACGGGCTTCAGGATCTGGTTACCTACATGATGCCAAGCATACAGCTGTGTGGCTTCTGGTAGGGAGAATTCCCAAGTGATTGACTATATTTCTTAACTTTTCTTCCAGGTGTTGTGTAGAATTTAAGTAACCACAGTCTCAGCATAGAAAGATCTCAAATACGGTACCACAAAACAAAAAACCACATTTGAAACGTGTTGCACCTGTCCTGTAGGTATGCAGGTGCTTTGCCATTTAAATATTTGTCTGGGAAATATATTGCCTGGCTTAAATTTCTTGACTTTTCAATAGATCTCTTCTATTTGTAGTGACTAGTTTTAAGGAATGTGTAATGACAACTTAATGTCTAAGCATATGTAACGGTCTACATCAGGGAAACGCACACATGTTCTCCACCACCATCACCCTTCATGTTTTTTTTTAGGAGAGCAAGGCAGAGGCTTTTATTTAGAGATAAAGTGAGAGGACAGAGCTCCTGGCTCATGCCAGGAGGGGACAAGAGAGCCCCCATAACCCTTTATGTTTTGAACATGAGCAGCACTCTGTATGGTCCCCTTATGGATCTATATCAATCAAATTGCATTTAGTTTTCATCCTTGAGGTCACCTGGGTCAGCAGAGTGACATGGATGAATTTTTGCTTGTCCTGTTTAGCATCAGCAATGGATGGATTCTCAAAAGACTGGACATTAAAACTCATTTGAACCCTACCGAGACTTGGCTAAAGTCCACCCATATTGATCTAATTTACTCATTCCCACTGCTCTACTTTCTCTTCTGTCTTTCCCCAATCCCTCTTGCTGATTTTTTTTCCCTTTCTCATTTAGCTGGAACCTTTAGGAATTTTTTGCAATATGGCATTTCTATAGGCATTTGTAATATACATGTTTCCTCTTATCTTATGATTCTTTAAGCAGTCATTTATTTGTTTCTTGATCTGTCATTCCAGATTTGAATTCTGTTGTATCAAAGATACATGAATAACCCAGTAGTTTAAAATATAAGGATCCTGTTTTCATGTCAAAATTTAATGAAGCCCAGCATGCCAGTAACAATAAATTTCAGATCTATTGATTGAATAAACATCTATGTTCATATAGATTCATGAACCTTTCCAATAATTCCATACTACCTTTGTCCACTGGCCCTTGGAGTAGGAGACAATGCTATTGGGTTTATTTTGCTAGCCAGCTTAATCTAGAGGACATAACAGTGACACATGGTTGGTACAAGGACATAAAATGCTTATTAGAGGGTAAACTTACTTTCTAACATGCATGGTCCCCAGGAAAGTCTGGAGAGCCCTGTGAAATTTGTGATCTCCATGCGTCACATGGTGGCACCCAGAATGTCTAGTTCTGTAAGAAAAAAAAATGGTAAAAAAGTAAATTAAGAAACCCTGAGGAAAGAGCCTGAATCCAGTTGGAATTTTGGGAATTCAGTAAGACAACCACTGGGGTTTTTTTGAATATAGAAGGAAAGAGAAATGCATAAAACCAAAACAATGGAAGTGTGTCAAGTGATCATAGTGAAGATTGCTTGTGTCTTTTATACTGTTGAAGGTTACAGGGGGTAGAAAAGGTAATGTGTGGAGAGAAATGTTTAGGTGCAACATTTCAAGTTTTCTAACACCAAAAAGGGAAATACCTTAAGGTAAAGATAAAAATGTGTTCCTCTGAGCTCAAACAAGAAGAGTCATGAAGAACTGTAACTGGGGAGAATAATTGTACAGGACTTCTGACTTCAGGTTTATGCTAGGAATTTCATCTCAAATATCTATTAGTTTTGTCTTAGCATTTTGCCTTTAAGCTGGTTATTTTGCTTCTCTTAGGCTTAGTTTTCTTTACTGGAAAAAGAATTCCTGTCCATATTATAAGGATTAAAGGAGACAGTTTCCATCAGATGTTGGACTCACTATATTTTCCTCCAAAACATACTGTGGGGAGAAAGACCACCCTCTATTTATAAGGTTTATTCAGTTGTATAGCTGCACCCAAGGTACATCTGAGTACAGCTTTTTCATATTCACAAAAGAAGCAACAGATAAGTTATAAAACACATGCACATTTAATTCCTAGACACATCCTCAAGTTACCTTGTTATTAAACTGAACCCAAATTCAGAGAAGAATTGTATCTGGAAAGTTCTTGTTGCACTGATAAAGAAGGCCAAGAAATAAGAGAGAAGATTTCATATCAAAGTCCCTTCCAAAAATGAATGTCTCCTTGAGCCTCACAACTGCTGGATCCTTTCCCTTCAGAACACTCAAGTTTGAGTCCCTTTTTGTTGTCATTAAGAACTGTGGGACCTCTGACAGTCTTTAATCTTAGTTTCTGCATTTGTAAAATGGGAACTCTAGTGCTCTACCTCATGGTGTTGTAAGCCTCAAATGAGATGGTGTTAGGGAAAGTTATTTGTGAACTAAGACGTACAAAACAAACACGGAGGATCGTTAGCATCAGTGCGAGCTGATGAGCCACCTCTGTCGCCACAATGTGAGCCAGGGCTTCAGTCTCCTACTCAGCAGAGGACTCTATGGCATTTAATATGCATTTCTTATAATTTTCCCTTTTGTTTTCCTTCCATGCACAGTCTGAAACTGAAGTGGTCTCATGTTGAATGGTCACAGACTGAGTATCAGGTCTGTGAGGATGTGGGCGTGTTGCCCTTGGAAATTACCAGAAGGGGATATTCCATGGACTCGGCTTTTGTGAGTGTAAAGGTAACAACTCTAAAATGTAAGCTGTCAAGCCAAAGTGTAGGTTGCTTTGGTTATTTCCTTCAAAAAAAAATGAAAATAACCAAGGAAATTTCAAACAGCAGAAGTGCCCCACCCTTCAGGAGGTTCTAATTATAAAATCTCCTTGTCCCTCCATCCTTTATACAGCTTCATTTGTTCCTGGATATGCTCTAACCCATTTTTAGTTTTAAATCTGGTCATTAAGTCTGGAAGTTTGATTTCACATGGAGATATATCCCACCTAGTAAACTTGGCCCTAACTCTGCTTTGGAAAGAAAAGTTGTATGCAAGACATTCTTTGAGGTACTCAGCAAATTTCAGTCCCTAAATGCCTTCTTCTTAGTATGCATCAGGATTAGTTCCTGTGGTCTTAGATAAGGAAAATTGGGGGACAAACCTATCTTAAGAGTGCCCAAGTATGCAGAATTAAGAGAGCTTATATCACTACAGACACCCTGAAATATAAAGAAGATTGAGAAATCACTTTTGGATTAGTCAATTTGCTATTCTTCATTGACGTGTTCATGGAACACAACCTATGGCTTCTTGAATTGAGGGATTTTTTTAGGAGTCGCTATCACAATAGCACTTCAAGGGAAAGAGAGCATGTAAAGCTTTTACTTACTAACAATGACAAATGAGCCTTAATGATTCCCCTCCCCAGTCTAATGAAAAGGGCACTGATTTTGGGGAAAATGGCATTTCTGTTAAGTTTTGATGATGAAAATAAATTCAGCTCACCCTCAGAACCTTGTGCACCTAATTCTACTGTATTCTGACTCAGTATTTATCTTCCCAGTGGGCTTAGACTCTTTTTCTGGTGTCTGTGGGTGCTTTATTGCTACTACAAAAATCAGCCAACGTGGTATGCCCTACAATTTTCTGGTGGAATGTATATGAAAAAAGAAAGAATCTGCCTGGATGGTTCTCTGATAATCCTCTGATTCTCTATAGAAAGCATTATATGCTCCAGTCTGGAGTTTTGGGCCACACACCATTCACCCTACCAGGTAGACAGACCATGCATGGTGTGACCTAGGACCTTCTATCTACATAAGCAGAATGCACACCATGAACCTGCCAGCTGAGTGTGCAGGCCTGCATCAAACATAGCCCTGAGCCTCAGGGACAGCTCTACCCAGAGCACTGCCTGTCTCTGAATACTAGAGCTTTTGGCTGCTTGCCTAGATAGAAGCAAGGAAAGCAAAAGCACTTTCACCTCTGCAGCTTGCTTTGTTTTGAACTGTGCTCCTTCACCAGACTGACTTCTCCAACCACCTTGCGTCAGACCATTCCTTTTCTTCATAGGATTCTGTAAACTCAGTGGTGGTAAATACCAGGAAATTGCACATGCGAGAACCGTGTGGGGAAATGTAACTTGCAGCATATGGCAGATACAAGGGTACAGTGGGCTGCCTTTTCACAATGAAAGGTTGTTCACGAGGAGCCTTGGCATTGTAGACAAAGAGCAAATGGAAACTTAGCAGGTAATATCCTTCCTCAGCAAAATGTTGCCACTGCAAACACGTTAGTAGATAGTAGGGTGATTGATTAGATATGGAGATAATGCCTGAGGCCATAGAAATAGCAACTTCTAAGTTTTTAATTGTGCGCTTCATTCATTCATATGAAAATGAAGAAATGTACTAACCCACTTCCTGACCATCTTTAATGTCTAAAAAAATTGTAAAGGAACAGCTGTGCCCTATTGCACAGGGTTACACGGGGTTCTCATTTGATGACCTCTTTTTTGAACCAGCCAAGGATATTATTCTTAACATATATTTGGGCTTCTTTGGGGGAAGGTAAGATCATGACTTTAGAGTCCTTAACTCACCTCTGACTTTTAGCCCTAGGGTAGAGAACAGAAGATCAGCCAATAGTCTCTTTAGGCTAGAACGATTTTTCTTTTTCTTTTCTTTTCTTTTCTTTTTTTCTTTTAACAATTTACTTGATGGAGCCTCTAAAAGCCCGCAGTTCTGGGTGCGGATTGCCTTTGTGCGACTGTTCACCAGGTCTGTCATCCCCACAAAGCTCTCATTCATTTCTGTGAAGAAGGATGGTTTCATCAGACAGGAAAACAGTCCAGACTTGTTTTAGTTCATCTAATCGGAAGGCTTCCAGGGCCCCGGAGCTTGCAGGACACCCCGGCTGGCTGGCGGCTCACATCCCGGGCCCTCCTCCCCTGCCTGCCCTCTGTGCTAAGGCCCGCTTCTAAAGCCAGGCTGCTGTTCAGGGGCAGTCAATGAAGGAGACTGACGCTCGTAACAAGGAGAAAAATCTTCTTTAAAATTCACTTTATTTTCTCCAATAACTTAATCATTTATAAAGGAGAAGCAAAAAATAAAAAAGCTTTACTTTTACTTCCACTGATATTACTCTAAGAAAAAAATCAACTTAAGGAAAATCTGTGTACCCTGGATCTAAAATGGTTTACCATGATTTAAAAAAAAAGCTTCGTGTTAAAAACAGATATAAGAGCATGAGTTTATTCTAATAAGAAATGACTAGATGTTACTCTCTCACAGAATATTTGTTTCTATTAAAAAAGACACTTTTTCCTTCTTAAGGTTAACCAAGTGTCAGCTACAGTTGGAAAAGATTTCACCCTGACTCCATCTAAACTAATTCAGTTCGATCCAGGTATGTTTTATGTCTACAGTTTGTTTCATGTTTTTGTTAGTAAGTCTGGAGACTGTGGAGGAGACAGAATATTATGTAACTTCAGCCAACTAGAAACTCCTCAGGGAACTGTATCATCCCACTCCAGGAAAGATCAGTTTGGACTGGAGGTTTTACCCCTCACATTTTTTTTTTACAATGAATATTATTTAAAATGAGAAGAAGGATCATGATAAATAACACATATAAAATATCAAAGTAAATGTGAAAAATCCAGAAGAAATGTCATTTAAAAATTATTCAAAGGCCTGACACAAAGCTGAAATGATTTAATTGCTTCGTATTTCAATGGAAAATTTCAGAATGTTGTAGTCACATGGATTCCTAAAGGGCATTTCTAAATGATCTTTCTTGAAATAGGTTGATACAAGGGGATTCCAGAGGAAATTATTATTTGATTAGAAGACACATATGTTGTTCTAAGTCCATGGGAAAATTTTGCTAGGTACAAAGGAAATATAAAAGTATGGTGCCTACTCCCAAGAATGTTTTATTGTGTGGAAGATAGAAACACAAAAACAAATCACTAAATGTACATTGGGACCCAAAGGATGGGCAATTGTTCTGGCTAGTGAAAATCCTAGAAGACTTCCCAGGGGAGATGGTATTCTGAGCCAATCGAAGAAGAAGGGGATGGCAGGCTGGAAGGACTGACATGCTTTTGCAGTACTGTGCCTAAAGCACCCAGGCTGGAGCCATGCCTTCTTTCCTTGGCTTCTGTAGGTGGAGGCAGGTGGCTCATGCTCACCTAGTGCGTGGGTCTGTTTCTTTCCAAGTGGCCTGAGATGGACCTGAATTTGTCCCAGGGCAAATGGAAAAGGCCTTGAGACGCAGCCAGGGCTGTGGCTTTGTGTTCTGCAGACGAGCTGCCCTGAGAACACTCCACCAAGTCAAAACTCGTGCCGTTATCTGCCACTGACACATGATGTTTCCAGCAAAGACAAAACGAAACAACCTAAATCCATCACCACTGCAAAATCGACAACCTTATGTTAAATGTAGAAAGAAATGCCTTTCTGTATTTCACAAAAACTGTCATGTTTGATTAACTATTAGTTTGCTAAGGCTGCCCTGGGTAAAATCAAAGATTTATTTTCTCACCATTTTGGAGTTTAGAATTTCAAGATCAAGGTTGATTCCTTGATCAGGCTTGATTCCTTCCTAGGACTGGGAGTCTGTTGCAGCCTCTCTTTCTTGCTCCGGGGTTTGCTGGAATCCATGGCGTTCCTTGGTTCTGCTGCATCACATAGTCTCTGCCTTCATCTCCACATGGAGTTCCCCTTGCATGTGTGCCTGGGTCCAAATTCCCCCTTTTGTTGTGGACACAAATCATCATGGATTAGGGATGTACTGTAGTATGACTTCATTTTAACTAATTGCATCTGTAATGACCCTATTTCCAAATAAAGCCACATTCTGTAGTACTGGGAATTAAGACTTCAACATATGGATTTTTTAGTGATACAATTCAACCTATGACAATGAGCCATAAATTTGACATGTGATAACCCAAATATTGTTATTGGCCTCCTTCCTATGATATTTAAGTTTGTGACTTGCCTAAGTTTGTTCCTCGGGCTGACCACACTTGGTGAGAATAGCTGTGGCCATCACGTATTTGATGTTTACCCTCCTGTGCTCTGGTCAACCCTGAGATGAAAGGATTGGATGCATCTGTGCTTTGTTCCTATGTGCCTCATGGTAAGGCAGTGCCCACCTTTCTACTTTTTGAGAGCCAAGAGTCTTTGCCATATGTCATCTTTATTATTTGAGGTTTGTTTGTCACAAGATCAGAGTGATTTTGGCTTTCAGTAGATTCTGAGAAGCTCACCAGGTGCTCTGTTTGAATTGATAGGAACTAGAATGTACCACACTGTAGGTGTCTCCGAAATCTACTTCTTGGAGATTCCACTGGATAAGTTAAACACCCATTTGTCTAGAAGTGTTTACATGCTGATTTAAGTAGATGCTAATGACTTCTGGGGGCTCTAAATAGTCATGATTGTAGTGGCACTTTAGACATTTTAAGAATAAAAAACATATCTTACAAATTAAAAAGAAACAACACTTGGCTGTTCATTGTTTTGGAACTTCTTAACCAGGAACAGTTTCAAAACTGAAGTCTTACTTTGGAGAATTTTAAAGTTCCCTGTGTTCACAGGTTCTGTAAATTTTTATTTCCTCCCAGATTGTCAGTCTTTGTCTCTTTTGGGTCTGGTGTTCCCATCCCCTCCCTCACTCCCTTTTCCTAAAATAAACTGTTCATTTCTTTAAAAACAGCAGCTTCCATGTTTGATGAAGAAACAGAGAGTGAGAAATAAAAGATAGTGGGATAGTTTAAGGTTTAAGAACTCTTGGGAAGGAGCTGGAGAAAAACTCCTTTTGTGATTCTCAGTCTTGTGAGCCATATACTCATAAAAGCTTGCAGCCATTGTACCAAACTAAAACTTAATCCTACTTTGCATTCAGCTATTGTAACTAATTTTGAGAGTGGAAATGTAAATATTCTTAAGGAAATTATTGTTTTCTTTTAAGAGAATATATTCTTGAAAGATTTGCTGCATTCTTAATTGGGACTTCATTCCTCAGAGTCAAAATGTTTTCCAAATGAACAGATCTCTAAAATGCCATTTACTAAATAAAACTGAGAATATGTCTTTCAAGAGTGAAATCTTTGCAGGAAAAAAAACCCCGGAATTGACATACTCTGCAAAGTGGAGTGTATCTGCATAAAGTGACACCTTCTGCCTCCTCTTCAGCACCTTTTGTTTTATGGGACTAGGGGGCCTATTCAAGCCTTCTGAAATTATTGGTAATCTCAGTGATTTAACAACTACTTTGCACCTTGAAAGTGGGAGAGGAAGGAAAAAGAAAAACCAAGAAAGTCCCTACTTCCAATCTCATTAACCTAGAGAAGTTGGTTCTATGTGCACACCTGGTAGGCACAGACACAAAGCTGAAATGCAGGCAAACAAATCAGAAACAGTTAAATGAAACTTGGAATGGGTTTTCTCTAACCATGTGGTTCTACTCCATAAGGTCTTACAAAAACTTTAAGGATTTTTTTGAAGAGGCACTGTAATTTTTTTTGATTCTTAAAGAGAGAAGTTGGTTTGGGCTTGGAAATACTTTTTTTGTATAGGATTTCTACTTGAATAATGCTTAATATTGTGGGCTATCAGAGTTAAAACAGTTTCCTGGATATTAAAAATCTCAGTATTCATATGCTTTCTTCATTGTGCAGCCATGACTTATCTTGTCATGTCAGTTTTATTGTAACAGCTGTCAGTGGTCTCCCAACTTCTAGCCTCTCTGCCTCTCTGCCTGGGCCGCTAAATCTTCCTACATGATACTTTCTGTTTCATTATTCTAAAACATCCACTTTCAAGAGGCTTCCCTACTGCCTATGGGAAGCCACCAAATGTCCAGGGCTCTGTGCAGTCTGGCTACAGACTGCCATTGCAAGCTCATCACCACCTATTCACTAACATGACCTCTACTCCCGCCGGCCAATCTGCTCAGCCTTCCCTGGTCGAGGCCTCTGCCTTGCCGTCTTCCTGCCTTGTGTTGTTTCCCATTTCCTCCCTCTGAATTCTTCCAGCTCTGGAGCCTACATGCATATAATACTTGCCATCTCTTCTTTATCTATTGGAAGCTAATCATACATAGCCTTGGAATTGACTTCTCTGGTATTTACATCTTGTCTCTTCAAAGAGGGTTTAAATTCCTTAATGTCAGAATTTGTTTATGTTACCCCTCGGGTATTTTCCATAGCATCTAAAATAAAGGTGAGTACATAAAAGATCCAAAATATGTATTTTATTGAATTGATTCATCCATCCATGAGGTGGGACTTATATAGATTTTTATATTAGATGCTTCAACATCTGTTTTTGCCAAGATTACAAAAGTAATTGATGTATTAACTCAGTAAATACAATCAGCTTATATTTTTTAAAACATTTATTTTAAGTACACTTAATTTTTTTGCTCTATGTGCCAGAGTAGGATAAGTGAACAGTTTAATCTTTCCATCGGATTCTGTTGGAGATCGAGGAGACTGATTAGATCATGAAGTCTATATGCAGTGCAACTTCGAGAAGACTGTCCTATAGATTGCACAATTGGGAGGCATAAATCTCTAGAAAACTGCAGGGAGAAAAGAACCCAGATTTTCAAAAGAGAAGGCTAGGAAAAAAAATGTTTAACTGCTTATATAGGTGGGTTTATGGGCATAAAGGCACTCAAATAGCCAATGAGTAAATGACAGAATAAAGTTTTCAAAACTTAGTCCTAGAAGATTAAGCTACAAGTTTCTTTTTTCCCCCTTAACTTGCTCCACTAAATCTAGTTTCTGCGCTAACCAGTACTTTTCTTCTACCACCACTTTCTCTCCTAAATAAACTCAAGGGGATGTCCTGTAATCTATGTTATAGAAACTGTCAGTATTAGAACATTTTAGAAGTTTCTAGCAGCTTTAATATTTGGCGTTCCTGGGGTTGCTTTGTGTCCCACCTTAGTGATGACAGACTGGCTGGGGATATGTTTGTAATGTCAAAACTGTTTACAGTATTAAGTTCACAAAGTTACTATGAACCAAGCTTGATTGTTAACTCCATGAACAGAAGCAGACACAACGAGAAAAGAAAAAAAAAGCCTCTATTTCCGGAATTCCAGCCCATAAATTCTCTCTAGAAGGATATCAAACTACTGAATATTATAACATCACCAGATAAAGCATATTCAGGCTAGAAGGCTCTCAGGAAGTAGGCAGCTGATGGAGGCAGCTGTCTACAGAAATCAATCATTTCAAGGGTTCCATGAAGAGTATGAAGTACCATCCAATAATCACTTTTAATTGTCACACCAACTGCTTAAGATTTTATAAACTATTAAGGTTTTAATATTGCAGTACTTGTTTATTCTTGAGAAGGGGCAGATTAGGAAAAAAAATAAGTCTTGGATCTCATCTACTACCCATTTTTTGTTCACCCCTTGCATAATGCAGCTTTTTTACCTTTTTGTTACAGTGTTTGCATTTAAACGGAATCATCATTGTCCAGGAACAAATGTGGTCTTTTAATAATATTTGAGAGAACAGCAGGACTTCAGTGAGCCGGTAGCAGTACAATAGCTCACTCAGGCTACTGCAGCCTAGCTGTAGACATGTTAATTAATATATTTCTCTGACACCTAGGTGATTGAAATAGCAATTAAAGAGTAATTAAAATGTTTACTTCTTGTAGGAATGTCAACTAAGATGTGGAATATAGCAATTACCTATGACGGATTAGAGGAAGATGATGAGGTCTTTGAAGTAATTCTGAACTCCCCTGTGAATGCTGTTCTTGGCACTAAGACAAAAGCTGCGGTGAAAATTTTGGACTCAAAAGGAGGTATTCTTTTGATCCTCATCTTGAAATCAGGAGCAGTTCTGGCACTTTAGCTGCTTGCTTTCAACAGCCAACATGCTTGATAACGCCTTCAAATCAAAATGCTTCATTTCTTGTCAAGAAAGCAACCTCAGTCGTGATGTAGGCCCTTTATTCTCGTTTCTGCTTCATGTGGTTTTCCTCCTGCTAAGAACTATCGCTGGAGAAAAGCAACAAGTCAGCGCCATAGTTGTTTTTTTCCCTCCCCGTTTGTTGTTCTCACCAAGGGGCAAACAATGTTGGTGAGAATCTATCGACAATTATTTTCCCCGAGTTTGGAGGGTTGTAATTATCTTCCTCTGTTAAAGAGAGCTCTTAATGCCTAAAATCTGAGCCCCCACTGTACTGTGACCAGGAAAATTCTAAGAGAAGAAGGAATCGGAGAAAAAAATAGATGTGAAAGATGCAGCTGGCTTGGGGCTTCGGGAGCAGCTGGAGAATATTAATGACCAACCCTGGGCTGCAGAGCCAAATAGGTCCTGGATAGAATGCGCTGAAGAACAACCTGTGAACTAAGTAAAGTAAAGATGAAACACAGTACTTGGAACTCTGGTTTTTTTCTGCCAAATACTTTCTACTTAGGGGTCTATTTAGCATTTGATCAGTGTCCAGTTATCATGTTTGGCCTTATACCCCATTTTTATACCTGTTATGCCCCATGATCCATAAGTTTTCATTATCTGAAATCTATTATCTCCCCTTCTCTTTCTTATCCTTAATAAACATAGAAACTATCTTCTTTCCTTTATACGACTCATATATCAACATCTCTCCCCCTGCTTCTCCTCACCAAATTCAATTTTTTATCAGTAGAACTTTCTGGTCACATTAAGCACACAAAATATGTGAAACATATACTTTACACATTGAGTGTAAAATATCCAGGTGAGGGTTCTATGTATAGAATTTTTTGCTTATAAGTTGGCATTCTTTCCAGTAGAATTGTCATCATGAAGATTTATTGGATCCTTGTTCTGTAATAGTTGAATGCTAATTTTTTTATAACTGTTATTTGATTTCACTGACAATTTCAAACAACTTCAGCTTCTACCCCTAGAAGTCTGGGGAAAGGATGAGCACTTTTGAAGTGGTTGTGGAATGATATTTGATCACAGAATACATCTGAGGTACTGAGGAGTGCTATAATACGAAGAGAAGCGAGACTATTTCCCAAGTATACAGCATGATTATAATACCACGACAGTGGTTTTCATTTGTAATTTGTGAAATCAGCTTCATGACTTTATAATCACCCTGTAGATGTGCAGAAGGGCACAGCTTTCCTGCATGGAAACTGATGAAGAGGAAAGGAGTTTCTGGCAAATAGCAAAAAGGCCCATCTGGTGGGAAAACCATCCATCTAAGTTTAATGACAGGCTGCTCCAGGCGCTGTGTTGATGTGATCACTTAGCTGTTTGTGTAAAATGACCTGACCTGCCATCTCTCATGCCTCCAGGACAGTGCCATCCTTCATATGCCTTCAACACAGACCAGCACAGTGCAGGGGGGAAGGGCATTTGGCACCCACTGTCCCCAGGGTCTTCCTCACCTACCACTTCTGGTTCCTCTCCTCTGGAAAGGAGACTCCTTCCATCTTCCAAGCAACTAGCAGTCATCAGAGGGCACAGCCTGTGGAGCTTTAATCCTACAGATCTTTCACCAGTGAAGCTTCAGACCCAAGGGAATGGCAAAACGGTAAGGGGGGGTACCACCTGGGATTTGATGTATGGTGTATATATTAAAAGAACCAAAGGGTATTAAGTATTCTGAAATATTGGAGAAGCTGTTTTGGTTGTCACAGTGAGTGGGGGCCATGGCTCATTGCGCAACCCTGCAGGGCCTCACGTATACAAACGATGTTGCCTCACTTCATCAGTTGTACCAATTGAGGTGATAGAGACACTGACTCATCTATACGATTTTCTGCTTTGGTTTCTTTTGTGATCAAAACAGATAGGGAATGATCAGTGACCCTGGAATAGAATGACATTCAGTCATCTACTTGAGTACTGACCTATGGCTTTGACCTTATTAGCACCTGGTTAGCATTCTAACCAGGCACATACTCATGAGTGTGTGTGTGTGTGTGTGTGTGTATGTGTGTGTGTGTGTGTGTGTGTCTGTGTGTCTGTGTGTGTGTGTTTACTTACACCTCTGTGTCCTACCAACAAAATGAGGATGTCTTTTCTCCCTAACTGGGACTATGAAAGTAAGAATCACCGTTAATAAGTTGTGATTGGGACCAGTGATTTTTTTTTAATTCTAATGATTTGAGCATGGAAAACCTTAGGAAACATATGTTTTAAAATTTTGTAGACATTAACAAGATCTTACTGGAAGGTTTTACCCTATTGCTAATTACTATTCAAGCCAATTTTGTTCTCTGTTGATTTCAGGTTTATCCATCCTCTGTTTATAGAAATGGAACAGACATCATCTATAATGTAAGCATCTCCTGAGAGAATTGCTAAATTTATTGTATTTATGGATGCAAGTGAAACTATTTTTCATACCTTGCATATTTATGTATTTATCTTAAAAACCTGAAATTTATTTAAGAGGCTTGGGTGGTCAGAAAAAAACCTTTATCTTTTTTGCTTTGATCCAATTTTTGAATTGCTCATTTTTGTAACAAATGCTCTTGTTTGCTATCGTGGTGTTTGTTTTTTCTTTATTTCTGTTGATTTCCTCAAGTATCATGGCATGATTTCCCTGAAACTGGAGGATGACAGTTCCCCAGCTCAAAAGAAGAAGGCCCAAGTGCCCATCATTAGTCAGCCACTTAAGACAAGCAAAGTGGCAGAATTGCCTCAAGCAGATAAGGTGGAATCCACAATGGACTCACACTTCCCCAGACAGGTATGAAAATCTTTTTACTTCCTAGTCACCTTACAACAAGCTGTTTGCTGGGTCATAAAGCAGCCTTCAAGTTCAGGGATAGTTCACGCAACATGAACGCTACCCAACAAGTGAAAACCTAAGGAGGTAAGTGTGTGATCAACTTACATTAAATCAAATCTAAATTGCCTTCTGTTCCATAGGATCGGTTGCCCTCATTCCCAAGGGACTGCACACTGGAATTAAAGGGACTCTTCCACTTTGAAGAAAGCCTCCAAAAGCTATATAAATGCAATGGAAGGGCCTGGAAAGCTTGGAGCCCCAAAACCCTGGGGGGACACAGACCAAGCAGCCGACATCCTTTGCTTGCAGTACGTCCTGTGACAAACTAATAGGGAATGATCTGTCGCCTCCTGCTACATCTACCTGCCCTTGTTACACTGTGAAGGTGGAGAAGACAAATGGCCCAAGCAGTGTTTTAAAAATCACAGAATACATTAGTTAGTCAATACAATTTAGAAAGGTGTTTTCTTATTTTGTTTAATTATCAGAATGTCAAAGGTGTAAAATGGAAACTTCGCTGAGTTTAGTATTGTTTTCTGTAAGAAGCCACTGCATTTCTCAAGGGGAGAATTGGGACAAGGGGCTGATGTTTCTGGTGAGAAAACTACTCTATTCAAGTTGGGGACTCATAGGTCTCTTTAAGCTGAGGACAGACCCCAGATGGTAAAGACCAGTATGATATGAACACAGACAACTGTTTTACAGGAGGTGGAAGGCAAACCCTGCCCAGCTGGGTGGCACCGTCACTCAGGCTACTGCCACTCCTTGGTCACAGAGCAGAAAGGCACCTGGAGCACAGCTGCCGAAGCTTGCAGGGAACAGTAAGAATCTCTATTTCACATTTGATTGATGTTCTCTTCTCTACTGTTTCTCTATTTTCTCATGGAACCCCAGGGTTGCTTCATTCATTCAAGTGTTGAGTGTCCAGTATCTACCAGGCTGTGTTTCAGGAACCAGGAGGGAGTTCTCTGCTTCAGAATGGATTTGGGACTGACCTGGATAATGTATTTCTACTTAGCACTCGATATTTTAAAGAAAGTCAGAAGGAGCTTTTCTGAGTCAGCAGCACTCTTTAGTTTCTATCATTTTCTAAATTAAATAGGAATTCCTCCCCACCGATTTGAAAATATATAGCAATGAAAGGTCTTATACTCTCAGAACTATAACAGGGCAAGATATACTGATGATTATGACACCAGACAAGTTGGACAAAGGGTCATTGAACACTCAGTGAAGGATGACTTGTCGTCAAACAATGACAAAATTTATCTGGTTTAGAAGGATTTTTAAAATTCATGTGATCCTCTTTCCTACCTACCTGGATATTATCCGAAGCAATGCATTTAGACTAATACATCCCTTGGCTGGAAACTGAGACTAGAGAATCCTGGTGAATATTGGTCAAAACTTATACTTCATCCAATTTTAGAAGTTATGCTTGTATAAAAACACTATTAATAAAATGAAAGGACAAACAAAATTTGGAAAAAGCTAATTTCAAATCATATATCTGATAAAGATCTTGAGTCCAGAAAATACAAACAGTTTCTACAAATCAATAACAAAAAGACAACCTGATTTAAAAAATTGCAAATGACTAGGAGACTTCACAAGAAAAGATACACAATTAGTCAATGAGTATATGAAAGGTGATCACTACCATTAGGAATCAGGGAATGCAAATTAAAACCACAGTGAAATACTGCTGCATACCCATTAGAATAGGTAAAATCAGGAAGACTGACAATACCAAAAGTAGAGCAAATGAAACTAACTCTTTTGTATTTGGTGGGGAGGGAGTGTAAAATGATACAACTACTTTATAGAGTTACTGTCTAGTGGTTTCTTATAAAGTTGCATGCATCTACTTTATCCAGTTTTAGAAGTCATGCTTCTGTGACCTTGCAATTCAATTCCTAGGTGTTTACCCAAGAGAAATAAAAATACAAGTTTAAAAAAAAACATTCACAAGAATTTGACATTTTTCATAATAATAACAGTTCATTTGTCTTTTTGTATTGATTTATAGGAGTTCTTTGTATTTTCTCCATCAACAAGGGAATAGATAAATTTTCTAAAAACGGTAAGTTATTTGGAACAAATAAATGCAATAAACAATAAAACAATAACATGGAATGAATTACTTAAACCTCCAACAATGTGGATCAATCTCGAAAACATTGTACAGAGAGGAAGCAGACCACCATATAAGAATACATATCCACCATATAAGAATACATATTGTGTGATTTCATTTGCATGAAAAGGAAAAACTAATCTATTAGTTGGTATTAGAAATAAAAAATGACTATCTCTGGCAGGGATTGTGCAGTAACTGGAAAATAGCATGAGGTAAAAGTCTGGAATGATGGATCTATTCCATGTCTTGCCCTGGGTGGTTGTTACATGGATATTTACAATTGTCAAAATTCATCATACTGAACACTTAAAAATTCATGCATTTTATTGTATGTAAATTATACCAAAAAAATTGAAAAACTAATTGAATATTTTAAAAGGGTCAAACCAACAACCCTTTCCTTCACTGGTGTATTTCATGTCCTAAGTATAAGTAAAGGTACCATAGAAATTAGTCAGTAGCATTCAGGTTTTTGTTGATGAGTTCATGGTATAAAATAAGTTAAAATATTTTTTTCAATCTTGTAAATAATCATTGTTTAAATGCAATAGTCCCATGATGCTGTATGTTAAAGAACAATTAACACGTTGTTCTACCACAGTAACTGGGTCAGCTTTTATTTAAATAACTGGGTCCAGCTTTTATTTAAAGTTTGTCTTAGTGCATTGAAAACTCAGGTAGGAATAGTGAGTGGTATCAGTCTTTTTTCCTGCTTGAGGAAAAAGCTTTAATGTGGGATCAAAAGCTCTCTTAGCCAGCAAGGAGAAGATTGCAGCATGCTGCAAAGGGAGATATAGTTTTTCTACTGACAGAAATGAAGGTAAGTGCAGCAGGCAGTTAAGCTCAGCCAAGGTTATCAAGATGAAATTGCTGCTGGGGTTTATTGGTGAAACATAGATGAACAGAGCAACAGATCCCCCCAGTCTCAATTTTGAATCTGCCCAACTATTGTGCATATTCCAGTGGCTCTCAAATGACAGTGCAAGTAACCATGCTGGTCTATAATGAAGTTTTAATGGGTCCTTAATGTTGTGAGGAAAATGAGGGCAATGTGTATTATGTAACATCTTTCCATCCATTCTTCAGTGTTGGTATAAGGTCACCAAGTGTCTTTTCTTGGAAGGATGGTTCTTTATTCTGAGATTATGATCTTCTGCTTTTTTGACATCAAAAATAATTTCTTATGAAATAATGGTAACTTATAATAATATTACTGATGTCTTCATGTTGACAACCCTGCATTAGTCTCCTGATATCTTATTTTTAAAACTGTTATTGATCTGTCTGTTGAGCTGGGTTTTGATGGTAAGTACAGAGTAGTAAGACTAATTATAAAGGGTTCTTTATAAATCTATTAATGTTATACAATTCACTCATAGCAAAAATAAACTTAAGGTCCAAATTAATTTAAAAGCTGAGCTACTTCCTTATGCATTTGACCTAAGATTTCATCTGTAACTTGGTTTTAAACACCTTCATACCATGACCTTTTTACACTAGCCTGACCTAGTTCCACACATCTTCCTGCTAATAGGCCCTACTTTTATATTATACTTTATAGAATTCTTTCCTGTATTTTAGTTTATTTGAATCTCCCATCACTTCTGTAAGGGAAGGAGGTATTATCTATATTTTTCAGATAAAAGAGATTCAAGGAAGGAAAATCATTTGCTCATGGTCATGCAGGCAAGTAAATGGAAGAGACAGGATTTAACTTTTTATTATACTCTCCAAAATGGCTCCATAAATAGAAGTGATATCTCATCTCAGGTGTATTGACAAGTATACCTTTCTTAACTTTGTGTTGGGCTAACCTGAAATAGGTTTTCAAAACTATGTGTTAATAATTTTGTATCTTTCACAACAAAGACGTATTAAGATTTTTATTAAATTATGGATCCTAAAGTTTCCTTTGAATTGGAAGTAAAGTAACCTTCCAGGGTAAACTTTAGGTACAATCAGGTTCTGAGTTTATGGATTCATTCATTCAACAGATACTTACTTGGGCACTTATTATACTGGGAATGTCTAGATCAGACTACACTCTTAAGTATTATTTCCCAGTATTGGCCTCACAGCACAAGAGCTAAATTCCTCATTCTTCAGTGAGCTTCAGAGAAATAGATACCAAAGCTCTCCACGTACAGTTGCTCTATATGGCAAGTCCTTAAACCCCGCATTTCATATCAGTAAGGTTGTCACACAACCTTGATAATTCCTTCCCAGGTTCCCTTAGCACAAAGCTTTATCAAGACTGTGAAAATCACTAAATTAAAGTTACAGAATTTCAGCTTTCATTGAGTTGGTACCTTACTATCGGTCCAATTAAAAAGTTCTCTGGACCTAAATATAGTAATATTACATTTCCAATCTATAGTTACAAGAATGTTTCTTGGTTGTATATGTAAGAATAAATAGTATTTAGAAATAGTAGAAATAGAAAGATATTTGTTATGGAGTAAACTATTATAAAATCTATTATAATAGTGATGGAAAATTTCCATTTCCCCTATTAATTCAAGGGGTTTAGTGAACATATCTAGTAGCTCAGACATGAGATTATAAGCAAGTTCAGAACTAATTTGTTCATATTATTTTGATAAGCTCTTGTCTCAAGAAATTGTTTTAAGGTGTAGAACTGTGATTTCCTTTTTAGTGTAAAATTGAGAATGCTTTCAAAACAAAAGAAAGGTTTTAGGAACAATTGGAGTTTTCATTGTATTTTAGAAAGTGACTATATGTCTATTACTAAAACAGTTTTGAGCTATCCATTATCTATTCACCATATTTTCCCAGAAGTCAAAACATGTATTAAGTACCACTTCTGGTGGTATACCAGGGTGTGAAAGAAAAGAGGTAAGGAAAATATATATGGTGTGAGATTTCTAAAATAACAAAAAAAAAAAGTTCCTGAATCTAAATTTAGAAATAAGTACAAATATTTGATCTGATTGTATTTGTAGGAATTATTTTAATATGCATTTTGTTTCAAAAGGTTAAGAATGATTACCCCAAGAAAAGTTAATACCTCTTACAGTCATTTCAGAAACTGTCTAGCAGAGATTAAAAGCAAACTAAAAGAAAAATAAAATATCTCCCTATCCCTTTGGATTAGTCATTCCAAGAGGGACATTTTTGGGTGGTAAGGCCGCACCGCCTTCTCAGTATAATTTTTCTCTGAACTCCAGTACCTCTGCTACCATTCAACATGTTTTCATTCGTGCTGTGGGCCTTCCTGCTTCCCTTTACCCACTACTTTCCTGGCTCATTTTGTTCTCTTCTCCAACCCCTTTGATTTGAAAAATAGGTATTCTGGGAACTATCAATTCCTTCTATGATGTAAAAGTCATAGTTTCAACACTTTACAACCTGGATATTTACCTTTTCATAATGTATTTTTAGATGTTTTTAGATTCTATAATTAGAATTAATATGCATCTAGTATGTTTTTTATTCTGTCTCAGGGCCTGTTATTTAATTCTGGGCTATGTTTCCGTGCCCTCTCTTGCTACCTAAAGGTCCTTTATTAGAGAGTCATTTGCAGCAGCCAAGTTTCAAGAACAGTAAATGTTACTTTATCCCGTGTCCCTAATCAGATTGCTAATTCAACCCAGTCTTTATCTCCAATCTCCTTTCTTCCCCATTGGTGTTTTATTATTTTTCTAACCCAGAGGAGCCAGACTCCACAATTAGGTATTTCTTGAATTTACATATTGTAATCTCATCTGCTCATTTCCTTAGGCAGTCATTGTACATTTGGTAATTCCATTATTATAAATCATTATCTATGAAACCATCCTGGTTTCCTCAGGAGTGTCTGGAACCCCTGCTGGCCTTTCCTTAAAAAGTTTCCCTGAAATATATCTATACTTAATCAAAAAGTTTCAAAGAAGTACATGTTTATTTCTATAACTAAAAAATTAAGGTTTCTGTTTTTAATACTCTGCTCTGAATGCCTTTTGACTCTGAGAGCTGTCAAAAGATTTTTATTTGTGTGTGCCTATATTTTATTTTTACATCTCTCTGTATACATATCTATAGAGACACTGTCCACCATATTTTATATGTATATGGACATAAAAGAAAAGGAATGTTTTTATAAAATATTCAGCATACAAATGCCTAAGAATTTCCTTTTGAGGATAGTTATAGTCTAACACTTACCTATTCTAAACACAGCTATTTTCCCATCTTGCTCTTTTGGGACATTTTTCGTCTTGGAGAGTCAAAAACGAAATCAAGCTTGTACTTGACCTGCTAAAATTAGTATTTTACTAAGTCTGTTTTTAATACATTTTAAAGACTCTTAAGTGGGATGAGATATTAAATATCCTTGAGTAATTACTTCCTGATGGTGAAGACGATCCTGAAGTCACACCCATTGGGGAATTAGGAGCAGAGCAGGAAGTGGAACCCAGGACTCCCACTCTCTGTCTAAATACACCACGTTAACTGAGGCAGACCCTCAAGCCTTTCCTGCCCCTGTGTTTAGCACACATTTGATATTCTGTGTTCTAAACCCTCAGCACCAGTTTGGATGTGAGGGGAGGGGGAAGATGTGTTGTCATATCTGCTGTAACTGTCAGACAAGAGCTGACAGTAAATAATGAGGTCCGATCCAAGTCACAAAATCTTAATTCAGCTGTCTGAGGCCATTTAGAGAAGCAGTAAAGAGGCTAACATTTCTCAGAAGGCCAAGAAGTCAATGCTTGTATTATAGAAGCACTCTAAACAGTAAAAAAATAAAAAGACAGCAATACTGGCATTAGTGGGAAAAATTCATTAAGAAATAGATAAATTATGTTCACTATATATGGTCTGGAAAAGCAGAGAAATGGAACTGAAGTCTAGAAAGACATAGGAAAAATGAATAAAATTCAATTCAGCAGCTGTCTAAACTTATACAAGTATTACTAATTTTGCTTCTGACTTTTTAAAAATATCAATGGATATTAGCCAGGCAGGAAGATCATGGTGACTTTGTTTCTTGTTCAAAAGTTTCTACAGTAAAAAAAAGAAGAAGAAAAGAAAATATAATTATCTATTGGCTTTTTACTTAATACATGTTTAAAGAGCTTTTAATCAGAACTTCTGGGGACATAGACACAATCTAATATTACTTATAGGAATAATTCAACGAGCTGCAAAAATACTTCATAAAGAACTCCCATCCCTGTTAGAGTGCCTTTCATCAAAAAGACAAGAGATAACAAATGCCTGTGAGGATGTGGAGAAAAGGAAAGCCTCATACACTGCTGGTAGGGATGTAAATTGGTGCAGCCTCTATGGAAGGCAGTGTTGAAGTTCCTCAAAATAAAAAACAGAACTACCGTTTGATCCAGCAATCCCACTTCTGGGAATATATCTGAAGGAAATGAAAACACTATGTGAAAGTCATATTTGCAGCCCATGTTTATAGCATGTTTATTATTTACAACAGTCAAGGCATGGAAATAACCTGTGTCCATAGATGGATGAATGGATAAACAAGTTGTGACTGATGCACACTCACACAATGGAATATTATTCAGCGACCAAAAGAAGGAAATCCTGCCATTACCAACAGCACGGATGGAGGATGGACCTTGAGCACATTATGCTAAGTGAAATAAGTCAGACAGAGGAAGACAAGTACTCTCACTTATTTGTGGAATTAAAAAAAATACTAAACAACCTTATAGAAAAAGAGATCAGATTTGTGGTTACCAGAGGTAGGGAATGTACAGTGGGAGAATTGGAGGAAGGTGGTGAAAAGGTACACACTTCCAGGTATAAGGTAAATCCTAGCGATGTATGTTCCACGTGATGACCAGAGCTACCACTGCTGTATGTTGTCTACGAAAGTTGTTACAAAAGAGTAAATTCTAAGAGTTCTCATCACAAGGAAGAAAACGTTTGTTTTCTTTTTGTGTGTGTATATATGAAGTGATGGATGTTACCTAAACTTATTGTAATTGTTTTACAATAAATGTAAGTCAAGCCTTACACTGTACACTTTAAACTTATTTTTAAAAAAAGGAGTTCTATTTTGGGGGAAATATTATATATGTTTGTAAGAACAGGTCTTTTACTTCTACACAATATATAAAGTTTGACAGTGAAGCCATGCTCATTTCACTGAGTAGGATGAAAGGGTCACAGTTCCTGGGGAATTTGACTAACCATACCAAGCTCAAAATGAGGGCCTCAAGTAATTTTAACAAATAGTTTGGGTTACCTTACTGATCAAATTGACTGGATAATTGCCAAATTTATGCAGAGATTTACTGCATTAAACTTTCTATGAGAAGAGTAATATCTGGCATTAAGTAATTAGTCTTTATGAGTAGATAGTTGCTGATTTTCTTGGAACATGATTGAATTTGTGTTTTAAAGCCCAGATACTATAATAAATATTACTTTCTTTGCTATCACCCACCCCACCCTATGGACACCCATTAGAGTAAAAAAATAGAGTACTAAAATCTGGAAAGTTCTTTCTACATAATAGACTTTTTTTTCTATTTCAAACTAACTTTTATTTTTGTTGTGCATTTCATATCAACAGACACGCTGAACTTGTCACTGACACTTTTTATTCGTTTGCCTATAGTCACCAGGGCAGCCTTGTAACGGTGCTCTCCAGGCAGCATATGCGATGGCTCTGGGATATCAGTGGAAGAAAGCCCTTTTGGATAGGCAAGTATTTGCACCGTGCTGAGGAGGGAGGCAAGATCAGAAAGAGAACATCTACCTTTTATGTGCCAGACAATTGTGGTTTACAATAACAAGCAACAGTTAGATGATTGGACAGTCTGTCTTCTAAAACTCACCTTAATTATACAATACTTTCATTGTTGGGCATCTATCTCAAAAAATAATAAGGGATGTGGTTTGATAATAAGAGAAGTCGAGAAATGGTATTTCTGAAAGTGAATGATTAGAAATAGCTATAAAGGGGATGGTTAAATAAATTACAGAATAGGCATATAAAGGAGTATTTAATATTAAAGGCATCTATAGAGCATTAAATATTAAAGCCATGACAAATTGCTTTAAGTTTATTCATTCAGTAAATATGGGTTGGATTAATATTATATATAAAATATGTAAAGTCTTGCATTTGTGGTGCAAGACGACTAGCATTTAACTGCTAAGTAAAAAAAGCAGAGTCTACAGCATATGAAGCATTAAATCAGAATAAAAAGAGTATACACATGTGATATATTTACATACATATAAAGTAATATGCCAAAGAATTCGAAATGTCTTACCTTCAGTTAAGAATTATATGTGATCTTAATTTTATCCTTTGTTTTCCAAAGCCTTTTTCTCTACAATTTTAACAATAATACAAATCTTCTAAGATTCTACTTCTAGAAGTAGAATTCTCAGGGCACATCAAAGTCAGTATTCCTCACCATCTTTCCTTAAAGGTATTGTAGTTCAGGGAGAACTATAATAAATTCACTCTTGGCCTCTCAAAATCTCTGATATCCAGTGTTTCTAAATTCTGAAATTGTGTGAACACGTTAAGTTACAGCTGGAAGATCAGTTTACATCCACAACTACTGATTTCAGTATTGCCCCATCAGTAGTTGAAGCAAACAGTCCAGAAGGAGATAGGTTATTCCTAATCAAAAGTACTATATTTTATCCTATCAAAAATTATTGACTGAGGATCTAGAGAAGGTTACATGTTATGTAACTAAGACTATTTTCACAATTAAATTTGGTTTGGGAGATGTCAGATCATGCTATTGCAGGAGATTCTTTTCTCATTTTATTCCTTTTTATTTCTGTTATGATAGCACATGAAGTGGGGAGGAATGCTTCTTTAAGAAAAAGTACAAAACTTTACAATATTAAGATGTAATTTGTAAAATTTCCAGTGGAAGTAGAGAGGCAAATTGAGAAAAGCTTCTTTTAATTGCAATTGTAGCAGATAGAAAATAATCTTAAATTCCAGACTAAAAATGATACTTAGTAAGCTACTTTCAAATATGAAAACCAAGATGTTTAAATAATGAGAAAGAACAATAGACAACAGTATATCTTTTTCTCTGTGATAAGAGTCCTGCTATAGGAGAATATGAATCATAATTGCTCTTTATTAAACACTGACATATGCCATGAGCTAGCCATGCATTATTTAATCCTCAAAACAGCCCTAGGTATACTATTTTTATTCCTATTTCTTAGATGAGGAAACTAAAACTCAGAGGGGCTAAACCTGCCCCCAAATGCTCAACTATCGAGGGGAGGACCTGGGATTCAACTTTGGATCTGCCTGACCCCAAAGCTTTATGTTCTTAATTGTGTCTTATAAGAAGATTCCAACACTCTGTTCCATGTTTAGAATATAAGCTCATGTTTGCATGTGATTACAAAGCGTAGAACAATAGACTGATAAGCTATCCAAGTATAAATGTAATAAAATTGTCTGGCACGTTCTTTTGGTTCACTTTAGGTTTGAATGATCAAGTACGTGCTGGTCACTGGGAGTGGATCGGCGGTGAGCCTGTCAACTTCACCAACTGGAAGAGAGGGCCCCCTCGACATTCAAAGCCTGGCAAGAACTGTGTTTTGGTTCAAAGACAAGGGAAATGGCAAACACAGAACTGTAGGAAGGGCAAAGCTCACAATTATGTGTGCTCCAGGAAACTCTAAATGTAACTGGCCTTAATTGGCCTTACAGGTTGTACACTTGGGATTTCTCATCTATTTATTTACAGAATTCGTGACTATTGCTCAATAGAAAACAAGATGTCATGACTGACTTGGTACATTTTTTTAAATTATAGTGTTTGAGTGATTCTACCCGGTAAAAAAGGATCATAGATGAATAGTTCCAGGAAGATTGATAAATGAGTGTTTCCTACAGGAATAAATGCCTCAAGTATTATATGGTGCAAGATTTGCTAATTCCAGAACCCCCATCCCAACCCCATTCTATCTTGGTCAGTGCTAGTTCCACGGTTCTTGGGTATTTGTGTCCCTATACCTCAAATGAGCCCATTCCAAAGTCTGTATTGCAGGTGTTTCTGCTGCTTCAGTCTGAGTGAAGCTAACCCTACCAGTTCATTAGATCAAGTTTGAACTGCAAAAGGTTGCTTTGTCCCTCTGGAGCCCTTTCAAATGTGAAGCCTGAGATAGAAAACGTGGATACAAAGGAGATTTCTCTGTGTGTGGAAAAGGAAGCTTTCAATGCAAGAATCTTGCAGATGGAGGTTCATCTGCAAAACTATCTAGTTCAGGCAAGAATTCAGGAGCTCCTTGTACTTCAGAGATCTACCCATCACTACTCATGAGACATTTTCCAGTATGAATGTTGGCATTGTTCCATTCCAAAGCTAATGATTAGATTTCCCCGGCCTTACAGAGTCATGAGAAATTTGAAGTAACCCAAGACTCTGTCTTCATTCGTGTTTATAGCACTGACTGGCACTCCTCAAGGACATTTGGGACAGAGAATATAAATGAATGATGGTTGACACAGGGAGGAAAAATACTGCTTCCTCAGAGGTGTCCCAGTGAACTACTCTGATGAACAAGGAATAGTAAAACTGAGCACAGAGCCCTTCGAAGCCTATATTCTCAGAAAGGATTCTGATACAGTTTTGAGGCCTTAAATCTTCAATATTTGTAGAAATGCCGGGTGAACTTGAATCTGCAGTCTAAAGGTAACTTACTAATTTAATGTCAGCTGAGTAAAACATTTTTGTAGCAGTGAAGCATGTTGCAACCTTACAAGAACTCCCTCCTGAAATCAAAGTTTAATTACAGGAAATTAGAAATTTATTTCTGAAACATTTACTCAAACTTTTCCTCTTTCATACTCCCTGAAAAATATGGTTGTGCCAAATGTAACTTGCTATATGAGCACTAGTATAACTTTAGAATCAAAATGGAATATCCAAGTAGACTAGAACTAAGGCACAGGTTTTATTATAATAATACCTTGAATGAAAAAATTTGATCCAGTTTCTGGATATAAAATGTGACAAGCTTATTTCTGATTATTTTTCAAGATTTTTATTAATGGAAATATTTACAAAGAGAGGCTGGGATAAGATTTAGACATTCTATTTAGACATTCTACCACTTACATTTAAGCATCACTGTAGAACCAGGAGGCTCCATACCTTTGATATCACAAGTAGGCTCTGAACTGGTAGAATATACAAGTCTTCTGTATGAATGACAAGCACTCTGTGGTGTTTAACCATAAGATGCAACACCCATCCTTCGTGCCGGCTCCAATCCCTTCTGATCGGCTGGCCTTTGCAGTGTGGGAAGGTGGGATGCCAGATAAGGCAATGAATAGTTGTTTACCTAAAGGGTTACATCATAGAAGGGAAAGAGAAAGTTCAAGGAATGAAGAATTCAAGGTCCAGTCCTTCCTACTAGAACTTTAGAACTATATTAACTTTTTAGAACTGGAAATCCAGAACCATGACAACTGTGTAGAACCTGGTCAGCATGGTAGATTTTATTGTACATTTCTGCAATGGCAATGATATTTAAGTGTAATTGTGAATGTTAGCATAAAGAGAGAATATTTTGATTTTTATAGCAGCTAGAAAAATGAGAATACTTAAAAAATATGCCTAATCATGAAATGAAGTGAAATCCTAGGAACTGAAAGAAGTTACAAATTAAAATTCAGGCAAGGTTAGGGTCATCATGGGCCACGTTCATCATGACCTCATTTCTTTCTCCTGATTGGACTTTGACTCAGGATGGGAAGCAGTAAATGATTGTTGTGGTTCTCTCCACCTTGATTGATTACTGTCACCCTTCAGGTTCTGGTGAGAGTAGGATGGAAGGAAATGGAGTAGTGGTAGAATGGGAATGGGAGATTATAGGAGAGGCAAGGGGAGAGAGGAGAGAAGGGTTGAGTAGGAAGAGATGGGGACTGATGGTCCCTGAGAAGGAGAGCATCAGAAAGAAGGTCCTGAATGCCACCCAGCTCTTCTCCCAGACTTGACTACCGCTCACAAATGTTCAGTCCAGGGCATTAACCCAGCTGAATAGTATGTAGCTTTTCAGAACTTTCTGGTTTTTGTTCTTTAACAAAAACATACATATATACAGCATACATTTGCTAAACATAAACTTGAAAAATATACAATAATTATTTCATCTCCTCCCAGTGAATGGTAAAAATGAACCTGGTGACATTTATTTACATTTCTGTTTTTATATGTTTCTAATATAGCCATAAAGAATATGCACAAATTTTCATTAACACTACAGTTCTGTGTAATTTAAACCATAAACTGGTACTGATAATTTCTGCAACAAAGAATCACATTAAATGTACTATATCTAACATTGTTTCAAAATTAACAAAATGTATTTCTAGTTCTGAACCACTGTTCCTTTAGTTTTTAACATTTTACATTTATTTGGCCCATTGTAAGAAGGAATAAAAAAGAAAACTCAACATGTCCCTTTTACACTTACTGTTTAGATTAGCCTTTAGTTACATAGCTTCCGTCCATCCACCCAGCTGCCCATCCATCCAGCCACCATTCATTTAACATATTGAATATGGAATGCCAACCCTGTGTCTGACATTGTTCTAGATACTGAAGATATTGTCCTGAATGATAGGGAAACAAAAGTATAAAAGTGTAGGGCCTATATTAAAATTTCTAAGAGTTCTTTTTTTTTAAGTATGAAGATTTTTATTAGGGAGGAAGTCAGTGGAAATCATTGATTACATTATCTCTTTTCATAATTGGAGGGGAAACATAATGATACAAACAGCTCAGGCTGTCTTTTGTTATAGTTCTTTCTCGATTAAGAAACTGGTGTTAACTTTCTGAGTTTATAATCAGGTCAAAGTGTTCTTGATAGCAGCTGTCCCAAATTTCCTGTCTCCAGATCAAGTTAGGAACTAAAGTTTTCAAATATAGCTAATTGAGATTCTAATAATTTTTTTTTTCCAAAAGGACAAGCAGTGTGTGTCTCTATGTCATTGAGTTCTTGGAGTAACAGGAATAAAAAAGAGACCTTTGATATCATCTCATCTAAATTCCTTATTGTACAGCAGATGGGACTGAAGTCCTGAGATGTGAAAGTGGGAAGAAATGATCATTAGAACTAGGGTCTTCCAAAGTGCAGGATGAATCTCTTCTGATTATTCCATTTATCTGTTGCCACTCTGAGCAAATGGTTCTACTATATTCAAGTAAAATCTTTGAATGATGAATGATAAAATTCACCATATACTTGAAAACATTATTGTAAGTGATAAAAAGATAGACACATAAGGCCATGTATTGAATGATTCCATTTATATGAAATGTCTAGAATAGACGAATCTATAAAGACAGAAAGAAGATTAATTTAGTTGTTGCCAGGGGTTGGGAGGAAGGGGAAATTGGGAGTAACTGCTGATAAGTATAGGGTTGCTTTTTGAAGGGATGGAAATGTTCTGGAATTAGATAGTGGTGATGGTTGCATAACATAGTGAATCTATTAAAAATCACTGAAGCGAACACTTTAAAATGGTGAATTTTATGTTACAGACAATATATCTCAATAAAAAACACTATTAAAAATCACCATATAAAATCTTTTTAAAATAGCTATAGATGGGTTGATGTATTTGCTACATGTTTATCTGACTTATCCAAGATACTTATTCCAATCTTTGCCCTATGTCTCACCCAAGTTTTTATTTGTTCATATAGTTGATTAAGGGGAAGAGAATGTTAATTGTACGTATTTTTTAATTTATAGTACTGCTTTGTTGATCTTCTTCCTCTTCCTCCCATTAACGAGGGGAGACCTGTGTCTGAATGTCTGTAGAATCCAGAGTGCCATGATTTTCTTAAAATTAATTTTACAAGTCTTTTGAACAGGAACATGCAGGAAATGAATACACTGTCCTCATAACTTACACATATAACTGTTCATTTTGAACAGTTTTTATAGATCTTATATTCTGTTGGGCAATAAAGTTTAGTTTATCTTAAGACAGAGAGGAATAAAAATCAACCAACACTTCCATCAAACGCCTTGTGGTAACCTGCAATAGTTTTCCCAAGCAATGAAGTTATGAGTTCACCTTTTGCTTCTATCCCTGTCTGTATTTTTGCTTCCCAAAGGCAATTAATCCCAACTTACCCTACAGAAGAAAAATGGAAATATACATATACCATCCTAAAACTGATCAAAAGAACTGGATCGGCTATATTAATATCATAGTAGACTTTTGAGTAAAGACTATTACCAAGGATAAAGAAGTTATTCTATAATTTAAAAGTGGTCAATACATCAAGAAGACATAATAATCCTAGACATTCAGCATCTAATAACAAAGTTTAAAAATGCATGAAACAACTGCAAGAAGAAATAGAAAAATATATAATTACAGTATTAAATGTTAATACCCCTCTCAATAATTGATAGCACTAGTAAGCAGAAAATTAGGAAGGATACAGAAATGTAGACACCGTTAACCAAATTAGCCTAGTTGACAATTATAAAATATTTTATCCAGCAACAGCATGATACACATTCTCTTCAAGTGCCCAGGGAACATTTACCAGGGCAGGCTATATTCTAGGACATAAAATGAGTCTCAATAAATTTAAAAGGATTCAAGTCATACAAAATATGTTCTCTGACCATGTGCAATTAAATTAGAAATCAATAACAGAAATATCTCTAGAAAGTCCCCAAGTGTTTAGAAACTAATTATAGATTTCTTTAACTCGTGGGGTAAAGAAGAAATCAAAGGGGAAATTCAAAAGTATGGTGAACTGAATGAAAATGAAAATACAACGTATCAAAGAAATTTTACAACAGTAATTATCTATATTAGAAAGGAAGAAAAGTCAATCTCAGCTTCCACTTGAAACTAGAAAAAGAAGAAAGAAATAAGGAAATAGAAATTATCAGAGCAGAAATCTATGAAGTAGAAAACAAAAACAGTAGATAAAATCAATGAAATCAAAGTGGGTTCATTGAGAATATCAATAAAGTCGGTAAATCTAACCAGATAGATCAGGAAAAAATGAAAGAGGTCATAGATTACTAATATCAGGAAGGAGAAGTAACATCCTCATAGATTCTATAGCTACTAAAAGAATACCAAGGGACTATCATAAAGAATTTGTGCCAGTATACAACTTAAATGAATGGAAATATTCCTGGAAAGACACAGCCTGTCAAAACTCAATCAAGAAAAAATGGATGACTTGAAAAACCTTGTTAATTATTACAGAAATTGAATTTGTAGTTTTAAACTTTCTCACAAAAGTTCAGGCTCAGATAGCGTCAATACTGAAAGCCATAAATACTTAAGGAAGAAATAGTACCAATTCTACAAACATCATCCAGACGATCTCAGTGAAGGAATATTTTCTCATTCTGTGTGGCCAGTATTACAAGGAACACAAATATTATATGGCAAGGAAACTACAGATCAATATCCCTCATGAATATAGATGGAAAAATTCTAAACAAAATTTGCCAATTCAAATCAAACAATATATACAAAGGATGCTATATCTTGACCAAGACACTATTAAGAAAATGACAAGCTGCAGACTTGGAGACAATATTTACTACAAAATAGCTGATTAAAGGACTTGTAGCCAGACTAGGTTTTTTCAAAAAACCTCAAAAGTCAATATATAATATCTTTTTAATGGGCAGAAAATTTAAATAGATACTTCACCAAAGAGGTTTTGGAATGACAAGTACATGAAAAAATATTAACCTATTAGTCCTTAGGGAATTGTAAATTAAAGACACAATAAAATTTTTTTACACTCATGTTAGAATGGCTAAAATTATCAAGACTGACCATAGCAAATACTGGTAAGGACATGAAGGACCTAGAACTCTCAGACACTCATGGTGGAAATGTCAAATAGTTGAATGACTTTAGAAAACAATTTTGGTGGATTCTTAAAAAGTTAAGCATATACCTACCATATGATCCAGCCATTCCACTCCTAGGTATTTGTCCAAGAGAAAAGAATGCATATTTCCATTCAAAGACTTATACATGAATATTCATAGCAGCTGTATTTGTAGCAGCCAGAACTCTAAACAACCAAATGTCCATTATCATGTGAATGGATAAACAAATTATAGTATATCTTCATAATGAAATACTATTCAGGGACAAAAACAAATGAAATATTGCTACAACAGCCTAAGTTATTCTCACAATCATTATGCTGAGTAAAAGAAGTATGACAAAAATGAATACACAGTGTATATGTACTCCATTTTTAGAAAATTCAAGAAAGCTCCAACTAGTCTGTAGTGATAGAAATTAAATCAGATGTTACCTGAGAATGGAAGAAGAGAACTGGAAGGTCAGAAGAAGGGCAAAGAGACAATAGTAAACTTTTGGGAGTGATGGGTATGTTCACTATCTTGATTATAGCAATAGTATCAAAATATATAGATGTTTATATGCATGTGTTTATCTATTCATCTCTATCCATTTACACACTTTATGTATTGTTTATTGTATGTCAATTCTATTTAAATAAGCTGTTTAAAGGGAAACAATATCCACAACATGGTGGAAAATTTTCAAAAGAAAATGAAAGCTATATACATGAAGATATCTTTATTTCAGGGCAATAAAAAGTTGGAACAAAATTATGTGATTTAATATCCAATGACAGAAGAATGCTTAATGGAATTGCCTCCATTGGAATGATCTTTCTATCATATTATGTTAATTTAAAATAGTGGAACATTAAATAAAATATGCAACATCATTAGCTACATTGCAATAAACAAACTGATGGGAGACAAACATGAGGTGGGTTTATATATCAATTCCACCATTTACAAAGTATCCTAAATTCTTTAAACTTAGGTTTCTCATGTAGAAAATGGGGATAATCATACTACCTGTAAGAACTGTTGCGAAAATTAAATGTGAAACTATATAAAGACCATGTGTGGGACATAGTAGGCACTCAATAAAAGATACCTTTTTAAAGCTGTGAAGTGTGTATAGGGGGGATGCCAAGTACTTGGAAGAGGGTGACAAATTCGAGCAGTGGTTCTAACCAGTAAGCAGGGAAGGAGGATCTGGCAGTGGGAGAGTTGAGGTTTTAAAATTCTGTACTACAAATGAGAACTTTCCCATGTATTAGGAGTATTGTGTTGAACATGGAAATGCTTCTGGTTTTTGGAGAAATCCAGATGACTCAGGGAGGTGTTTTTAAAACCCTAATATGCCTTGCTTTCAGTCATGATCCACTATAAACAAATATCTTTATAAAGAGAGAGAAGTTAGGGGATAGTTTTTCAGGTAACAGAAAGGATTGTTTGCTTTTCTAAAGAATTGTTTGTTGCTAACAACTTTGGTGACAGTTATTTTCTAAGAATGGCTCCTCCACACAGCCATGTTGTCAAGAGTTTTCTTTTGCATTCAACATTTAAGGAACACAGTTGTTGCATATACTGAGGATTCATCATGCCCCAGAAGAACAGATGAAGACTTAAATGGTGCTAAATGGAGAGAGAGAGGTGATTCAGGGTGTATGGGAGTTAGGAGGGATTCAGGCTACAAGTTCAAGGACTGAAAAGACCAGCAGAGACTGGCTCCCAGGAAGTCGCCTTCTTGCCTATAGGTTTCTTACCCATCAGAATCCTTGTGTCCTTTTAGTGACTAGCCACAAATAACAGGCTTTTTAGAGTTTCAGATTTGAACCAAGAGTTGACCTTTTGCAAATGTGACTAGGATCTGATCAGCTTTATGGCAAACTTGGGCCCAGGGTCAGTTATACAACAGAAGGCAAGCCTTACCGGAAAGTTCTGCTTTGCTTTCACATTTTATTGTCATGATTTTTCACAGTTTGTCTCATGCCACCTTGTTACTTAATTCTCACAGCTCAGAGGGAAAATGTGTAATATTTTAATATTTATGTTACAGATACTTAACATTATGTTTCTGCATAGGTGTTGCCAAGATAGTCAAGCCAACCTTTATTTATAGAGGGTAGGAAATATAAATCTGTCTAAAATCTTTCATGAAATGAAGGTCTTAATATTTCCAGAGTTGATTTTGGTGCTACTTGTGGAGAGCCTTAGGGAGGGGTTGTCAGTACAAGGTGTCATTGTTTTAGGTTTCCTTTCCACGACTTACTTTTTTCCCCAACTTCCCTCTTTCTTGGCAAGTTTTCCTTGCATTCTGTCCTACATTTGGCCCTGAGTCAGTTGAAAGCTTTGCAAGTTGATTTTCCATTCCCATCTGAATTTTAGCTTAGCTGTGGAACTGTTTTCCATGTGTTTTTAATCATTTGTCCATGTGTTATGAGCTTATAGGGACAATATGGTTCCCTCAAGCTGCCTGCGTTGTATAAGCAGAAACTGGCAAGGTAGCCAGTGGTGGAATGGTTTTCAGACAGATGCCCCCTACCTACACTCATTTCTGTGTGACACACCACCCCCATCTTCTAACTGAAGGCAAACAATTTACAAGCTGCATAAAGTTACCTAACACACATACAGTCCTTTGGCATGAGTTACCTCTCCTAGGAGTGTAATTATCCTTCAAGGGAGACTTGCCTGGGAACTGTGGCTGGTATGACCGAGTTCAAAGACCTACTCTGAGACTGTTGTCGGGCTGGAAAGAAAGAAGGGTTTATTCTGAGTCTTCCCAGATTCAGTGGAAATTCAATTTTAAAGGAGGGTCTAAACACAGAGGATTAAAAGTAAAGTTCCCTGGGACAAAGAGATACCTTTTAGAAAGTAAAGCACAAGGGCCTGTGTCAGAAACTTCTGCCCACAGTTTATTGGATTTGGTATGTACAAACAAATAATCATTAGCCTCCTAAGTGTAGAGTGAAGGGCCGGGAACAGGAAAGAAACAGAGTCGTGCAATAAACATAATTCCTGTTCTCCAAGTTGCAACACTGCAGTCCCCAGCAGAGACCTTGCTTCCAATGAGCCTTCGCTCCCTGCTCAGGAGGACACTTGTGTACTCAAATTAAGCCAAGCCTGAGGAATTTTAAGTGGCAGAGTAAAGGGGAGACCTGGCCTCCAGACTCCCAGGAAACCCTGGTGTTATGGCTGAGATGACTCCCTTATAAATCTACTACCTAGGGAGCAGGCTGGATGGCAGGCCTGCTCTCGTAGCTTAAAACTGCAGGATTCTCATGGCTCATTTGCCCACTCCAACCTCCCTTTCTTTCTCTTTTTTGGACAAAATTTGTGAGAAGTGAGTTAATGTTGGAGAGTTCCAGTAGTGACAAAAAGGCATGATGATCCTCAGAAAAAGGATTTAAAGGGAGTGCTGGGGCACAAAGCTGGATGTCATTGGGTTGATAGTACAAGTATCAACTTTGAAACTTTTAAAAGTGGAGGTTGGGCGTGGACAATTCTTTCCACAATTTCCCTGTGAAGATAGAGGATACACGGAAGTGCAGAGCCTTAAAACTTTTATAAAAAACAAAGAGACTTTTTTCAAAGATTCAAAGCAAGCAAACATTTTATAATGCTGACGGAAGGCAGCAGTGGAGGGTAGGGAGTTTGATGACAGTGGGGGAAACTTTCTGGTAAAGTAGGTTGAATGGACGAAATTCTGGGAGTAGAGCAGAAAGGAGAAATGAATTGGTATGGGTGAATGGTCAAACGGGAAGAGAGTCTCCTAGCTGATGGCATCTACCTTTCTCTGCGGAAGAAGGGGTGGTGTCATTTGCAGTGATGAAAGACGTAGAGCAGCCAAAGGTCTGAGATAATTAGAGAAGATAATTTTGAATAATGTATATGGAAAATGAAGAGAGCTGACTAATGTGATAAGAAAGATTGCTGGGCAGAGTGGAAGGTTAAGATGGGAGATAGTTAATTTATGCAGAATCCATGTTTGCCATTTTATCATTGCTGTCAGCACTCCACAGCGCAGATACGGTCCGGGGAAAGTAGACTGCTACGTGTTTCTGGAGCTGGAATTGTCCTCCGTGGGAGTAAGAGAAGGAAAAGAGGCGAGGGAGTTGGGAATACTGCGGAATCTGGATGGGGTGCGCCATGAATCCAAGCTAGAGAGGGAAGGCAGGGAAGCCCGGAGAACATGCAGATCTGCATTCACTCATTTTTAAACCAATGGTTTTGAGCAGCCACTATGTGGAAGGAACTGTTTGAGGGCCTAAGATGGTGCGTAAGAAAGACATACCCTCTACTTTCATGGACTTTAAAATCTGAAGTGGAAACAGATGTTAAACAAATGTTCACAGAAATAATTTATCTACAACTGTGGTGGTATTGTTATACGGATAAGTCAGGATACATGGAAACGACCGTGGGAGAGAAATGAAACAACAGAATCTTGTCATCAGAGAGTGGGACGTGAAACACAGTTTAGAGATGGAGCAATTCCTAGGAAGCACTGGGGTCAGAATGTAGTGGGGGTGGGGAGGCCAGTTAGAGGAGGGTCATCACATGTCAGCCAGGCTAGTGAATGGGACATGGTGTAATACTGAGGTGTGTCACTGGTTGGACCCATCCATGTGGACCCTGAAGCCACCCAGAGTGACAGATGGGGAAGGCAGGGCAGGCAGGTATTGTCTCTGGCAGGGTTTAGGGACCTGAAAGTAAGTACCTGAGATCATGTAGCTTACAAGCTGTAAGGCAGGCCCAGGAATCAGATAAAATTTTTCTGGCTTCAAGTGCAGATACTTCCACTTACATTACTTTGTCTGAGAGCAGCTTTCTGCAGAATGAAAAATGAGCAGGGTAAATGTTAAGGATGGGGAAGAAGGCACAGGACAGAGCTTTGGCATCAGTGGAGGCATCCTGGACTGGCAATGAGTGGAGGCTGTGGGCAGTGGGGGATGGATGGGTGGGGGGAAGATAGGGAAGGTGCCTCACCTGCTGTGGCCTGCTTCTCAGATTTCCAGGAGCCCTATCTGCAGTCTTGGTAAGTAGCTGATTAGTCAAATGTAAGTATTGTCCATTGTGTGCAGTAATAGACGTACATCCCCAGTTGCAAAACATAAAGTGCTTCTCCATGGTGTGGGAGTGTTTTGGACAGAGAGCAGTAAGAAACTGAAACTGTGAACAGAATCATTTGACCTTCCAATGTCAGCAGGGATCAGTGCCTACAAGTAGAAATGGGGAATTTTTGTGGTGTGCTATACCATTGGGTCTTTGTCCTTTTCTCTTGGCTACATATTTTGTTTTCCTGTGATGATGTATTAGTTTTCCAGAGCAGCCATCACGAGGTTTTGCAGACATGGGAAGCTTAAAAAACAGAAATTTATTTTCTCATAGTTCTGGAAGCTGGAGTCTAAAATCAAGGTGTTGGTAAGTGTGTCCTGCAAGCTCTCTCCTGGGCTCGCGGACCACCGTCTTCTCTTCCGTCTTCACATGGCCTTTCCTTTGTATGTGTCTTTGCCCCAGTTACTTTCTAATGAGGACACAGGTCTTATTGGATTAGAGTCCACCCTAATGGCTTTATTTTACTTAATTACCTCTTTAAAAGCCCTATCTCCAAGTAAAGTCATATTCTGAGGTACTGGGGGTTAAGACTTCAACATTATAAATGGGGTTGGGGGGGACATCAACCCATAGTAGGTGACAATTTTAAAAGAGTGAATATAAACAAGTTGATTACAGTGATTGCCTCCATGGTAGACAGGAAGCTTGGAAAGTCAGAAGATTTACTGTTCACTGTATGTTTTTTCATATTTTTTGTATTTTCTTATTGTGTCTATTTACCTGATCAAAAATAAAATTATTGCACAATATCCACTGAACTTCTTCGACTCAACAAACATTTCTTGAATAAAACTAGCAGAAATGCAATGTGACACCCACTGTGCTTTGGGGATTTGAATCTGCTTGGAGATCCTGGTTAGTACAAGAATGGTACCTGCCTAGCCTTCAGTGTGTAACTTTGAGTAAAGCGGACTCTCTCTGTAGATTGCAAACTCCTCTAGGCCTGGACAAGGACACCTTCACCGTTTTATCCCCAGGGCCTAGCTCAGAACTGGCACTCAAATATATGTTGTAAAAAAACATGCATGTATGTGTGTGTGTGTGTGTGTGTGTGTGGTATGGCTGGATGTATGAGTGCATCCAGTAAGAGGAGCACCTTTAGGGAATGTGTTCTTCCCATAGAAAGTGGCAAGGGAGGGAGTGCGGGGGGAGTGGGGATTCCATGTTTTGAGTACTTTACTAAACTAAATCATGATAAAGGGTTTAAGGAGAAATCACTTACCCTATTTGGTCGGCTTTATTTCTTGTCTTTTGGAAAAGAAGAGAAAGATTCAACTCTACTTAGGATTCTTTATAAGTAATCTAAACTGCTGTGACAGTGTTGCTGTTCTCTATTTTGGAAAGAGAGGTAGTGAGAGGCAATGGCATTCACCCTAAGCAGATTTCTTCCACAGGTCTGCCGGCCCCTATTCCCTTTTATGTCTCTCAGTTTAACTCTGTGCCTACCTCCTCCCCGAGCCTTTGCTTCTCAACTTTTGTTGAGAAGGGTAGTTCTGGGGTTTTCAGGAAAGAACTTAGCCCCTCTCTTTCCCCTCAGGGAGCACTAAACCACTTTTTGGCTCCCCTCTGAAAGTCAGCAAGAGGAACAAAAAACATGTTAGCATCCTCCCACACAAACTCAGGAGCTCCCCTGGGTCCTGAAGACATCCTAGTGCTGGGAAACCAGGTTGAGCTGTCATGGGAGACTTCAGATCATGCTGAGTATGTGTTGTAAACTGGAAGGAGTGACTTATGAAATGGGCCCCTCCAGCTCTCATGCAGGCCTGAGGTTGTCCTGGGAAGTGGACTCAGCAGGCTTGGGCTCAGGTAAGCTCAGACCTGGTTTTACCATGGTATTTGGTGCTCAATCTGTGGTGCTCTCTCCACGCAACAGCTCTGTGGTGTTCTCCCCATGCAACAGCTTCCTACTGTGTCTGGCGGCCTCCTCCAGGCCTCTATTTGGCTTCATCCAAACTGGGAGGTAACTAGATGCCTGTATCACTGAACACCCACAGAGGCAGCATTTTCTGCTAAAAGCTACAGAATGTTTATGCTCTTAAGAGTAAACTGTAGTGCATCACTTACATAGCTTTAGAATTGATGAAAGGACACAGGGATGACAGGTGAATGTCATCTGCCCTTAGCTGTTCAAGACCAGGATTGAAGACAGACTTATGTACCACAGTCCTCATCACTGAAGAATTCACTTTGCTAGATTTAGCCCTCAAGATCTTTGCACATTTTCTCAAAAGGAGTAAATAAACAGCAAAAACAAGTTCTCCATGGGTAATTTTTAAATGACATTCGTAGCACAAAAATTTGGATCAAAAGAAGGGGAGTTCAGGACTAAAGGTTAAAAATGGAAACTGACATCCCTACAGCTAATATGGGGAAATTATAAAATGTATGATACCACCAGACTGTACAACCTGCTTGAGGGCAGCAACCCAGTTTTTTATTATTTCTATCATTTTCTGGTGTCTAGCATGAAGCGTGGTCCACAGAGTGAGGCTTCCACAAACTTTAATTCAACAAAAATTATTGGAATTGCATCTTCTGTTCAGAGCTGAGCAACCTGAGAACCGGAGTGGACTCTCTGGTTTGGGGAAATGCGAGGTATTGTGATTGATGGCAAGGGAGCTTCAGGCACTACAAAGTCAAGTTTAAAAGGAATCAGGAAACATGTCATAGCTTCCTTCCATATAATATTTATAATTGGGGGCAGAGCGGCCCACTGCGGAAAACTTATTGCATTGAAGAGCTGAATAGAATTAAGAAATTCAAATAGCAGGCCACTGAAAGATTTTTTTAAAAATGGCAAATACCAATGCTTATTTATTGTGGATCAACTGTACCTTACTTAATATTAGCCAGGTTCTGTGGATATTTGGTACAAGAAAATATCTCTCTTCTGATGGAATCCTGAAAAATTGATGGTTCATTTAAAAATAGTTCATTATTGTAGGGAAAGGGACTTGAGGCTTTATCCCACAGAAATCAGGTAAGGCTATTAAAAAGAATACAGGTATCTTAAAAAGTGATTCCAATGGATCACCTCTTGGAAAGAAGTTTTATCAGTACTGAAAACAGGGGGAAATGTTCCAGGATTATGCGTGTTACTGAAAGCAAGGCCTATAGTGATGAAATTATAAGAGGAAACTATAAGCAAGTATTGGATTGATTCCCATTGGAAATACTGTTCAAATGGTATAGAGGGTCACTTGGACTCAATTATAGGGTTTCAGTTTTGCAGCTATGTTTATTTCTCATGCCCTTGCCTGATTTATAATATTTTGGAATGACAGTCCTCTAAGAAATTTTCCTTCATCTCTGAAGCCTCTTATTTCTCTCCATCTTTATTTAAGCTGTACATACATTGCTGTAGAATAAGGAAGATGGTGTGTATTCTGTAAGAGAAAGAATTGGCCAGCCAATTTCGTGTCCAGAGCTATCAAGTCTGGTTCTTACAATCCACTTTTTTAAGTCTGGCTCTTTGTTTAGAGCAAGAAAAAAAAAAATCAATAGGGTGATTGGAGGTAGGCATTTCCCTTCACTAAAGACTGAAGAGCTGTCTGTCTATTAGGATCCCGTTGAGAAATTTGTGAACAATTGAGAGAGTTTATCTGATGACTGACCAGTTGTGAAATTTAGCACTGATTATTTGATTCTCAGGGTGAGGGGATTAACTTGAGAACTGTGAGTTTCCACGTGAGGGGGAGGAGAGTGTATTCTCCTTACTCTGCTACCATATAAAAATCAACAACCCCAACTACATTGAAGTAAGAGGGAGAGTCCTCTGTGAAACAAAGTTAACATTCTCCTATTTCTTCCTTTTCCTTCCTTCTGATTTTGATATGCTTTTTTGGCCGTGTGTGTGTGTGTGTGTGTGTGTGTGTGTGTGTGTAGAGCCTAAAGGCCTGGGCTTTTGCTAAATGGATGCCTGTAATTTTTATCTGATAAACTGACTCTGGTCCTGCTTCTAGTAACAGTGATGGGAAATCCGGGCAAAGAATGTGTTGTTTTCCCTAATAGGGCTCTCAAATCTCAGCGGATACACTGTCAGCTAATTACCCCCTGGGCTCAAGGCTTTCACTGGGGCCTTGTAAGATACACAAAACCAAAGGGAAGGCAGGACACCATTAGCACTCCGTAATTGAAGCAAACAGTAAATGTGTTTACTCTGCCTGGCCACTGACCACCTGCCTTCCCAGCCCACAGGCAGGTCTGTATATAGGCTCTCCTTGCCCACAGTCTCGTGGAGCGTGAGCTGTCCTTTGGGCCTCACCGCCTGTGCACCTGCACAAAGCCAGGGCCCTGCCAGCATGCATCTCCTGATCCTCCAGCTGCTGGTGCTCCTGCCTCTGGGGAAAGCTACGTGGCACCCGGAAGGCCGCTCCAGTCAGAGTGCCGCTCCTCTCGTGCCGCTGGAAAGGAATCGCAGAGGGCTCGCCACAGGCAACCAGGAGGAGGCTGAGAAGCCTGATCTGTTTGTTGCAGTGCCACACCTGATAGGTGGCCGGCCAGGGGAAGGCCAGAGACAGAGGCAGAAGATGCTGTCCAGGTTTGGCAGGCTCTGGAGGAGGCCTGAAGGAGACCTGCACCCGCCCCGGGACGTGGTCAGTGAGCACTTCCCACCCGGGACCCAGGCCCTCCCTCAGCCCAAGGATGGGACACAAATGGAGAAATCTCCTCTTCGGGAAGAAGCCAAGAAATTCTGGCACCACTTCATGTTCAAAATGAGTCCAGCTTCTCAGGGGGTCATCTTGCCTATCAAAAGCCATGAGGTGCATCAGGAGACCTGTAGGACGGTGCCCTTTGGCCAGGTATTTGTTCTGGGGGCAGAGGGGGTCAAGAAGGGTGTGGGCAGCTGGGACAGGTGGAGAGCAGGGCAAGAGGCTGCCAGAAGCCTGAGTCTCGCCTAACTCCTAGATTTGGTCTTCGGACTTCTGCCGCAGGATTTGGCAAAGGTGGTCACACTCCCTAAATTTCCTTCTAGCCTTCCTGTTGTTTTTTGGTGCTCTGGAAATGCTGCAAAAATGCTATGAAGGTACTGCCAATATTTGTAATCAGTTACATTAATGGAGCTTTGTTTTATGGGGTTTTATTTATTTTTATATCAGGGATAGTCTACCCAGAGAAATAGTAAGACTGTACTCTCATTAGGAAACTGGGAATTTAGAGCATTCATCAGAACTTCTCTCTGGCTCTGGCTCTACACTCTGTTAGGATGGGGGTGAGCAGTTTGACTCCAACTGCAGGTAAGGGGGGATACGCTGGCCTCCTCCCCAAACATTCCCACACATGCATGATGGTCTCAGACCCTGTATTTCAGACCTAACTACCTCACAGGTTCATAAAATAAGATTGTCAGGCTGAAGTTGCCTTATCATTTCTAATATTATGTAGCAAAAAGGAATTTAACTTATTTTCTTATAAGCTTTCATAAAATAATCTTGATTTCCACCCCTTAGAAACACCTATGTACTGATTCATTGTGTTGGCTAGTTTGTGGTTGTCCTGATGGATTCCACACCTTTTAAGAGCACGGGGCCTCCTACTATCACCTTCCTCCAGTCAGTCCTGGCAACCCCCATGCTACAATGTTAAATTACAATTAAGAAATTGTATCGGGTTCTTAAACATGAGGATACTGAACCAAAAGCAATGCAGGGTAAATTTTACAGTCCAGGATTGCTACCCAATTAAGCAGGCAATGTTATAAGGTAATTGACTGTGCAAGGCAGTTAAGTATCTGCCTGGGAAGGCAAGAAGATGCAGCAATGACACATCAACTATCAAATAATAATGACTGCTTTGTTGGCCATGGGCAATTAGAAAATTGCTTCTAAGACTTGTGCAGTCAAATTTCCTTTGAAACTCTTATTTTGAATTCTATTACTAATTGCATTAAAATTAAGGTGTTTAACTCATGTATTTCAAAAGGCACATAAAGCTAGGTGTGTGGGGTTATTGGAGAGGCAAAGGGGATGTAGTGCTTTATGATTTGCAGGCATGTGTTGCAGTTTTGCTCCATGCAAGTTCAAAGAGTTGAATGTACTATAGGTCCTGCAAAATAGGATAGAATTAAACTCATGATGTTCTGATCTGTTCTGCGCAAAACTGAACAAACACGTATGGAGAATCTGTTATGCACAATGCACAGTGACGTGTAGAAAGGTACGGCAGCTTACTTATCTAAGAAGCTAGCCATCAGGAGTTGTAGCATTCAACTGGTAGCATTCAGTTAGACAAAATTTCTTAAAGTTTGGTATTTAAAAAGTAGAGTAAACTGTTTTTATATTGGGGATATCTGAAAGTCTAATTTATTAATAACTCCATAAAAGAAATTTAGTTGAGGTGATTCTGTGCCCTTAAAGATACCATTACCTGGATATTGGGAAATATCTAAAATCAGTGATTTTTGAAATGTTAGTCTAAAGTATCATAAGACTGACAGTCTATGTACCTTCTGCATCATGTGTGTTAATCAAAATTACCCAAGATAATTCAATGAAGATGTGTTTGTCTTTTAGACTGTCACCCATGAAGACTGTGAGGAAGTAGTTGTACAGAACAACCTTTGCTTTGGCAAGTGTGGGTCTGTTCGTTTTCCTGGAGCTGTGCAGCAGCCCCATACCTTCTGCTCCCACTGCTCACCTGCCAAGTTCACTACGATGCGTTTGCAGCTGAACTGCACTGGCCTGGCCCCTGTGGCCAAGGTGGTGATGCTGGTGGAGGAATGTCAGTGCAAGGTGAAGACGGAGCATGAACATGGACACCTCCTACAGGCAGGCTCCCAGGCAGAATTTCATGCACAGGATCCCTTTATCCCAGTATTTGCAACTTAATCAGCTGTCCCCCTGTTATCTTTGTGAAGCAAAACCACAATAGCAAAGTTACTGACTCTTCTGTTGGGAAATGTTTAATGGGTAGATAACATTTTAAGGGAAAGATGGTTTGAATAGTAGTACAATAGAACAATTTAGAGGAAACAGTGTTCATCTAGTTATGAGTGCCCATTTGGTATATAATCTTGGCTCTGCCACTAACCGACCATAGGATGATAACAAGTTGCAGAAGTTTCTTCACCTCAAATTTTTCATCTGTAAATGAGGGACTTGAACTACATGGTCACTAGAGTACTTTCCACTAGGGATGTCCCATGATCTGTTGTCTCCAAGATTTGGGGGAAGTGCGCCATCTGAAGAAAGAAAAGAAACAAACTAGAGCATAAATGGGTTTTTTAATAGCTTGTTATATATAGATAATCCATACTATGTGTGTGTATATATATATATATATATATACATACATATTATTTGTAGAAGGGATTCTTCTTACTTGTAATTGCCTTTGCATCGCATGAAATGTTTCAGTTGACTTCTATTAGATGATTAAGTAGGTCCATAGACATAAGGAGTAACTTCCATTGTTTGCGATACTTCCCATATAAAGTTCTTAATATCAGGCCTTTGGCTCTGAAGAAGACACAGTGATGTTACTCTGAGTGGTTTACAGAGGGATGAGGAGCAATCATTGGTAACCAAGCAAGTACCTATATTACGGGGAAGGAAAAAGATATGACCAGCACCAGGTTTAGAGGTCGATCCAGAGATGCTGATGAAAGTAATTAAAGAATTCCAGTAGATGTCAAATTAAATAAACTTCAAATGAGTTAAAATGGACACAACTGACAGGTGAAATCCTTCATCTGTGTGTGTTTTGGATTAAGTAGGAAGAGTTCTGTGCATGTGTGACTGTTGTTTTGCTACTGCATAAAAATTTTGTGTGACAAACTTTGTTCTGCAAATGCCACAATTGCAAGTTCTGAGAATATTGTGAATATTTTAATGTATTAAATTTTAGGTAATGAAGCGTTCTGGGAAATGTTGTGGCAGTCAGTTGTCTTATAATTTGTCCTTATCTGTTTTTCCTGTCTCATAATTTAAAGGCCCTAAGGCACTATCTGGAGATTACCTAGGTAGGGCATTTTTGAACTGGCTTCAGAGGCTAATGACAATGGCTCAAGTGTTTCTTCTGACACTTCAAGCAGGTTTCTGTTAATGTCCTTCAATCACTGTCTTCAGTGATTACATTTCTCCATTTACTTGTATGTGTACATTTTTCAGACCTGGCTTTCCCTAGCCATATTTATTTTTCTATAATCATTCTTCAAAGTATTCATCTTAAAAATTATTTAGATCCCTTTATTTTCAGGGTGCATAAAAAAGTATTTCCCAGAATAATGGCTTCTTCTGAAGTCAATGTGTATTTTAATTCTATTTCTCTTTAACCACATCATCTAACCTGGTGTTCCAAGGAAGAGAATGCATTTATATTTAGTGTATATTCTATAACACCTCAATGTAATAGAATACGCCACACAGATACACATGTGGCATTTACATCAGAATATATTATACTCTTCGGTGGTCAAAGACAACCTAACTGGCCAAGATATTGTCATAAGGATAAAACTGTTCAGCTTTAATGATATCCCAGCTGGTCAATATATTTTGGTGCCAAAAGCTATTGAGCAGCTGTCTAGTTTGCAATTGCCTACCCCTGATTATGTAAACCTATCTCTGCCAATTGGACCATCCTTCTCTTCCTTACACCCTTGCAAATCCCTTTTATTTTTGCAAATGTATCAAGCCCAAACAATCACCAGTTTTATTTAAACTCTGGTTTACTCTTCCCTTACATGTGAATTCAAGATGAGAGAGCTCAGAAGGATATCAGAGCTCACATTCATAGAGTAATAGCATGAACCTCAAAAGTTGCCCATATTCAAATATTTTAAATTACAAAAAGACACTTTGCAATTGTTTGACATAATACATGAGAACATAAGAAATCAAGAGGAAATATACAAATATCTAGTATCTATTAATGCCAGGTACTGTGCTGGGTCTTTTACATATATTACAGAATTGATGTAATCTGTAAGTAGATAAATTATGTAATCCTCAAAAATATCTCATGAGGTGTGTAAATACCCTATTTTGCAGGTGGAGAAAATAAGCCTTAAAAGCTTAAGCAACTTGCTTAAGATAGTTTGGAGCATATTTTCTATTTGTATTAAAATATTTTTATGCTCATTCATTGTCCATCAATTTAGATTTAACTCCTGTAGGTCTCTTGACTATAGGCTTCAAAGCTAATTTCTTTTTACCTCTTGTTTAGCTCTTATATTTAAAGAACACTGATGTTATCTCTTGAAAGATAAATCATCCCTAGGAAGGTTCTCAGACAAGCATTGCCTTGACTTCAGAGGCGGTCACAGCAAACCCCCTCATCAATCTTGTTCTCATTTTCCTCCTGGATAAAATAAGGCTGATAATAATCACTTCAAAATTACTCTGATGATCAAGGGTAGATAACAGCACATCAGAGAGCTTCACATCCTGTACAACCACAAAGGGCTATTCACTCTTCTCCTTTCAGACTTCTAAAAAATTTGTTTTGAGAAATTGAAAAGATACAGAAAAGCACAAAGAATAACATAACACTCAAATTCTCACCACCAGAATAATTAATGGTTTATTATCTTGTGCTTTGTGTCTGTTTTTTAAAAGAAATAAGCCACTTCACATACAAGTGAACTCCCCTCTACCTACCATGCTGAGTTCCGTTCTCCACGCCCTTGACCCCTCAACATCTCCCCAAGATACCTGTTTGTACTTCCAATATCCTTTTATAATTTTACACATCCAGAAAAAACACAGTGTTATTTTCATGTATATGCTCTTTCATTCAGTAGGCATTTATTTGCCTACCAGCTATGTGCAAGATACAGTTCTTGGTGCTGTGAAAATAGGAAACGAGTCAAAACGAGGCCCCTGCTCCTGTAGAACTTATGTTCTAGTCGGGGGAGACAAGCAATTTGGTAATTGGTCAATTCATCTATCGGCCAGTAGGAAAGGAATTAGTCAATTCATCTATTGACCAGCAGGAAAGGAAAAATATCAGGTGCTATAAGTGGTATGCAAAGAATTAAAATAGGGAAGTGCATTAGAGATTAGTTACCTTAGATTGAGTAGTCTTTGACAGGATGATGTTAAAGCAATGAGCTCTTAATTACATGCATGATATTAATATGAACTTTTCTACAGCTAATTTTTTCCTCTACACAGGATTCTGGCTTGTTTTTACAACAGGTTTTAGAGGTTGTTTTTTTTTTAAATGTGCATTTTATGTCTCTTCTAGAAATTTGGCATTAAATAGTCCCAAAGAGAGTAGTTAATTTAGCTGTGATAATTTATCTTTCCAATGTACATAATTTCTTTACCCTGTCAAGTTAATTCCTAATTAAGAATGTCATGTATTTTCTGAATTTTTACAGAGAATTTATTCCATACAAGACACTGTGCTGAGAACCCTAGGTTAACCAAAGACAAATAAGACACATTTCCTGCCACCCCGGTGCTTGCAATACAGTGGCAGAGATAACATATGCGAAGCATAAAGCAATAATGATAGCAATACTAATGAGCTACCAATTATTGAGCCCTTACTATATGTTCAGGTGCTTTCTATTCCTCATCTCCTAGAAATAGACATTTTATAATCTTTTTTTTTTTTACAAGGAGAGTGAGAGAGTTTCATTCACTCAGTCCACAAATATCTGTGATTGTGATGAACCTGGTCACTCTGCTGGGTGCAAAGAATATAAAGGAGTATATGATTATTTGCATATAATTCCTGACCTTGAAAAGTTTACAGTCTAGAAACAAGTAACTAAATGTATTTGCATTAGCTAGATTGTTGATCACCCCCTCTATGCCCCCAATCCCAAGCTTTCCCAGTGAAGCCTGCCTTAACCCTCAGACCAGATCAAGACCACCTGTTACATGGTTTTGAAGCACTGTATACCTTCACTTCATAGCACTCATTTCAGTTTATAATCATACCTTTGTTTGTGTCATTAGTCAAATCATAAGCTCCAGGAGAGCAAGGATCATATTGGGTTTCTTTCACCATTGTAATCAATGCTTAAGAGAGTGTCCAGCACATAGTAGGTACTCAATAAATAGTTTTTGTCTGCATAAAAGAAACAATATCAGTAGATAGTATATGTGGAAGGTATATCATGTGTCAGGCACCATGTCAAGCACTTTCTATACATAATTTTATTTAACTTTCATGAAACCTATGGTGTAGGGAGTGCCGTATTATTTTACAGATGAGAATGCTGAGGCTCATATAAATTAAATAACTTTCTTGAAGTACCACTACTGGGGTGCAGCAGGAGCTGAATTAATCTAAAGTCCCAGATCTTTCCTATTATACTGCATTGTCTCAAGATAGCAAAGATAAAAGAACTAAAAAGTGTATGTATTTCTATATACACATATATTCATACACATATATATACACACATATGCATACACATATATATATTTATAGACACCTGATTCATCCAGTAGCCTATTCCTTTTCTGATTCTCAAAGCTCATTATCCATACCTGTCTTAAGGCACTTATATCAATGAGATTATTTCAGTGCAAATACCAGGAAACATAACTCAGAATATCTTAAATTATAAAGGAATTTATCATTTCACTAACAGGAAGTCTGGAAGTCAACTAATTCTCTGGTTGGTCAAGTCAGAAGTTCTACCATTCCATCAAGGACTCAGGCTCCTGCCATCTCTCTGTTCTGTCATTCGCGGTCTGTCCTCTACAAGTTGAAACTTCCCTCCATCACATGTGATGGCTGCAGTTCTAGACATCATCATGTTTCACCACTGAAGCACCAAATTCCAGAGTAGGAAAAAGGGATTCTTTCCCATTTGTATCCCTTTTAAAGAACTGAATAAAATCAGTTATATTGAAGATAATTAAACAAAATCTTTGCTCTGACAGCAAGGAATAAAGAGAAGATGCTGCTCAGGAGACAAACAACACTGTCTGCCACAGCCATTGCCACTTAACTTGTCATTATTTATCTACCTATCTTATCATTCTAGATTGTATACTTAACAGCAAGTCTTATGTTATACGTCTTTGTTACCCCTCTGTTTCTAGTATAATATTTTGTTTTATATAATATTTATATTATTTTCTATAGTATTAAATATAGAAAAAATATATTTATATATCAATATTATAAATATAGACATATATAAAATGTATAATTTTAATGTTTTATAAGGAATAAATGGCCAGTATGTGAATGCTAAATGAATGAATTTTGCGGGCCACTCTTGGAAGTATGGACAGTGTACTTAGTGTGGGGAGTTTTGCCTGGCAGCCAACATTTGGTAGGTGATAGGGAGTTTTTTGATTTTTGAGCAGATGAGGATGGTAGGGGTTCACAACTTCAGAGGGGCTCATGAGCCCACTGAAATGTGCCCAAATGTGGTGGGTATGCATACACTTCTGGGAAGAGGGTCTGGAGTATGACAAATTGGAATGGAGAGAAAACATGGAGGCCAGAGTAGCTGGAAGAAACCTTAGAACCATGTGCCTCCTCTGATCAGACCTGAGGAAAGTCAGATTTCCATTTCTGGAACAGAACAGATTTGAAATACACTTGAGTGGGCCCTCTTCACCTTGCTTAGTCTAATGCTTACAGTCAGGAGCTTGCAGTGGTGAAATGGGTGAGTAATAATACCATAAGCAAAGGACTTTCCTGTTATACTAGTTTCCCAAAGCCAGGCCCAAATTACCCACCCACATTTCCAGGAGCGAGCTCAGGTTTTTATTTTATTGCCTACCTTCCCCCCTTACTCTGCTTTGTTCCTCTTCCTTTTCTCCTAAAGAAACAATCACCAGTGACCCATCTGTGGGTGGGGACTTGGGTGAATGCTTCTCAGAGAGATTATCACAACTTCCTCTTGTCTACTGGCTAAGGAAAACACACCTATTTATGCCCAATATCCAAAGAACAAGAATTTCCAGTGAGCACTTTTTTATAAGTCACAATCCCATTACTAAAAGGAAACCTGTATCCTGCCCAAACCTCATGCAAAAAGTAGGTGAAAACTTAAATGTATAAACAGATTTCACATCTTAAACCAGCCCAAGTTAGACACTAAGAGGAAGACCCCTTCACGGGGCCTGGGACCTACCAGATTTAGTGGTGTCTTTGAACAAAGAAGAAGCAATATCCTGGCGCTTTACAGGACCATGAGAACACAGTGTGAACCTATAACTGATGGGGCCCCAAAGTGCATATATCATAAAAATACCCTCCTCCCCCATTTTTATGCTTGTCTGCAAAGGAGACTGTAAGTCCTGGCATAGCTGTAAGGAAAATTGCAAAGCAGGTGGAATTTTCTTTGGCACCTACTTTTCCCCCTTTCTGACTATGATCTTACCCTTGGCTCCTTTCCCTCTTTCACCTTCATTTCAAGAACCCATTCTCTACAATTACACAGAACTCCTGAATCATGTCTATTCCTCTATCTAGCCCACCAATATATTCATCCAATTAACATTTTTTAGTGTCAGACACTGTGCTGACCCCTTGAGGTACCAAGATGGCTGTGACAGGCTCCTGCTCTTCAGGAGATGGAATTTATCTGGCTGGAGAGTTTGGGTTTCATTGTACAGGTGACTGCTTCTTAACCTTAGCTGTGTACTAGAATTACCCATGAGATTTTAAAATAGAGAAATTCTGTTCCAATGGGTGGAGGTAGAGATTGGGGCCAGCAGGCAATAGTTGATACATTTTTTAAGCTTCACAAATGATTTTGTCACCAGGCCAGATAATGAAGAGATGGGAGTCACTGAAGATTTGTGGTCACAGAAATTCTGAACACTTGCTTGGATTTCTTCTAAAACAAGAACATCGTACTGTTCTTGATTCTCCTGTGTTCTCCACTGAAACCATCTTCTGAGCTCTTCAAATTTCATTTCTATGTGTTTCATTAGTGTCATTACTCTTGCCCTGTTAACCAAATTGCATTTTCTTTGCCCAGAGGAAATAGAGGTGTTTGAGTTGATACTTCTCCCCCAAATAAGTTGCTCTTTTTATCACATACCTATTGTACTTATTCCTCCATTAGCATTTAGCACTGTAATTCAGTAAGTCTCAAATATTAGTGTGCCTAAAATTTACTTTGGGTGTTCACAAGCAATGCTTCCTAGGTTCCACACCCAGGAAGTCTGATTCACTGGGTTTGAGACATGCACAGCAATCTTCAGTTTCCTACTTTGTAAAGATTTTCAAAAATAGAAAGAAGTTGAAAAAACATAGCACCAAGAATATCTCTATAACTGCCACCTTAATTCTATAATTGACATTTTGCCATATTTTCTTTACCTCTCAGTTTGTGTGAATGTGTATGTGTACTCACTATATGTTTTTATATTTTTGGGCAGTTTGAAAGTAAATTGACACTTCACCCTTAATACTCCAGCATGCATCTCCTAAGAATGAGGATATTCTCCTACATAATAAGAATAATGATATCATCATCACTCCTAAGAAAATTAACAATATTTCCAAAATATCATCTAGTCATTTGCCTTTTAACAGACACCTTCTAGATCTTTCTCAAGTATAGAGGTATAAGTTCCAGACATTAAGGTTTCAAATGGAGGAGATATTTGGGGAGCAAGTAGGACTCAAGGGACAACTCAAATAAATCTTGAACTCCTGGTAGACTTCACAAATCAGGGCAGACAAATGTCCCATCTTGCCAGAATGTCCATTCCACTTGACACAGAGTCTAAGAGAAGTCAGACAGGTCAGACAACTCTTTGGACAACCTCACACACTGGTTTTAACTGAGAAAGGTGAAATGTTCTTTCCTGCTTTGGGAAACTTCAAATCCTCTGCCCTCAGTTTTACAATAGAAAGTTGATAGGTGAGTGTACAAAAGGGGTATCTGCAGCATTAAGGATACACCTGGTTTAAGGAATAAGATTTGCTTCAGTGGAAATAATCAGTTGAATGATTCTCTGCTGTGATTAAAGAGTTAAAACTGTGACCCAGCATTATGCTTCAGGGGAGCCGTAAGAAATAGGGACCCTGGGAATTGTAGTGTGATTCTTCTGCACACTCTCTAATATGGTCTCCATAAAACAGCATCAGCTGTTGCTGCACACAGTGTAATTTAACATGCTCTTTAATGTTTACATTGGGCCTGTAAAAGATTTTATGATGACAGTTGGTGATTCCAGTGGCAATTATTGAATGACATCACACTGTGGTCAGATTGCTTCAGAAAAGGGTCTCTCATAATGCTGGTTTTCACAAATCAAGGCCTAGGGATGATGTCTGGGTGCAGGATTTTCTAAACTAAGGTCGACTTCATTTCATGCTTACCTACATGGTTCCATTGGGTCATATCTCCATGTTCTTCCTAAACACCAAAAGTGGAATAGGAAAAGGTGGAGTGAACTAGGAGGTTGCTTGCTAGAACAGGCATGAGCTTGGGAATGACTTTTTTTTGTGTAATGCAGTTACAGTGAAAGTTATTCCTTGACTAAGGGGGCAAAGAAAAAGCTATCAACAGCAGTAATTGTGTGTGTGTTCATGTCAATGAATTTGGCAGGTATCACCAATCCAAAGCAACACAGGCATTTAATAAACCCAACACATGGTCTGTGCATTCTAAGTAGCTGGTCAATCTTCCACCATCGCTTCCACTGAATTCCTGTTATGTGTTTGCTTGTCCCATGCTCTTCTCCATCATAACACTCTGAGCCTGCATTGCTTGTGGAATTTTCTCAGGCATTTCTGTTTATGGTTGCACCCCTATCAACCACATTGTTACTAGCTAAGTCTGAGGCTCCCTGCTGTGGCACCCTGCCACAAAAGGTGTAATGTCCAGGGAACCTAAATGCATCTATTGCATATAGCTGTCCTGAGTCCAAAGCTGATCATTGACAAACGTGAATTCTCCAGTGTTTTAGAGCCACAAGAAATAGCAGAAAGTACTAATTTTATAACCCCTGGCACCTGGATTTTCCCTTAAGTGCTCAGAGATTATTTTATTCCCCTGGTCAATACTGTCTCCACTTGAGCCATGTGGGGTGTGGCTTTCAGTCTCTTTATCTCTTTTTCTGCTGCTGGTGCTGAACATTCCCCTTTCCTCTCCCTTCCTGAAAGTTCAGCACCTCCTGTTCTGTGTCTACATAGAGATGGAAGCCATTGAATTTTAACCCTCAGCTTCCTTCCATTTGCCTTCAAAATCTCCAACTTGGTCACTTTCTGGCTTTTCCTTTTCTTCTGATTTTGAGAATTAAGTAAATGTTTTTTCTCCTACCAGAGATAATTCTCCTATTTGGACTCTTGACTCTGCTGGTGCTCCTGGCCCCACACTTCAAGCTCCCAGTTCTAACTTGTCTTCCTCTTCTCTATTTTCACACCCTCAACTCCTTTTGCTATTTTCTTTATAATGAAATCTGTCAATGAATGTCTCGCTTGATCTCTCTCCACCATGTAAACAGATTGGTACAATCAAAATTGCCCTATTTTTCTTATGTTCTTTACATTGAGCCAGGGCAGAACTTTTCATCATCTTTCTAGACCCATTTTACTTCTGTGTCAGAACTCAAGTAATCCTGTTTGCTTAAATTAAGCTGTTTCTAAAAACTCACAGAAAAATTTTCTAAAAGCACTCTTTCCTTCTGCCTTGTACCTTGATCCACATCTCTCCAAAGGATGAGGGATCAGGGTGACCTCCCCTAAACATCACTTTCTCTCCCAGGTTAGAAGAGCATATGAGTGAAACTGCTGAGTCTCCTTGCTGAGAATGGTGGCTACCTTATTGTGCCTTATTGACACAGAAAGGGAAACCTCTTTCCTCAAGAACTGCTGAGTCCTGACAATGGGTGGCTATCATTATCAAATGGGTTGTTAAAAGTTACTCAGCCAAACACTACCAGAAATAGGCCTGTCGCCTGTCAACAACAGATGCACTTCAGAGGAGAGCTGCTAGGCATGAAGGAGTGAGGGATCTTTTGTAAGTTGGGCTCTTATTGAAGGAGTTTGACAATGATCTAAGGGAAGCAGAGATCAGTTTTGTATCAGTTGTTGTTTTGAGGTCCAATTAGGAAAAGACAGAATTGAGCAAGAACTAGGTGTTGTCATGAGATGAAGGTGGCCGAGCAACTGGGTATCCCTAGTTGCAAATGGAAAGAGCAAGTGGTGCGGGGTGTCACTGGTCAGTAATCACCCAAAGAAGGGGCCGCTAAGGTAATTTATAACTGCTGCATGACCTTGGCAGAAACAGTGTTTGCTATTAACTTCGCAGCTGGCCTTATCTGTGTCTGTCCTCTCAGCCTGATTAGTGCAAGGGCTTTTTTTTCTCTTTTCAGTCCAACCTGATTTTCATTCTTTTAATTCCAAACACGTTTTAACTCTTTCAGCATCCTGGATTCTAAACTCACCTGAACATTCACTGGGATACATTTCCCCACTGGCACTTAACCAGCTGTAAGAATCTTGGGTTCATCCTGATATAACCTTTAGAGCTAACATTAAGTGATCCTATAAAGCTGAGGTGAAACTGCTTGGCTTCACTAATAGGTTTCAGACTTTTCCAGATGTCCCACTATTTTCTGCTTTACTTTAAATGATGCCATTGCCCTCACTAATCGAGTCTTTCCAGATTAAAGCAAGTCTTTACCCTACTCCAAAAGTTTAATGGCTTCTCATCGAAAACGGCACTGTATTTGAAGTGCATCATGATTTGACTTCGCTCTACACTTCCATTCTCCTCTCTCTGTTGTATTTCACATATAAGCCACACCAGGTGAACCATTGTACTTTCATGTCCCTGCTCCTTTACTTATTCTTTACATCATTTTGGAGGGATCCTTTATCCCAAACAAAATCTTATTCTCACTTGACTGATGCAATAAACTTTCTCCTTGAAGCCTCTCTTGAACCACCTTGTTGACATTACCACCTGCTTCTTTGACATTCGCATAGCACTTTGCTTGTAACTCTGTTTAGCATTGCTTTGGTTCTGTTTCCTAGGCACCCAGTGGCTTTTTTAGAGTTATCCTTGATATCTGGGGAAAAATAAAAAAGCAGTTTATTTTACCTAATTTCTATATCCTAAAAAGTTCTTAACCTGAAATTCATGTCTTCATTGTGGTCCTCTGGAAGTTTGGGAAGGTGGGGCAGCATGTGAAACTTCATATATAAATATATACATACATACTTATAAAATTGCTTGTGTGTGTGTGTGTGTCTGTGCATGTGTGTCTGTGTGAAAAGGAGTCCACAACTTTCATCAGACGCTCAAAGAAATGTGTAACCCAACAGAGTTAAGGACAACTATTAGAATATTAGACTGTTGTGGAATGGGCACTCTGCCACTCAAGCAGATGGGGGAGAGGACTGTAAGCAACCAAGAAATCATGAATGTGCATCCAATGTGGGTGTTTAGGGCATGGTACCCAGCTGGGCAGGTGGAGAATGCCATCCACCCAAAGCTGCCAAGGGCTATGAGCCAGTCCTGATTAAACTCGGGACTGCACTTGCACTGACTTTTGGAAATTGCTGTGAAATCCACTCTCCCCAGTCACGGCACAGGAGCACAGTTGCTGACTGAGTTATTTCACATAAAAGCCCTGACTGTGCCTTTGTTGAGAAGCTAAGCTGGCAGTGGCAGTGATGCTTCTTGTCCTTGTCTACTTTTTCAATTCCCAAATAAGTATTAGTTTGATTAATAATCACATTTCAGTCAGTCACAGGCACCAGGTGGTTTGGAATTCTGGGGAGGGAAACAATAGTGCATGACACATATCTTCTCTCCATCTTTATAGTAAATAGAAAAACTCCTCAAAAAAGATTATAATGGTGCAGGTGTCTAAATATATGGGTTGCAATGCAATGCAATGCAGTCATGTTTATCATGAATGATAGAACTAAATGACTTAAATCTACAGTGCAAGGGATAGATAGAGGCCCTCCTTGATCATACTTCTTAATTGCCCATGCTAAAAAAGTTCATGATTTTGAGATTGTTTTTCCAGCCACTTCTTTCCTTCCATGATCTCTTTTTTTCTTTATTGAAGTATCATTGCCAATCTTTTGTTAGTTTCAAATGTACAACACAGTGGTTCCAGTTACCCATGTTATTAAATCCTCACCCCCTCTAGTGCAGTCACTATCTATCAACGTAGAAAGATGATAGAGAATCATTGAGTATATTCTCCATGCTCTACTACTGTCCCCATGACCAACTTCTATTGTGATTGTGAATTATTATGACCCACCCTCCACCCCCAACCTCTTCTCCTTGGTAACCACTAGTCACTTCTCAGTGTCTATGAATCAACTGCTGTTTTGTTCCTTCTGTTTTCCTTTGTTTTTATATTCCACACATAAGTGAAATCATATGATATTTGTCTTTGTCTGGCTTTTTCACTGAACATAATACCTTCTAGACCCATCCATGTTGTTGCAACTGGCAGGATTTCTTTTCTTTTTATGGCTGAATAGTATTCCATTGTTTATATCCTTCCATACTTTCCTAGAAAATCCTCTTGGATGAGAAACAGGTTAATTCATGAAAAAGAGGCATGAAAAACACAGACACATCCAATTGTCATGTGCATTCCTGTGCCTGTGCTAGTTCTCATTTTGGCACCTGTTGAGATCATTTGGTACAAACTATTCTCTTTCCAAAGAGTATGCTAACAGAAAGCAAAATAATAGGCAATTCAGGTACCTGAATTTAGGGGATAAAACTCTACATGTTTCCTGTTCCCCCAAAGTTACTAGTTATCTGTATTATTTCTCTCTTCTCAAACAAAGCAAGTCACAAAAGTCCTACTACATAAAATGAATTATGAAAATCAAGGATAATTCTTCTAAAAGTAATCATCACAACCTCCAACATAGGTATGCATGAATAGGGAGCTTATTTCTTAAACTGAAAGGCAATATACCTTGCAGATAGTAAAATCAATTTCTACCATTGAGTTCCTTTGGGAGTAATATTTCAAGTTAGTAATTCCAAAACTCAAGTGAACACTAGAATCACTGGAAAACCTCTTAAAATACAGGTTTCTGGCCTTTAGCCTCAAAGTTTGTAATACAGGGGGAGGGGTGGAGAATATGGATTTCTCACAAGTTCCCCAGTGATGTTGATGGCTGCTGGTGTGGGGACCATACTTTAATAATCACTGATCTAGGTCTTTGAGGTCTCACAGTGTTTGTAATTTATTCAGGAACCAGATGATAAAACACGTTAAAAAATACCTAGCAATACAAGGTAACATAAGGGCCCCAAATAAGCTACAATGTGTGTGATGGAAGTGCAGTGGTGAGAACTCGGGGTTATCAGGATTTGAGCTAACTCTCAGGTGTGCAGAGACTTGAGACCATCCGAGAAGAAGAGGGAGAGCCTTCTAGGATGGGTATATGAATCAAGTTGGTAGAGCTATGACTGGATAGATAGTTTGGGACCAGTTTGTGAAGGGTTTTTCAATGCCATCCTATAAGGAGTTAGATTTTATGCAGGAGGTAATATTTATTTCATCCACACCTCATCTCTTTCTGTGGTGTGCAACCACAATATTTAGCTCTACATTACTGCAAACATTTTAAACTTCCCAAAGTGCTGTTCAGCCAGGGATGGGGTGGGAGTGGTAGAGGCTCTGGTATTTGATAATGAGGTAGAGCAGGGGCATAGGATAAGCATCATGATTAATCTTTCTGTTTATGGTGAAAAACGCTGATATATAAAAAGAATAGTAAGAACAGGAGGGACTCCATCTTAAGGCTAATATTCCATTTAAAAAACCAGGGAGTTTGGAGATAAGATTCCTCAACTATTTTATGGTAATTAGCCAATGGTTGACTCTACCTTAAGGTAGGGCAAGCAGTCCTAAATGGTATGTTTCCACTGCTTGAGGGTAACCACTATCCTGGAGAAGAACAGGATCAATAAATTCCTTGTGTTAAGTTTATCTTACAGAATATCTAGAGGACAGACTATGGATGGCGACATAATGTGTCTCCCCAGAAATAGATACCATGAGACCATAAGTCAAGCCTATTCTCCCCTGGCCCTATACCCCATTCTTGAAATCCTTAAAATACATGAATCCTAAGTCTTTAAGCACACCTCTTCTCTGAGGCTGCATGCACTCCCCTTTCTTTGAGTGTGTACTTTGCCTTAAATAAAGCCTTCTTGCTGCTCAACTTACTGTGTTTTTTCTCTATGCTCTTCTAACCCTCTCAGGAGGCTAATAAGAAACGCATTTCCTTGTGGTAAGCATCTTTGTTACTTCACTATTTCATTCAGTTTTCTAGACTTAAGCACAAGTCTTCTCTCTCTCTCTTCTACTTCAGACAAGTAAGGAAGAGCTACTGAGAGCTCTGATTTGGGCCTGCCAGTTCTCATACTTGGGTGACCTGGATGGGACTGCAGCTGTAGGATTATGCTCTTTAGTAGCCTGCCTGAAAAATCTCCTTTCTTTGCTTTGGGGGAAGTTCTCAGTACATAATCACATTCCCTCCCTCCAGTGCTCTGCAGCTGCCCATCCTGGGGTCGTTGGGGCTTAGTTCCCACTCTGTGCAGACTCAAGTGGACACTTAACACCAGGTAACCCTGGCTTCAGGAGTTGGCAAGGGGTCTGCCCTGTACTGAGCAGGAGCTCAATGAACTTTCCTTTCCTCCCTCTGTTATTCCTTGGTCTCTACTGCCTTCATGGCTGCTACCATTCGCTGCTCTCTCTTTAACGAATTCTTTCCTTAACTACACTCCTCCAACCTGCTCATGATTTCTCATCAGAGTCAAGAAACCTATCCCATCTGGTTTGAGGTTTCACCTAGTGAGTAGGGAGGGAACCTCAAGACAACTGCCCCACAACAATAAGATGCCAGTTTAAACTGGAAGGTGGATTTATTTGCATGTCCAGTCAATTTCTTTTTCCAAGGTTGCAGGGATGGGGAAGCCAGCAACTTTTGGATGTTTCCTGAAATACTAAGCAAAGTTTGTGTATGGATATAGGTTACTGCCAGGAAAAGGGAGTATCTCCAATGGCTGGGGCAACTTTGGCTCTTGTCCCACTGAGGGTCTGAAGTGGGCCAGACCATGCACTAGAATTCAGTGCTTTTCAATCTTTTCAGGTGCACAAGTAGGAATCACTTGGAGATCTTGTTAAAATGCAGCTCCTGATTCAGCAGGCCTGAGACTGTGCATTTCTAACGTTTCCAGAGGATGCTGGCGCTGCGGATCGCCCTTTGAGACAAGGTACCGTGGGACATCCGGACTGCGGATAGCCCGTTGCAGAAGGAAGGAGGATAACTGCGATCCTTAAAGATTCCCCCACAGAGGTGGACGGTGTGGGTGTGGGACAAACAGCAGGGCGGCCTGGGCAGAGCTGGGAAGGTGGCCGCGGGGCAGGCCGAGGCGCAGACTGCGTCAGGTATGAGTGCTCGGGTGGTGGCGATCCGGAGGACACGCACGTGGCCGACTCGGCCTGCCTGCGCGAGGATCGCTTCCCGCCCGCGGCGCGATTTCTGCTCTTTCGGCCCTCGGGGGCTCCCATCGCGGCTGCTCCGAGCGAAGCGGAGACGGCGACGGCGGCAGCTGATTGCCGCACAGCGCGGGCTGGCGCGCGCCCTCCCGGCGGGCCGGGCGCCCCGGCTCCCGGAAGCGGAAGGGGAGCGCTGCCCGGCCTGGGCGACGGCGCGGCGCTGGACCGGGAGCGGAGGAGGTGGGGTGGAGGACGGAGGGCGCCGCTGGCGGCCACGGGAGCAGCGGCGGCGAGAGGCGCCGGTGAGTGTGTGCGGGCACGGGGACGACGCGGCCGCCCCCCGGCCCGCCCCGCGGGGCCCGCCGCCGCCCCTCGGAGCCGGGCCGCCCTCATCTGGCCGCGTTCCTGCTCCGCGCCCGGCCCCCGCCCCGCACCTGCGCTCGTCCGGCTCGGAACCCCAGGTCTGCCTGGGGCTGCTGGCCTGGCCTTTCTCAGAGCATCTTCAGCCGTCCCCCAGCTTCTCCTCCCGGAACTGGTGGTGGGTGGGTTCCTGGTCAAGTAGAGCTGATTTTTGGTATCTTAAAAAAAATTTTTTTAATCTGTGCCCTGAGTTTCTCGCGTGAGAACTACAGTTATCTTCTGTATCCCCGGGGGACCTGCGCAGGGATCTCGGATTTATCTACGCTATCCACCGCCTTTCATTCATTTACAGATCGCTGGTGTGAGGTTGCAGAGGATTAACAGAGTAAATAGTTTGATCCTTTATTGATGTTACGCCTTCCTCCTCCAGATCCTAGAGTGGTTTTGAGAAAATGGCTATGGATGGCAGCAGTTTTTGCTTGTTACCATTCACTATAATAAAATTGCACTTGTTACCATTCACTATAATAAATAGGTCGCTGGATTTTAAATGGAAGATCCATTTAAAGTGTGGTTTCTCAAGCTATATTTGGGTCACATTTTAAGATCCTCAGTGAGTCAGTGGAGGATGTCCATATCTCTAGGGCTGAGAGAAGCTGACCGGTTATTACTGGGAAATATTGCAATACAGCAGTCCATAAAAAAACAAGAGGAAAAAAAATACTGTGGGTGGGTCATAAATCATAGTGTAAAATTACCACGAAGGATAATTAAGGTCAATTAAAAAAGATGTGTCAAAGGGATCCTCAACCTAGTATGCTAATACATTTATGTAAAAAAAATTCACTGCCTTCCTTGTGATAATAATCGTAGTTACCATTTGATGACTGCTTAGTATGTGCCATCCCTGCACTAAAAGGCATTTGGTGTAATATCTTGTTAAGTTCTTCCATCTCTTTTAGTCTTCAGTTCTTTTAAAGATAAAATCCAGAGAGATGCTTTATTTTGCAATGTCTTAATGGCAAAAAGAGGTAGAAAGACAGAAATAACCAAATGAGACTTGGTGTTAAGTGGAAAGAGAAACTAGATTCTAGTTCTTCCACTGTCCAGTCTAAATGTGGGGTCATGGGTAGGTCAGTGATTGACCCATGCTGTTTTCTCAGCTATACAGCTAGGGAGAAAGGTTAAATCCTTTAAGGCTTATTTTTGGCTTTTCCATGCTTACTTAGCATAGGCTTTGTTTGTAAATAATTTAAGACCCTTAAGCATGTTAAAAGTATATTTAAAACATTTACCTGAAGAAGTATTAAATTACATAAAAATATAACTAAAAAATATATAATTACATACTTTTGGAGTAATACTTGGTATAGCAATATTCCAGGGTTCCTCATTTTTGATGTAAAACAATGGGATTATATGAGTTCCCTTCAAACTGTTGTGATTTAAACTTAACATACTTAAGAAACTGTAGTTGGTATAAATGAAACAGAGCATATTTAAAATGATGCTGAGTTCCATTACCTATTTCTGTGGTGTTTTACTTAATATTAAGAAATGTAAGCATTAAAAATGCATACAGGTAACTATCAGCCAAACACATAGGTTCTGAAACAAGAAGTAATCAGTGAATCATACATTTTTTTACTTCTCATTTGCCCACTGCATGATACCTTTAATTCATAGGGACTGGTTCAGAGCCTGTGAAAAAGTGCATGGTACAATAATGCCATGTATTAGTGAAGAAATGAATTGACAAGTCTAGTAATGTCTCCTGTGCAGTTTTTTTCTGCACAGGAGTCAAAATCTTTTTCAGTGGCAGAATGCTACATAGTGGCACATAACAGGGAAGGCAGAAGAAAAGCTATTTTTATTACCAGGAAGTTGTTTCCTAAGCTCAGTTTTACTTTTATATGAAGGAATGAAGACATTTTATATTGTGTTAGTAAAACGTTAGGGCTCAGATTCAACTTTTCAATGCGCTAAATATAAACGGTCTTTTAACATCTAGTAGAATAATCAGTGCGTTAATACTTCTTATTAAAGTTGCAAATGTTTGAACTATTTTGAATCAGTGAAAAATATGGGTGAAAGACAATGATAAATAGAAAAACTCTAGTCTTGTTAGAATAATGATTTTTTCCTTAAGAATCCTTGATAAGTTGATTTAGCCTACTTTAAAAAGTGTATTTTTATAGATGTGAAGCAGCACTGCTCTCATTTGTAGATCCCTAACCAAAAACATCTTAGTGTAATGGTAGTTTGTTTACTTACTTCCCTCTTTTGATGCACCCTAGGAAAAAAGTGCACATTTTCTAAGTTTGTCTTCTGCCTTGTAGGTCTTCTCTTTCCCTGTGCTTTTCTTCTTAGGTAGACTAACCTTTGTATCCACTTAAAAGCCTGAATAGGTATCTGCTCTCTTCATCTGTCTGTTACCAATTTCAAAAGGGCAGGTTAGGTAGAAATTAGTGTTTTAGCATTCACTGATTGATATTATTTTAATTCTAACTTTATATGTTCCTTAAGTTTGATCTCAACCAGGCTTCCAATTTTAAGCATTTTATCTTTAATTATAGGATGGATAACTCTTTTACCTGTTTTAGGATTTTCAGCTTCAGCAAACAAGTAAGGAGAGATTTTTCTTTCCCTGTTCTCTCCTTAATGCTGCTTTGGTAAAGCCTGGTAGGAAGGAAATCTAATTTAGCCTTTTCTGCTGTCTTGATGCTGTGGGTACTAGAGGTAAATAGCTAGCTTCCCTTTCCTCTTGGAAGAGCATGCCTGATTCATGCCCAAGAAACTCCGGACCTCTTCATTTCTGGTTTTTATTTTATCTGAAGGTTTTTACTTGTGCTGCTTTCTAAGGAAAGGTTATCTGTCCCTACCCTACCTTGAATTCCATTTCTTCTCTTGCCTTTCCTTTCCCTTTTAATCACACTCCTACCTTTCCAAATGAAGATTCCCACATAGCCATATTTGTTTGACTGAAACAATATTTGGTAGTCTTTAATTCATATCCTCCCACACCTTCCAAGTTACTTGTACTTTCTGTTAGGATATTCTGATGAAGTGTGTCATTGTAGTGCTATATTTTTAATAGGGGTATTAGTTTACATTTGTTTTTCACTCATGGGGCAAGCACACAGAAGAGCAAAAGCTTACATTCAGTTTTGCCCAGGATAATGTGATTTAAAGACTTGTCTTGGAAGTATATTCTTGAAACCATTGATGGTGCCAGTATGTTATGCTTTGTCTCTGTCCACTGACATTTTCAGTCTTCCTGGAGAACTCAGCAATCCAGTCAGAATTTCCCATTTTAATTATGCATTCTTCAGTTTCTGAAATCAGGTCCTGATTTTCTCCCATGCTTCATCCCTTAACTCACCAGTCCTTCTCCTTTTACTTGAAAGAGATTTCATTTACAGGCTTTATTTAGTTCAGTCACCGTATTTTAAACCAAATCCCTATTTTTGCTTTTCTGATGGAAGAGACCTCATGCCAACAGGTGGGAATACAATCTCCCTACATGCTTACTGTATCACCACTTTTAACAATGGGAACTCACAAACATTGTTTCATTCAGGAGTTTGTAAGACTAGAAGTAAAAATCATCTTTCAGGCTCTCTTTCTCTCTCCTCTCCCAATCCCCTTTAAAGTGATCATTTTTGGAGTTGCTAATCATTTGCCAGGAAATTTCTCATTTACACATAACAACAGTGAGTTATTTTTAGTCACCAATTTACAGATGGTTAAACAAGCTTGAAAAGAAACTGAAGCTTGGAACTAGTAAGAGGCTGCACGGTAATTTGAATGTGGCTCTCTTTCATATCTGTACAAGATTAATTTCTTACTCTACTGAAATAAACTGAATTACCTATGCTATTTAAAAAAATTGAATTACCTCATTGGCTGATTATTAGAGGCCATTGGCTAATTATTGTATACCTTGATATTTTAGGTAGAATTATTTAACTTGACCAATTTTCAGAGTAGATAAAATCTGAAGTTAAATAGCTGTATAAATATATTTAAAAGTGTATGGTTGTAACTTTATATTTTTAATGCTCATTTTAAGCTATAATTATAAGGTTTAAATTTTATATATTCATATATTAACCATTTTCTTTTGGCCCTGTGTGTGGGGGGTACTTTTTTAGTTTTGTTTACCCTGCAAATTCTTGATTGTATTCTTTTAGGCATAGCAATGTTAAAAATATTTAATGACATTTTATAGCTGTGAAACTTTGGGATATTCTTTGTTATCCCCAATTTCTTCGATTTCTAAGCCTAGCATTGTTTTTATACCACATGGTTGAGATTTGACTCCATAATGGTGGTGGTGTTATTGAACTAGACAAAATGTTCATCTCATTTTGGATACTATGGTTGCAGTGTAGCTCTAATAACTGTAAAAATAAAGTAGGATTTTTTGAGTCTAAGCCAGTGAGTGTGCCTGGGTTTTGACTCATGGATGGTTGACTTGTGCTATTACCTAACAAATGTTACTGACAGAAGCTACTGTTTTGATGAAACATTAGGAAGCCACCCTAGCATCATAACCTTAGCAGCATTATTAACTTTGGCTGTGTTTCAGAACATATTGTTGTACCACATTTAATTCTGCTTGAGATTTTTTTCCAGAAGAAGATGAATTCATTAATTTTCCATTAGAATAGCAGCTCCTTTACTTTGTCATTCCATGTTTTGTCTCTAAGAAGCAAAGGTGCAGCCAAGAAATCACATTTAATTAGTTTAGAAAGTTAGAGTAGAAACAAATTATACTTGACAGTCTAACATCCATGGACTATAGAAAAATTGACCCTGGGAGAAAGTACATTTAAAAATAGATGTATAAGGGGGATTGAAATGTAATGACGATTTTGATGTATTTTTCATATCCTCAGTATGTAATAGTTTCCTGTTTCTGTGATATGCTTAACAAACTCATAACTTGTCCGTTATTTTCTGTCTTGGAGAATGGTACCACCCTTCACCTAGTCCCTAAGCCAAAAACTTGGGAGCCACCCTAGAATCTTCCCTTTGCTTCCAGTTCATCACTAAGTCCTCTATCAGTTTTACTCATTAAGTTCTTAATCTACCCTTCCCAGCATGCCTCCTATCTTAAGTGTTGTTCATCACCACCTCCCCTCTACTCCTCTTATAACTTACTACTTTTGGAGTGCCTGCCATATGCTCTTATTTCTCAATGGGGAAACCATTAAGCCTAGCTTATTTCATGTAGTCAATTTTGGGGCTTTATCCATCCACCAAAGTCCATTCTTCAGTGTTGATGTTCTTTCCAAAATCCAAGCGTCATGGCATCTTCTGCCTAAAATCCTTCAGTGGTTTCCCACTTCTTTTAAAGTCCAAATTCATTGGCATGGTTTCACAGTGTTTTTCACTCTTAGTTCATTCTACTTGGGTGTCATGACATCAGTTTAGTAGGTTGTGACCAAAATTATACATTTTCATTAAGGTGAAATAGAATAGTATCAGAGTGCATCACATGTAGTAAGGGTAAATATAATTTCATCAGTCTTTTTTAGTTATATATTTTATACTGTTTCTGTGTGTACTGGTAATGTTATGAAGTGTATTTCTTAGAGTTGAGTGTAGTTGAAAGGTTAGACATGTTTTAGCCCATTGTTCCAAATGCACTGACTCTAGTTTTTTCAGTTAACTTAGTTTTTTCTCTGCCTGTTTTTATACCTTTGCTTAATCTGTTCTGTTCGTAAGATCCTCCATTCTTCAAATAGCAAACTCACAGGTTTCACTCTTTTTGGAAATCTCTTCCTATGGCAACTTGCCATAAGAAATACATTTATACTGTAGCCTAGTAGACACATAAGTATTCATATAACTAAAAAAAGTCCTATGAACAAATACCTTCCTGTAAGAGATGCCTTCTTGCCCTCTTGCCCTCCATATTACCTTGTCTTACTTGGTATTGATCTTGTCTATTTCCTAGTCTGTCTCCATTGAGGTTAGGGCCCTATCTTTTTTTTACTATACCCAGTACTCAGTATACAATCAGTAGATGTTGACTGAATTCATGAAATATTGAATGGGAATTTGCTATCTAAAACTCTTTACAGTATTATTATTATTATTATTATTTTTTTTTTTTGAAGAACATTATGTTTACTAGGCTCTCCCCTACCCCAAGTCTCCCTCACAAACCCCATTACAGTCACTGTTCATCAGCATAGTAAGATGTTGTAGAATCACTACTTGTCTTCTCTGTGTTACAAAGCCGTCCCCTTTCCCCTACCCCCCACATTATACATGCTAATCATAATACCCCCTTTTTTCTTCCCCACCTTTATCCCTCCCTACCCTCCCATTCTCCCCAGTCTCTTTCCCTTTGGTAACTGTTAGTCCATTCTTGGGTTCTGTGATTCTGCTGCTGTTTTGTTCCTTCAGTTTTTCTTTTGTTCTTATACTCCACAGATGAGTGAAATCATTTGGTATTTGTCTTCTCTGCTTGGCTTATTTCACTGAGCATAATACCCTCCAGCTCCATCCATGTTGTTGCAAATGGTAGGATTTGTTTTCTTCTTATGGCTGAATAATATTCCATTGTGTATATATACCACATCTTTATCCGTTCATCTACTGATGGACACTTAGGTTGCTTCCATTTCTTGGCTATTGTAAATAGTGCTGCAATAAACATAGGGATGCATCTGTCTTTTTCAAACTGGAGTGCTGCATCCTTAGGGTAAATTCCTAGAACTGGATTTCCTGGGTCAAATGGTAAGTCTATTTTGAGCAATTTGAGGAACCTGCATATTGCTTTCCACAATGGTTGAACTAATTTACATTCCCACAAGCAGTGTATGATTGTTCCTCTTTCTCCACAACCCTGCCAACATTTGTTGTTGTTTGTCTTTTGGATGGTGGCCATCCTAACTGGTGTGAGGTGATATCTCATTGTGGTTTTAATTTGCATTTCTCTGATTACCAGCGATGTGGAGCGTCTTTTCATGTGTCTGTTGGCCATCTGAATTTCTTCTTTGGAGAACTGTCTGTTCAGCTCCTCTGCCCATTTTTTAATTGGGTTATTTGCTTTTTGTTTGTTGAGGAGCGTGAGCTCTTTATATAGTTTGGATGTCAAGCCTTTATCGGATCTGTCATTTATGAAAATATTCTCCCATACTGTAGGGTACCTTTTTGTTCTATTGATGGTGTCCTTTGCTGTACAGAAGCTTTTCATTTTTGCTTTTGTTTTCCTTGCCTGGGGAGATATGTTCATGAAGAAGTTGCTAATGTTCACATCCAAGAGATTTTTGCCTATGTTTTTTTCTAAGAGTTTTATGGTTTCATGACTTACATTCAGGTCTTTGACTTCCATTTTGAATTTACCTCTGTGTATGGGGCTAGACAGTGATCCAATTTCATTCTCTTACATGTAGCTGTCCAGTACTGCCAGCACCATCTGTTGAAGAGACTGTCATTTCCCCATCGTATGTCCATGGCTCCTTTACCGAATATTAATTGACCACATATGTTTGGGTTAATGTCCGGAGTCTCTATCTGTTCTACTGGTCTGTGGCTCTGTTCTTGTGCCAGTACCAAACTGTCTTGATTACTATGGCTTTGTAGTAGAGCTTGAGGTTGGGGAGTGAGATCCCCCCTACTTTATTCTTCTTTCTCAGGATTGCTTTGGCTATTCAGGGTCTTTGGTGTTTCCCTATGAATTTTTGAACTATTTGTTCCAGTTCGTTGAAGAATGTTGTTGGTAATTCGATAGGGATTGCATCAAATCTGTATATCGCTTTGGGCAGGATGGCCATTTTGACGATATTAATTCTTCCTAGCCAAGAGCATGGGATGAGTTTCCATTTGTTAGTGTCCTCTTTAATTTCTCTTAAGAGTGTCTTATAGTTTTCAGGGTATAGGTCTTTCACTTCTTAGGTTTATTCCTAGGTATTTTATTCTTTTTGATGCCATTGTGAATGGAATTGTTTTCCTGATTTCTCTTTCTATTGGTTCATTGTTAGTGTATAGGAAAGCTACAGATTTCTGTGTGTTAATTTTGTATCCTGAAACTTTGCTGTATTCCGATATCAGGTCTAGTAGATTTGGAGTGGAGTCTTTAGGGTTTTTTACGTACAATATCATGTCATCTGCAAATAGTGACAGTTTAACTTCTTCTTTACCAATCTGGATTCCTTGTATTTCTTTGTTTTGTCTAATTGCCGTGGCTAGGACCTCCAGTACTATGTTAAATAACAGTGGGGAGAGTGGGCATCCTGTCTTGTTCCCGATCTCAGAGGAAAAGCTTTCAGCTTCTCGCTGTTAAGTATGATGTTGGCTGTGGGTTTATTGTATATGGCCTTTATTATGTTGAAGTACTTGCCCTCTATACCCATTTTGGTGAGAGTTTTTATCATGAATGGATGTTGAATTTTGTCGAATGCTTTTTCAGCATCTATGAAGATGATCATGTGGTTTTTGTCTTTCTTTTTGTTGATGTGGTGGATGATGCTGGTGGATTTTCGAATGTTGTACCATCCTTGCATCCCTGGGATGAATCACACTTGATCGTGGTGTATGATCCTTTTGATATATTTTTGAATTCGGTTTGCTACTATTTTATTGAGTATTTTTGCATGTACATTCATCAGGGATATTGGTCTGTAATTTTCTTTTTTGGTGGGGTCTTTGCCTGGTTTTGGTATTAGGGTGATGTTGGCTTCATAGAATGAGTTTGGGAGTATTCCCTCCTCTTCTATTTTTTGGAAAACTTAAAGGAGAATGGGTATTATATCTTCTCTGTATGTCTGATAAAATTCCGAGGTAAATCCATCTGGCCCGGGGTTTTGTTCTTGGGTAGTTTTTTGATTACTGTTTTAATTTCTTTGCTGGTAATTGGTTTGTTTAGATTTTGTGTTTCTTCCTTGGTCAGTCTTGGAAGGTTGTATTTTTCTAGGAAGTTGTCCATTTCTTCTAGGTTTTCCAGCTTGTTGACATATAGGTTTTCATAGTAATCTCTAATAATTCTTTGTATTTCTGTTGGGTCCATTGTGATGTTTCCTTTCTCATTTCTGATTCTGTTGATTTGTGTTGATTCTCTTTTTCTCTTAATAAATCTGGCTAGAGGCTTATCTATATTATTTATTTTCTCAAAGAACCAGCTCTTGGTTTCATTGATTTTTTCTATTGTTTTATTCTTCTCAATTTTGTTTATTTCTTCTCTGATCTTTATTATCTCCCTCCTTCTGCTGACTTTAGGCCTCATTTGTTCTTCTTTTCCCAATTTTGATAACTGTGATGTTAGACTATTTATTTGGGTTTGTTCTTCCTTCTTTAAATATGCCTAAATTGCTATATACTTTCCTCTTAAAACTGCTTTCGATGCATCCCACAGAAGTTGGGGCTTTGTGTTGTTGTTGTCATTTATTTCCATGTATTGCTGGATCTCCATTTTAATTTGGTCATTGATCCATTGACTATTTAGAAGCATGTTGTTAAGCCTCCATGTGTTTGTGAGCCTTTTTGCTTTCTTGGTACTATTTATTTCTAGTTTTGTACCTTTGTGGTCTGAAAAGTTGGTTGGTAGTATTTCAATCTTTTTGAATTTACTGAGGCTCTTTTTGTGGCCTAGTATGTGGTCTATTCTGGAGAATGTTCCATGTGCACTTGAGAAGAATGTGTATCCTGTTGCTTTTGGGTGTAGAGTCCTATAGATGTCTATTAGGTCCATCTGTTCTAGTGTGTTGTTCAGTGCCTCTGTGTCCTTACTTATTTTCTGTCTGGTGGATCTGCCCTTTGGAGTGAGTGGTGTGTTGAAGTCTCCTAAAATGAATGCATTGCATTCTATTTCCTCCTTTAATTCTGTTAGTATTTGTTTCACATATGTAGGTACTCCTGTGTTGGGTGCATAGATTTATAATGGTTATATCCTTTTATTGGACTGACCCCTTTATCCTTATATAATGTCCTTCTTTGTCTCTTGTTACTTTCTTTGTTGTGAAGTCTATTTTGCCTGATACAAGTACTGCAACACTTGCTTTTTTCTCCCTATTGTTTGCATGAAACATCTTTTTCCATTCCTTCACTTTTAATCTGTGTATGTCTTTGGGTTTGAGGTGAGTCTCTTGTAAGCAGCATATAGATGGGTCTTGCTTTTTTATCCATTCTATTACTCTGTGTCTTTTGATTGGTGCATTCAGTGCATTTACATTTAGGGTGATTATCGATAGGTATGTACTTATTGCCATTTCAGGCTTTAGATTCGTGGTTACCAAAAGTTCCAGGTTACTTTCCTTACTATCTAAGAGTCTAACTTAAGTCACTTAATATGCTGTTACAAACACAATCTAAAGGTTCTTTTCTATTTCTCCTCCTTTTTCTTCCTCCTTCATTCTTTATATATTAGGTATCAGATTCTATACTTTTTCTCTATCAATTGATTGGCTTTGGGGATAGTCAATTTAATTTTGCATTTGCCTCGCAATCAGCTGCTCCACCCTCCCTACCATGATTTTACTACCTCTAGTGACAGCTATCCAACCCTAGGAACACTTCCATCTATAGCAGTCCCTCCAAAATAGACTGCAGAGATGGTTTGTGGGAGGTAAACTCTCTCAGCTTTTGCTTATCTGAAAATTGTTTAATCCCCCCTTCAAATTTAAATGATAATCTCACTGGATAAAGTAATCTTGGTTCCAGGCCCTTCTGCTTCATGGCATTAAATACATCATGCCACTCCCTTCTGGCCTGTTAAGTTTTCTGCTGAGAAGTCTGTTGTTAGTCTGATGTGCTTTCCTTTGTATGTGATCTTATTTCTGCCTCTGGCTGCTTTTAACAGTCTGTCCTTATCCTTGATCTTTCCCATTTTAATTACTGTGTGTCTCGGTGTTGTCTTCCTTGGGTCCCTTGTGTAGGGGGATCTGTGGATCTCCATGGCCTGAGAGACTATCTCCTTCCCCAGATTGGGGAAGTTTTCAGCAACTACCACCTCAAAGACACTTTGTATCCCTTTTTCTCTCTCTTCTTCTTCTGGTATCCCTATAATGCGAATATTGTTCCACTTAGATTGGTCACACAATTCTCTCAATATTCTTTCATTTTTAGAGATCCTTTTTTCTCTCTGTGCCTCAGCTTCTTTGTATTCCTCTTCTCTAGTTTCTATTTCATTTATTGTCTCCTCCACTGTATCCAACCTGCTTTTAATACCCTCCATCGTGTTCTTTAACGATTGGATCTCTGACCTGAATTCATTCCTGAGTTCTTGGATGTTTTCCGTACCTCCATTAGGATGTTGATTATTTTTATTTTGAACTCCCTTTCAGGAAGAGTCACAAGGTCCATATCATTTAAATCTTTCTCAGGAGTTGTATTAACAATTTTACTCTGGACAAGGTTCCTTTGGCATTTCATGTTTGTATATGGCGCCCTCTAGTGTCCAGAAGCTCTATTCTGGAGCTGCTGAGCCCCTGAAGCAATGTCAGGGGTCACAGGGGAGCGGTACTGGGGGTAGGAAAGAGCTGTTCCCGGCTTCCTGGCTGCTGTGCCTGTCTCCACTGCCTGAGCCAGTGGGCTGGGCACACAGGTATAAGTTTTTGTCCCAGAGCAGCCAGATAATGATCCCTGCTTTCCACAAGCAGCCGGAATCCCAGTCTGACCAGAAACTCTGCCTGTATTAACTTTCCAACCTGGTAGTCATGCGAGTCTCATGAAAGCACCATGAAATGTAGGTTTGTGCTCCCAGAGCAGATCTCCGGAGCTAGGTATTCAGCAGTCCCAAGCCTTCCACTCCCTCCCTGCTCCATTTCTCTTCCTCCCGCTGGTGAGCTGGGGTGGGGGAGGGGCTCGGATCCTGTGGAGCCACAGCTCTGCTAGGTTACCCCGTTGGCTGAGGTCTGCTCTTTTCTCCAGGTGTGTGCAGTCTGATGCGTCCTCTTACCTGTTGCTCTCTCAGGATTAGTTGCGCCAATTAAATTTTCTAATTGTATCCAGTTTTAGGAGGAAGCCTCTGTCTCTCCTCTCACGCCGCCATCTTTAATCCATTTACAGTACTATTTTTTAATCTTGAACTGTAGAAACTAATTTTTCTCATTGATTCCCCCTAAAGATTTTATTACAGATGATAACTTTTTTCCCCTAACACATTTTAAACTAAAACTTGCTTCAATTCTAAACTCTTTATTTTGTAGTTATCATTGTGACCAGATTAATTCTAGCTTCACATCTTCATAGATATTATATTGTATTTTGTCATTTCAGTGATCTCAGAATCTATTGTCATTTTGTGATTTGTGGTTAGGAAGTTTGATGAAGCTCAAATGCTTGGACACATAATGCTAATTTGATTTGATGGAGCTGGGTGGTTTCAAAAGAGAACTTTCATGTATAATGCTAATCAAATGCACATTTTGCAGGGATGGGATGGATATGAAAGCATAGAATCAGGTGGAGTTGAATAATTTATTTCTGAATTTAAAACTTTTGTAATTGACATTTTCACAATTATGATATTTATCTGTTTACAATTTTTATCTTTGTGAGAGATGATTTTTATCAAATCATTAATAGATTCTCATGGAGAACTGTTATTGAGGAGAGAGCCATTCATTGGGATGTTATTAAAAAAAAATGAATCAAGATAAAACTTCTAAGTGCAAGTACCAGAAAAATTACAACACATCTCAGTGAATTTGCAAGTGGTAAGTCTGCATTTAATTTTACATGGGAATATGATTCTGAATTATGTTGCATAGTATCCTTGCAGTGTTATATTTAGATGCATTTAACAATAGTGCATTTGAAAAAGAAAGTTGTAGTTATTTCATGTTTATTTAAAATTTTCATACTAAATGTTAACTAAACATTTTCTTAATAAGGCTTTTTTTCCATAGAGAAAAGTAAGCTGTAGTAGTATGAGTTTCAGAAATATCTTTCTGAATAATAAATCTAATATGGCTTTACATCTGATGTTTCTGCACTGTTTTTAAATACATTAATTTTAAAAGCATTCAACACAAGGATAATATATAGTGATAAAGGGAGGCTTAAACATTTTATTGGTCAGGTTGTAGTGTTTACAGACTCCCTAGGCTGTCTTTATTTTTTGGTTGGTTGAAAAGAGTTTCAAAGCCTATATGTTTAATGATAAGTCTAGAAGAAAACAAAAATACAAACATAAAATGTGAAAGTCTTCCTTCTCAATACTCTCTTCTTTTACAGACCCATAATAATACTGTTAACAGTTTGGTAGATCTATTTTCTTCCACACTTTTTTTTTGCCTATACAGATATAGAAATTACTTATGTATGTATATATATATATTTTTTTCTAACAATTAAAGAATCATGTGATACAAACTTTTCTATAACTTGCTTTCTCCTTCAACATTTAATGATGAGAAATTTAAACAGAAGGATTGGAAGAATTTTATAGTACAATATGGGAATACCCATCACCTAGATTCTAAAACTAATATTTTACTGAACGTCATCACATACTCTTCCATCTCTCTGTCCATCCATCATTCCACTTTATTACTTTGGGATCCATTTTAAAGTACAATGCAGTTATCAGTACACATCCTCTCCCCTTTCTACAATATTTGAGCATACATATCATTAACGAGAGGGCAATACTGGTTTACAGGGTTTGTTTAAAGGTAAATTTACATACTGTTTCGATGTTACAGTTTTTTTTGTCATGTAATAGTTTCTGTCACTTTCTTTTCATATTGACTTGAGTATTCTTCCTGAGGACAATGTGTGGTGAAATTCAGTAGCCTGAAAAGACAAAACAGGAAAGATGGTTTCCTACCGGAATAGTTTGAACGTTGTAAATATTTACATGGGCTAGTTTAGTAGACTTGAATTATAATTTCTTTTTTAAAAAAATGTTAGTGCTGTAGTAATTTACATCATTAATGAAGTTAGTCATAGCACTCAAGTATAGCACTCAGATAGCCATTAAACAAAAATGTTGAAGTACCAGTATGTTCACCAGTTACATCAAAGTTTGAGTTATGAGCTCACCATTTAATATACAGGTTACTATGTTAGAATCTCTAGCTAATGAAAGTATTTTACAAATGCCACCCTTCAGACAGAGGAGCAGCACTGTCTTCGGTTTGCTGGTTGCTCAGGATGTGTAAGAGTTTCTGTTTGGCCATAAGCCACGCCTGTCAATATTAACTGACTGGAGTGAGCCTACACTGCAACTCTACCAGTTACTGCTTCTGGGTGTAATCTGATTTGGAGTTCTTGGAAGACTACTGTTTTCTTCTCTACAATCCCCTTGTAAGGATTGGGTGGCACTAATTTTCACTCATCAGGTATTTTAAATATTCAGCATCTTAATTGTTCATTGTTCTATTTTTCTCTTCTTTTGCTCATTTTTCCTTGCAGATGCTCGTTCTTTTAGAGTTTGTTGTCTCCGTAATTTACCTTTAGGAGAAACAGATACATTTTTAACAATACTTTTTAGTATGTAATGTTTTTTGTTGTGAGGAATCTTCTAGTGATAAGAAAAATGTATTATTCTCAGGTAGAAGAGAATAAAAGTAGAGTTCAAAAAATGAGTATTTGATAATTTTGCTACTTGTTTTGTTGGCTTGGATGTTTTTCTGTTTCTAATATTAGTAAATTTAGAAATAAGTAATGGAATTACTGTGTTCTATAAAGTTGTTGGAGTTGATAGTCTGTTTTTTAGTCCTGAATGGAACTGAAACATCAAAAGAAAGAAAATCCATGAAGTTAGTAATATTGAACATGTTGAGAGACAGAGCCCTCTGTCATTTCTTTTAGCACTTGATAGTTGGCAAGACTGTAAAAGTAAACATTCTTTTTAATGTTTCTCTTTTTAGCTATGTAGATAACTTACCATTTGTATTTTCAGTTTTTAAAATCATTATATACATTTGTACCCTTCAGTTTTTAAAATGATTATATACAAATTAAATAGCATACTTTATCCTCTGTGACTTTCCTCACTTTAATAATTAAAAGACCTTTAATGAAAGTTAATGTGTTCAACCTTTGTTAAAAGGTAATGAAGTTCAACTTTTACTTTTTTATAGGCCTGGACACTATTCCTGTTTTAGAATTCATACATAAATACTAATTTAGGCCATATCTGAATTAAACAGTTGGATGGTGTTACATTTCAGTACTTGGCTTTCTCTTGTGGTGCCCCAAGATTTGCAGGTTCTAGGGATGATAAGGTAGGGCTATTCCTTTAAAATTAACTAATCCTCAATCTTTTTTCTTTGTTCTGGTAACTTTATAGCTTTAAAGACATTGGCAAGGCCTCTATGAGATTGTACCTCCGAGGCTCTTCAACTAATGATAAATTATTCGTAGAATGAATAGTGTGGAATATAGGCCGAAAATCTGGGAGTTATCCTTGACTCTTTCCTCTGTAATGCCTTGTATTCTAATCAATTAGTAAAATTTACTGGTTTGATTCTAACCATTTCTTCACTTGATCTCTTCTCCAAAACTAATTTTGGCTTTTGTCTTCTCTTATCCTTTCTAATCTCTGTTTTTAATTTTATCTTTCATACCAGGCTTCATAAATTTGTCTAAAGTATAAATCTCATTGTTAACCCCCAGCTTCAGTAGCTTTCTAGTGCCTAAGAAGGAAGTGTGAGCTTTCTAACATGACATCTTTTATGTGCATCATGAGAGATCCCCTTGTTACTCTCCACTGAAAGCTTTATGACTTCTGATGGCAATATTTAATATTTCCAAAAGTCTTACTCCTGCATGCTTTTGCTCTTCATTCTGTTTGCAGTACTGTTGTCACTTTTGTTTGCTTGGGTAACTTTCACGTATCTTTTAGGACTGAATTCAGGTTTCACCTCCTACAGGAAGGCTTGCCCTGATTTAACTAAGGCCCCATGTTTTGTGCCTCTAGTAACATCTCGTCCACATCTCTGGAACTTAACCATATTATATTAACCTATGTGTCTCTTTCCCCCATTAGAATGTTAGTTCCTTTAAGCAAAGACCATATCTTTTCAGCACTGTATTTACAATGTCTAGCCAGTGACTGATGTATAGTGCAGGTAGGCTCTGAATATTTGTTGAACTGTGTTCATCTTGTTGCCATAATACTGAAGTTTTCTTAGTGATGCGCCTGGATCAGTGGTTCCTAGATACCAATGAGCTGTATCAGAGAGACCTGGGGAGCATTTTAAAACATTTTATTGCTTTTGAGTTTTAGTCCGTAAAGAATTATGATTCAGTAGATCTGAAATGGGGCCTGGGAGTCAGTATTTTTTAAAAGGTCATCAGTTGATTCTGGTTTGCTTATAGGTTTCAGAAACATTGTCCTAGTTCGTTATTATATTATTCTATTATATTTTATGTAAAAAGTTGCCCCCTAGACCTTACAACATAATTTATAGTTTAAGCTTTATAAGTTATAGTCAATATATTGAAGTATGGATATATGTTGTCACTTTTTTTGGTACCATGTATATAGAAGTATCTCAACTTTAAGTGTCTCCTTAGGAGGTCTGTTAGCATTGTGAACACTCAACTGGAAAAAACCCCACTTAAATAGTAATCTTTTTGAATTGATGGTAATACAGTTAGTTGGGCTTCATTCCATGGATTTAAACATTTTTAGTAATTTGTAATTCATTTTCACTTTCTATTAAAATTTTTCAAAATGATTTTTAAGCATTTTAGTGTAGGTTAATAACAAACTGAATTGCACAAATCTTAAGTGTATATAGCTCATTGAATTTTTGCATATTTATGTATTCATAAAGCACCACCCAGGTCAAGATACAGAACATTTCTAGCCGCTCAAAATTTCCCTCATTTTGCTTTCTAATTAATAAACACCCATCCCACCACAAGATGACCACTATTTTGATCTGTGTGATTATCATTTAGTCTTATGGTTAAAACTACTAAAAATGCGTACATATCTTTTGGTGGGTATATGCACTCATTTCTCTTCGATTTACACATGAAGTTGCTGGTTAATGCCAGGTCTGTGTTTAACTTCAGAAGATAATGCCAATTTATACTCTATGATAGCAGTTCCTAATGAAAACTGAAGTTAAATTATTTGAAGCTATGGTGAAATTTGAATATCCTGAAACTTTGTTTCATTTTGTCAAGAATTTGCAAAGAGAACTCAGTGTCATTTTATAGTTGCCACTAATGTATTGTTGTTTCAGTCAAGTGATTTTTTTTCTCTGTAAGTAATTTTTTTCTCATTTCTCGCTCCTTAGGTCATCTTTCCTTGTGGGTTGGCAGGCAGTTGTAGGACTGCACAATGGGGCTCCGGGTTCACTTTGTTGTTGACCCACATGGCTGGTGCTGCATGGGTTTGATTGTCTTTGTCTGGTTGTACAATATTGTTTTAATTCCCAAAATTGTCCTCTTTCCTCACTATGAAGAAGGACATATTCCAGGCATATTAATAATAAGTAAGTTTCCAGATCTTTATTTCTTTAATTAAAGATTTTTCTGTTGTGAACATTTTTAGTGCCACTGTGATCACCTTCTGCTTAGTATTATTAGTACTCTTAGTATTAAGTTATTTACTAAATTATGGAGGTTTTAAAAAATAATGGCCTTTATATGTTTTGCAGGGTTAGATAAATGTGATATCTTCATACCTAACTGTTCAAAATATATAGGACTATTTTGTTTAAAAAACCCAGCCCAGTAGTGCTAATTTGTGTCTCTCTGTGTGTATTTTTAATGTTTTTGTTAATGTGCTTATTGCAAATGTGAAAGGAGCTTTAAGAATGAAGGTAGTATACATATACATATATATATATGTCACTGAGAAATGAGAATTTCATGATATAAAATTTATTGATTATGACAACACTTTGAACTCCTATATAATTATTTTCTGCTATAGTTCATTGCTGATGGTTTGTTTATGATTAAAAGAATAAGATTGAAATGATGTATTTTAAATATACATGGTATTTACATTTTTCATGTGCATTATGTTATTTTATCCTGAAAAGAATTGTGGGAAATATAATCTCTGTTATACAAGTGATTTTCTGACTAATATCATCCGTTCAGTCCTGGAGTTAGTATTTGAACTGAGTCTCCTATTATAGATGCAGTGCTTTCTTCCCACAAACAAAATACCTCTTATTCATTTGAAAGAAAGAATTATAATGAGTGAATCTGTTTTCCCTTACTGTTCTTTTTTTCTAGTTATCCATTCTAAAAGTCAAAAGTTTCTAGATTCTTTATTTTCAAATTAATTATCTAAAGATCTATTGAAAGGAGCAACTGAATATCACTAACTCAAAGTGATTTTTTTGAGGATAGCCTCAAAATCAAAGAATTTAATTGTAGGATAGGTTTTAAAATGCTGCTTTGATTCTTTCAAATATAGTACATATAGTAATTAATTAATTTAAACCATTATAGGGAATCTCTGTTAATAAGGAATCTGATTTATAATAAATAGATCAGTTATTGTGCAAAATAATATTTAAATTAGGACTTTCTGATAGTCCTCTTGGCAATATTACTTGATGAATTAAATGAATCAACATTTAATTTTCCCATCTTCTGAAAATTATTTATCCTGATGTAATTAATTAAGATGTATAGTTAGCATTAAATATGCTGTGAACAAATGTTTTGAAGGGTAAATGACTAATTTTATTTGTTTATTTATTTCAAAGTATTCTATGGCATTGCCATATTTTGTCTGGTTGCCTTAGTAAGGGCCTCAATAACTGATCCAGGAAGACTCCCTGAGAACCCTAAGATCCCACATGGAGGTATGGTACTCTTCAGATTTATCAGTTTTACTATGCTAGAATCATTACCTTTATTAATGTAATTTATTGTCTTTAATATGTATTAGTTACACATATCATGTAACATCACTTTCAAGTCTTTTTCTAAATGTTTTCTTTCCAGACTTTGCTATTAAAATTGCAAAGTCCAGCTGACTCCTCATATCCCCCATTCCCTGGCTCTCCTTTTCAGTTTACTTGTTTGGCTCTCTCTCTGCCCACTCTAGATATACATAACTTCTGTGAAGGTGTAGATTTTTGTTTCGATTTCTTCATTTGTTCAGCACTGTATTCCTAGTGCCCAAAGCAGTCTCTGTCACTTCCTAGATGCTGGGTAAATATTTGTTGAGTGATATATAATTACCAGAGACATTTATTTGCATTTAATAAAGGAATTTTTTTGATCCTGCCATTCACCTCATGATATTATAAATATATAAGTAAATATTTATAGTATTATGATACTATTCTCTATGTTTCTTGAAATTCTAACAATTCAGTGAAAAATTTGAAAGCCTTTTTACTCTATGAGGGTAATTTTTGATCACATTATTGCATAGTAACCATTCAAACCACAAAATGAATTGAAAATGTATTGCTGGCTTTATTATATGCCAGTACAGTAAACCTCATTTACCCTCTTCCCGGAGTTTCATCTTTTGATCATTGCTGGGTAAGCTTTGAAAACTCTTCGTACTTTGTTCAAGTGAGAAATTTACTTTTTTGCCGTACATAACAGAACCAGAATACTTTTTATAGTAATTCAGTGTTTCCAAATTTGCTGCACATTAGAATCACCAGGGGAGCTTTTAAAATCTCAGTGTGCAAATCACATCCTACAATAATTAAGTCAGAATGTCTTGGGGATGTGAGCCTTGTATCAGTATTTTTGAAAGATCCCAGGTGATTCCAATGTGTAGCAAAGTTTGGGAACAATGTAGTAATTCCTTCTGAAATTAGATTAAGTGGCAAGTTACTTAATGAGCCTTTCCTGAGTTCCTGATTATTGTTTTTTGAGACCCACAATTTAGGGGCTTACTTGGCTTTTCAAGTTTAATGCTTAAATGGGAATGATATGATACTGAAGTTTCTGAAAACTGTTGAATATTTCATTTTTATGAACTTAAGAGAACAGTCTCAGAGTCGCCTAGCAGTTACTGTGTGTGTGTATTGGCATGAACATGTGTGTGGGCAGGGAGGGTGGCACTCCGTAATTTGTATAGACTCCCTCTTCTCAACTAGTCTAAATTAAAGGCTCTCTAAAGTATTGATAGGTAATGTATTGTCTGCTTCAACTCTAAAATCCAATGTTCCAGAAAATCATAAGGAAAATCCTAACTCAAGACCCATTTTTGATGAAATCTTTGGTTTGCAGTGGTCAAATCCTCAAATGTCTGCATGTGCCAGATACTGCAAATGAGTCAAAGTGGCTTGTAGGAAATATTCCATATTTGAAATCTCATGTCTTACCTGCTACATAACTCTGGCAAAATTGTCATGTAGGACCACTATTCTTAGATCTTACAGTTTTTCAAGAGTTTTTTTTAAACAGACAGAATTTTAAAGGGAATCTCAGTTTTTATGAGAAATGTTATGATTTTTTAAAAATTAGCAATTAATTCAAAATTTTTAAAACATTGTTTTTAAATGAGTGCTAAACAGATTATGTCTGTGTGCCTAATTGAATTCACTTGAAACCACTGTATTACCTTTAGCTTCCTGACTCTAGTGATGGAAGACACCGTAACATCATGCTGCGATGTCTGTATTATATCTGGTCTCAGTTGGCATTTGACCTATATTTTTCTTCACTGAGTCCAAAAGACTTTCCTTTTGCCCAATGGAAAAAAAATACATTCACTTACCACATTTTAATGTTAACAAAGTCTTTTGGTATCTCTTCTATGATTCTCGTGGTAGTTGTATGAGGTAGATAGATGGGGTAATCAGGATTACATATTGTCTTTTATAGGTTTTACAGCATGTTACAGAGCTGCTTTGGGGCTCAGATCTTTGTGTCCATCATCTTTTTTTTTTAAATTTATTTTTAATTAAAAAAAATTTTTTTTGTATCCCTGTCTTGTTCCTGATCTTAGAGGAAAAGCTTTCAGCTTCTCGCTGTTCAGTATGATGTTGGCTGTGGCTTTTTCATATATGGCCTTTACTATGTTGAGGTACTTGCCCTCTATACCCATTTTGTTGAGGGTTTTTATCATGAATGGGTGTTGAATTTTGTCGAATGCTTTTTCAGAGTCTATGGAGATGATCATGTGATTTTTGTCCTTCTTTTTGTTTATGTGGTGGATGATGTTGATGGATTTTCGAATGTTGTACCACCCTTGCATCCCTGAGATGAATCCCACTTGGTCATGGCATCATCTTTTTACCATGGATATATACAGATTAAGAATTTAATTCCTTTATTCATCTTTGCTTTGGTCTGGGAAAATTGAAGTCATTGTGTGCTTTTTGATGCTGGTCACTGATTATTTTATAAGTATGCTTTTAACTTAGTAAAAAAAATACAAAATTTTAACAGTGAAAAGAAAATAGCGTGACTGAAGAGTTGGGGCTATAGAGTAGTGGCATATTTTCAGCATTGCTTTAAGGTGGAGCAGTTTCATGTAATTGAATTTTTTAGAAAAAGAAACTTAAGCTCCAATACTTTTATGATTTAGCTATTTTTTAAAATACTCTGCAATGTTTTGCCTGACTTTCTGTATTTTAAACTGAATAAATTTAGTATCTGTGTGACCCACCAAAGATGAGACAATTTGAATATAAGGGAATGTTCCATTGTCCCATGCAAAGATCTGCAGAATTTGCTTTTATAAACTTTTGGGTATGTAAATGAAATAATCAAATGAAAGCATTAAATGTCTACTTATATTCAAATTACTCACATGTGTGTTTGAAATATAGAAATAATACTTTGTCACTTTCAAATTTTATGAAATGGTTTTATTCAATCTCAACTTTTTAAAAAAACAGCTTTATTGAGTATAATTCACATACTGTATGATTCACCCATTCAAGTGTACAAGTTAGTGGCTCCTAGTATATTCACAGAGTTGTGCAACCATCACAACAATCAGTCTTAGAACATTTTCATCATCAGGCTCTTAATTTGCATGTTTGGCTTTAGTGTTTTTGTTATTATTGGAACCACTTGTTGACACACTGTTACAGAGCAAAAGCTTCCAAGTTTTTAAAAATATACCATGTTTTAAATTTGTCTGATGCTATCCCTTGAAATGTTACCCCAGGCTATAAGGATGCATGTGCTATTAATGCTTAGGGTCACATATTCATTCATAGTTTTGCATCCCCTCCCACCCCACCAACCCCGATACTGTTTTTTAAAGGTGAACTGTAAGAGACTCACAAACATTTATTTACCGCATTGGCACCTTTATCAAGATCCAAACCTTGTATTGATTTTGGTAGTTTTAAGTTATATTTTTCTTCCCAAAATATTTCTTTGTGATAAGAAAGAGGGCTCCCTAATACACGGATCTTTTAGGACACTCAAATAGAAGGTGATTGATTCCTTCCTTTCTAAGGGATAAACCAAACCAAACCAAACCAAACCTTGCTTTGAATTTATTCATGCATTTACAGCATTAATAAGGATCCATGCTCAACAATGTTTTTTACTTACATTGAACAGCCTCAATCATTAATGGAGTTTCTCTTTTTCTCATGTTTTGATTTTTCTTTCCTTTAAAAAAATGTGTTTGTTAGTTTTTAAGTTTTCTACAGCTATCATAAATTAGCAATTGGATTCTCTCTCTGTTGGCTTTTATTTTATATTAATAGATGGTTAATACAAGTCTCATAGGTAATCATCAGACATAAGATTCTATCAGTCACCAAGGTTCTATTGGACATTAATAAATCCTGAAGAAAGAAAGGAAGAAGACTGAGAAATAGCTTATAGATATATAGGGTAGGTCCAGATGGATAGATTTTTTTCTTGCTATTCAAGGCAAAAACACAGATGACACCTTAACTAAATGTCTAGATTTTCACAATAGTGATTTTTTTCCTTTGTTCTCTAAACATATGGCGTGTGTGTGCTTGTGCATGTGCATGAAATGTGAGTTTTCATAGGTATTTCTCAAGGTGGATACTTGTATAATATCTTAAATTTGGCCTAAGGAATGGCTCAAGCTCTTTCTTTAAACTAGTTTATGGTCCAGACCATAGATTACCAAACTCTTTTTTACTGTAGAGCCTGATAATAAATAATTTTTCATTTTATGGGCCATACATTCTCTACCATAGCTCCTCAGCTTTGTTATTGTAACATTAAAACAGTGATAGACATATATAAATGAATGGACATAGATGTGTTCAAATAAAACTTTATTTATGGACACTGAAATTTGAATTTTATGATTTTTACATACCACAAATTATTATTATTATTTACAACCATTTAAAATTGTAAAATCCATTCTTGTTCATGGGTCACACGAAAACAGGTGGTGGCTTGTATTTGCCTGAGGACTGTAATTTGCCAACCTGTGGTCTAGACTACAGAATTACAGGCTTTCTCTGACTATAGTCAAATTCTCTCTTCTTTTCAGAGGGTTCAAAACTTGAAGTATGAAATAAAGGATTCTATTTTCTAGAATATTTTATGCTGAAATTGCTAATAATGAATACACCATATTTATATTTTAAGAGAATGGTTTACCACATGCAGTTTTTATGTTTTTTTTAAAGTACCATGGATATACAATCTTACATTGATTTCAGTTATACAACACAGTGGTTCAACAGTTACCCATATTATTAAATCCTCAGCCCTTCTAGTACAGTCACTATCTATGTTCCAGAATCATTAACTGTGTTCTCCTTGCTGTACTACCATCCCCATGACCAACTTGTATTGTGATTGCAAATTATTGTGCCCCTTTATCCTCTTCACCCTCCTCTGCCAACCCCCTATCCCTTCCCCCTTGAAAACCACTACTTTCTTCTCAGTGCCTGTGAGTCTACTGCTATTTTGTTCCTTCTGTTTTGCTTTGTTTCTGTACTCCACAAAGAAGTGATATCATTTGATACTTATCTTTTTCTGCCTGGCTTATTTCACTGAGCATAATACCCTCTAGCTCCATCCATATTGTTGCAAACAGTAGTATTTGTTTTCTTCTTATGGCTGAATAGTATCTCATTATCTCATTGTATATATGTATCACATCTTCTTTATCCATTCATCTACTGATGGACACTTAAGTTGCTTCCATATCTTGGCTATTATAAATAGTGCTGTGATAAACATAGAGGTACATATGTCTTTTTGAATCAGGGATCTTGTTTTCTTTGGGTAAATTCCTAGGAGTGGAATTACTGGGTCAAACGGTATTTCTGTTTTTAGTTTTTGAGGAACCTCCCTATTGCTTTCCACAACACTTGCACCAATTTGCATTCCCACCAACAGTGTAGGAGGGTTCCCGTTTCTATGCATACCGGCCAGCATTTGTTGAGAGTTTTTATCATGAATAGATGTTGAATTTTTTCAAATGCTTTTTAAGCATCTATGGAGGTGATCATGTGGTTTTTGTCATTTTTGTTTATGTGGTGGATGATGTTGATGGATTTTTTAATATTGTGCCATTCTTTCATCCCTGGAATAAATTCTACTTTATCATGATGGATTATCGTTTTAATTTATTATTGAATTGGGTTTGCTAATATTTGTTGAGTATCTTTCCATCTGTGTTCAGCAGGGATATTGGTCTGCAGTTTTCTTCTTTTGTGGTGTCTTTGCCTGGTTTTGGTGTTAGAGTGATGCTGGCCTCATAGAATGAGTTTGGAAATATTCCCTCTTCTACTTTTTGGAGAACTTTAAGGAGGATGGGTATTAGGTCTTCACTAAATATTTGATAAAATTCATTGGTGAAGCCATCTGGTCCAGGGGTTTTGTTCTTAGGTAGTTTTTTGATTACCAGTTCAACTTCATTGCTGGTAACTGTTCTGTTCAGATTTTTTGTTTCTTCCTGGGTCAGTCTTGGAAGTTTGTATTTTTCTAGAAAGTTGTCCATTTCTTCTAGGTTATCCAGTTTGTTAGCATATAATTTTTCATAGTATTCTCTCATAATTCTTTTTATTTCTGTGGTGCCCATCATGATTTTTCCTTTCTCATTTCTGATTCTGTTTATGTGTGTATACTCTCTTGTTTTCCTGATAAGTCTGGCTAGGGGTTTATCTACTTTGTTTATTTTCTCAAAGAACCAGCTCCTGCTTTCATCGATTCTTTCTATTGTTTTATTCCTCTCAATTTTATTTCTGCTCTAATCTTTACTATGTCCCTCCTTCACTGACTTTGTGCCTCATTTGTTCTTCTTTTTCTAGTTTCATTAATTGTGAGTTTAGACTGTTCCTATGGGACTGTTCTTCTTTCCTGAGGTAACCTTGTATTGCAGTATACTTCCCTCTTAGCACAGTCTTTGCTGCATCCCACAGATTTTGCTGTGTTGAGTTATTGTTGTCGTTTGTCTCCATATATTGCATGATCTCTGTTTTAATTTGGTCATTGATCCATTGATTATTTAAGAGCATGTTATCAAGCCTCCATTTGTTTGTGGGCTTTTTTGGTTTTTTTGCATAATTTATTTCTCATTTCATACTTTTGTGGTCTGAGAAGCTTGTTGGTAAAATTTCAATCTTTCTAAATTTACTGAGGCTCTTTTTGTTGCCTAGTATATGATCTATTCTTGAAAATGTTCCATGTGCACTTGAGAAGAATGTGTATTCTGCTTTTGGGTGGGTTGTTCTGTAGATGTCTGTAAGGTCCATCTGTTCTAATGTGTTGTTCAATGCCTCTGTGTCCTTACTTATATTCTGTCTGGTTAATCTGTTCTTTGGAGTGAGTGTTGTGTTGAAGTCTCCTAAAATGAATATATTGCATTCTATTTCCTCCTTTAATTCTGTCAGTATTTGTTTCATATATGTAGGTGCTCCAGAGTTGAGTGCATAGATGTTTATCATGGTTATATCCTTTTGTTGGACGACCCCTTTATCATTATGTAATGTCCTTCTTTGTCTCTTCTTACTTTCTTTGTTTTGAAGTCTTATTTTGTGTGATATAAGTATTGGAACTCCTGCTTTTTTCTCCCTATTAGTTGCATGAAGTATCTTTTTCCATCCCTTTACTTTTAGTCTGAATATGTCTTTGGGTTTGTAGTGAGTCTCTTGTAGGCAGCATATAGATACGTTTTGTTTTTTACCCATTCAGTGACTCTATATCTTTTGATTGGTGCATTCAGACCATTTACATTTAGGGTGATTATCGATAGGTATGTACTTGTTGCCATTACAGGCTTTAGATACGTGGTTACCAAAAGTTCAGGGGTATCTTTCTTACTATCTAAGAGTCTAATTTAATTCACTTATGCTATTACAAACACAATATAAAGGTTCATTTTTTTCCTCTCCTTTTTCTTTCTCCTCCATTGTTTATATATTAGGTGTCATATTCTGTAGTCTTTGTCTATCCCTTGACTGACTTTGGGGTAGTTGATTTAATTTTGCATCTGCTTAGCAATTAATTCTTCTACTTTTTTTAGTGTGGTTTTATTTCCTCTGGTGACAGCTATTTAGCCTTAGGAACACTTCCATCTGTAGTGGACCCACCAAAATACACTGTAGAGACAGTTTGTGGGAGCTAAATTCTCTCAGCTTTTGCTTATCTGGAAATTGTTTAATCCCTCCTACAAATTTAAATGATAATCTTTCTGGGTGGAGTATTCTTGGTTCAAGTCCCTTCTGCTTCATTGCATTAAATATATCATGCCACTCCCTTCTGGCCTGTAAGGTTTCTGTTGAGAAGTCTGATGACACCCTAATGAGTTTTCCTTTGTATTGATGTTTTTCTCTCTCTGGCTGCTTTTAATAGTCTGTATCCTTGATTTTTGCCATTTTAATTATTATATATCTTGGTGTTGTCTTCCTTGGGTCTCTTGTATTGCAAGATCTGTACCTCTATGGCGTGAGAGACTATCTCCTTCCCCAGATTGGGGAAGTTTTTTGCAATTATCTCCTCAAAGACACTTTCCATCCCTTTTTCTCTCTCTTCCTCTTCTGGTACCCCTATAATGTGAATATTGTTCCATTAGGATTGATCCCACAGTTCTCTCAATATTCTTTCATTCCTAGAGATTCTTTTTTCTCTCTCTGCTTCAATTTCTTTGTATTCCTGTTCTCTAATTTCTAATTCATTTACTGTCTCCTCTACTTCATTTTAATCTGCTTTAAAATCCCTCCATTGTATGTTTCATTTCAGGTACTATATTCTTGAATGTTTATATCTCATTCCTGAATTCCTTCCTGAGTTCTTGAGTATTTTTCTGTAGCTCCATGAGCATGTTTATGATTTTTATTTTGAAATCTCTTTCAGGAAGATTGATGAGTTCAGTTTCACTTGGGTGTCTTTCTCGTGTTTGTGGGATTTTAGTTTGAACCAGGTTCCTTTGATGTTTCATATCTGTAGGTGGTGCCCTCTAGTGCCCAGAAGTTCTATTCTCTGGAGTTGCTCAGCCCCTGGAGCGATGGTGGGGGGGTCACAGGGGAGCGGCGCTGGTGCCTGTCAGGAGGAAGGACGTCTTTCCTGCTTTCCGGTTGCAGTGCCTTTCTCCACTGCCAGCACCAGTGGGCTGAGCATACAGGGAGAAACCTCTCTGCTTTGCATTTGTAGCTGACATAGGTGGGGCTGCCCTTTGGCTGGCCTGTACAATGACAGGGGCATTCGATTTATGAGCCATTGCTGGCTGGGAGTAAGGTGCAGCAGGCTGCTTATCATGGTGGGGGTTCTTATAGCTGCATAGCCAGCCAGGGTGATGGAGTGCTTGAAGCTCCTGAAAGTTCCCAACCTGCTGCTGGGCAGAGTGCACCCAGACAATTTTGTCCACCTGTCCTTTCTCCTGAGCAGCAAGCTCTGTATAGTCCGTGCCCCTTTAGCAGCCCTCTCGCTGTTAGGAATTCTCTCAGAGTGCATGCCTTTCTTTTGTCCAAGGGTGGCCAGATGTTGATTCCTATTTCCCACAAGTGGCTGGGATCTCAGTCTCTCCAGGTATTCCTCCTGTCTTAGCTTTCCAACCCCACTAATCTCCAGAGTACCATGTAGTATAGGTTCATGCTCCTAGAGCAGATCTCCAGGGCTGGGTGTTCTGTGCTCCTTGATTTCCAACCCGTTCCTGCTCCATTTCTCTTCCTCCCTCTCATGTGCTAGGGGAAGGTTTGGGTCCCTCTGCATCATGGCTTTCGTACTTTACCCTTTTCCTTGAGGTCTACTGGTTTTCCCAGATGTAGACAGTCTGCCGCAGCCTTCTTTCCTGTTGTTCTTTCAGGATTTGATGTATTTGCTGTATTTTCATATTATATGTGGTTTTGGGAGGAGGTTTCTGTCTCACTTCTCATGCCTCCATCTTTAGTCCTCCATCCTGGTCATATATATTTCTTCTTTGAAGGAGTATCTGTTCATGTCCTTTGTCCATTTCTTAATCAGGTTATTTGTTTTTGGGTTGTTTTTGTGTATGAGTTCTTTATATGTTTTGGATGTTAACCCTTATTGGATGAGTCATCTATAAATATATTCTCCCATACTGTAGAGTAGTTTTTGTTCTGCTGATACTGTCCTTTGCTCTTGAGAAGCTTTTTAGTTTGATGTGGTCCCACTTGTCCATTTTTTATTTTGTTTCCTGTGCCTGAGAAGATGTGTCCAGGAAAAAATTGCTCATGCTTATATTCAAGAGATTCTTACCTATGTTTTCTTCTAAGAGTCTTATGGTTTCATGACTTACATTTAGGTCTTTGATCCATTTCAAGTTTACTTTTTTGTGTTTAGGGTTAGACAGTAATCCAGTTTCCTTCTCTTACATGCAGTTGTCCAGTTTTCCCTTTGTGTTGTCTGTTAATGAAATTTGACTAATTTGAGAAGTCTGCTTACTGACACTCCTTACATATGTGAATTCAAAGGTTTAACATTGGAATTTTTTGAAGCAACTAGCTAAGTGGGGAAAAAATGTGATATCCTTATGACCTTGTATTATGCTACATATGAAATGAGTTTCTATTTCACTTACAGTTAAATAATACTACTTTACCTGTATCTAAACTAAGCTTTTATGTTGTTGCTATCTCACCTGATATGGTTTCATTAAAATAAATGTATGTAAGAAATGAAAGAGAATTTTATTTTAAAATGGTGTTTTACATATAAGACAATTGCTCAACTTTTACATTATTGGGGCAAACAATTTGACATAGGTTTTATTTATATTTTATTGATTTCTTCAGAGACATATGTAGCAGAATGTTTCTTCAACACTTTACTGTATAAAATTCCAGTGTAATGATTTTACTCCTGGCCTTTAAACTAAAATAATGGAATTAAAAGAAATAGGGTATCTTTTTAGAAAATTGAATATAACATGCTATTATTTTCTTTTACTTATATTTAGAATCTTTCATTTTTTAAAATTTAAAATTTTTCATACTTTAGCAAACATTTAGTGTCCACTTACTGTGTGCTAGCATCATACTTTGTATTTAATAATATTCACTCTGAATATGAGAGTTAGGTTAATTTTAGTAAGTCTATATTTTTAGTGAGGTTAGGGTATAGTTTCAACATAGTGATGAAAGGTAATAGTATTGTAAAATTCTATTTCTATAAATACTAAAAAGAAATATTCTGTATAATAGAGCTGTCATTTTGTCTTTGTAGAGGATTTTCCTATAGTTTTTGTGGATCTGATTAGAATTATTCATAATAAATACAAATAACTTTAATTCTATAAACTTCATGCTTTTAGAGCATAATTTATTTGCATGCTCTTTTAGATTTTTAGAGGAAATTGCTACTTGATGGTAGGGCAGAGTTTTGTAAAGAACTTGTTTATTTCATTAAATAGTAAGTTTCTTGTAATCCTCTTTACTTCTGGAACTATTCTAATACCTCCTACACCCATCTGAAATCCTTTTCCAATTCTCTTCTATAAACATTCCCAAATGAATCCATTGATATTAGAAATATAAAATTGTTTGGGGTCAGGGGAATGCCATCTCTTTTTTTCTAATGAGTTTATAAGAGGGATTTTGAGTTACTAATCTATGAAACCAGGACTCAACATTATTTCTTCTTTAGAGCCTTTAAATAAAAAAATTTCTAGAAATTAATTTGTTTAAATAAAATTCTGTTTTAATATAGTAATTTTTATGTACTTTAAGGTTTTGCAATTAAATTTTACTTATACCAGTATGTCCAAACTCAAATATATTGTTTTCTATCCCTTAGTTTGACTATTAGTAATGTGTTATTTTTGTAGAATTTAAAATTAGTAACACACAAATTAAGATATTCATAAACTAGAGCAGCAATATCTATGGCAAACACATTTACATTGGAAATGTAGAAGTCTCTTAGATGTATATATTAAAGACTTCCTATAAAATTTTCTCAACAGTTGTTGCTAAATTTCAGCATTACTCACTTGCCTTCATTAAATGGATTTTAATTTCCTTCTTTAGAAAGGGAGTTCTGGGAATTATGTAACAAGTGTAATTTGATGAGACCAAAGCGTTCCCATCACTGCAGCCGCTGCGGTCACTGTGTTAGGAGGATGGATCATCACTGTCCATGGTAAGAAGTGTATAATTCACTTTTAGAAAAAAATATTAAAAGGTATATCTTAGTACTTCTCAGATTTAAACAAAAGTTATACTGAAGTTAAACAGTTGAAAAAATCTAGTAAGGATACATTTTTGGTCATATGGTTCTATCAACTCTCAAAGTCATTTTTGTATAGAATTCTCTTTTCTAATAAGGAGATATTTGAGCAGAAAACTGAGAACAAGCAGATATACAACAACTCAGATAAACAAAAGAACTCAGGTGTTTATATTAAATGAGACAATGTATGTGAAACATTAGTATAGTTTTGACACCTAGAAAGTACTTACATAGTAGTTAATTGTTTCTAACTGTAATAAACCAAATATATCTCATTGTTTATATTTCCATTCCCATTTGTTTAATGAAAGAATAACACATTTCAGATACCCTGATACCTCATTTCTCTCCCTCTAAGACTTTGTAAGTATTATCTATTGGTTATAAGTATTAACATTACATGCATGCTGGATGTGAGTAAGTGGTAGCAGATTCTGCTGAACTGCCAGCATTTTTGGTCAATAGGGGGCTCTCTTGTAATATTAAAGAAAATGTTCAGTTGCAAAATAGAATTTTTGAAAACAAATGATGTGAGAATTCTGCATTGTATCTCATTTCAAAGCTGTCACAAAAATCTGTGAACAAGATATTGTATTTAATTCTGTTTTCCTAGTATGGGATCCCTGTATAAATATTTAAACTGGTATAGTGTAGCACTTTATAAATATATCTACATATATATGTTTGTACACCCATGCATATATACAAAGTTAACTACATAATGGGCTTCTTAAATTTATAACTGAACTTAAAGTTGGCTCAAGGGCAGAGTTTAGCTTTGCCTAATAATGCTAATGAATTTAGAGTTTCCCTTATTTTTTGATAACTTATTTTGATAGCACAAATTAATATTAGCAAGCTTTTGGTGAGAGTTTGGTTTTTACTATAAACTGTTTAAGTAGAAGATAATTTCCTGAGATTAGAAAAAAAATAAAAGCATCTTAGATAAAAGTACTTTGTTACTGTATAAAAATGCTTTAAATTGTCTAATTACATCAAAAGGATAGTATATATCCTGTTATATATATATATATATGTATATATACACACTATATATACTGATAGCTGTATACACACTATATGTAGTTAGTATATAAATAGATGTATAGTTTACAAATAGATGTATAGTGTATAAAATATAGTTGGTGTTTGAAAGATGTGCCGTGAATTTAAACAGATTAACACTCAAGTGATTTTCTAAACCTCAGTGATCTGTTTATAATACTAGATTTAAAAAGGCTAGGTAAAACATATATTCACATCAGTGATAATCACTGAAAAACTCAATTTATGTATGGACTTTTTAGAGTTATGTTTCTGATTAAAAATATAAATGTTCATGATATAGTTGGGTGTTGGTACTTCCTTCTAAAAGAATGTGATTGTTTGAGCTTAATAACTACACATATAGGAAATGTTTTGGTACTAAAGAGATTAGTTATATTATTTATGTATTTTTAATGAATAAAGACTATATTGGTGACAAAAGTGCTATTTAACCGTAATTCTAAAATTGGAGTGAGTTCTTTGCTCCTAGGCCTCTTGCTTCCATAGTTTTAGTTAACTGCTTAGAATATTGGTGGGGAGAAGAGTGGCAGTGGCAAGAGTTGGAGGATAGGAAAGGAGGGTAGGCAGGGGCCTATATGGACTTAGGGATTTCCTGATTGAATTCCCTAATAGAGTGTTGCTGAGATATTTAGAGTGATGGAGGTGTATGGTGTAAATTGGAAGCAAAAATAATTTTTGGTATTCTCAAAAACTGTATTATCCTAATAACTGTCTGACAGCTTTAGATTTGGAGGTCAGTTCTCAGATCACCTCAAGATTTTCTCTGTTTCTGGCTCTGATCTCTCTAAGTAGTTTACTAGCAAAAGAACTCTTACATATAGATTGAGTATTTTAGTGTTTCTTAAAGTTCTCTGGTTAAGAAGAATGTCATGATCATAGCAGTTATTTCTCAGACTCTACAGGGATGGGAAGAATGGGACAAGGATAAGTCATCTTTCAAGCAACAGCTGTTTTTGAGTGCATACATAAGCACACTTCTCTGATAGCCCTGCTTGCAAATACAAATCATAGGAAAGTCACCTAAGCCTCTGCAACGTTTTCTGGTTTAGTTCTATACCTGATTTAAAAAAATAGTTTAATGATATACCTTTAAAACAACAGTTAAGTTAGGAATTGAACCTATTATAACATTTTTTTTTTCAAATGGTGGCAGTATAATGGTGTATTGAAATTGAAACCTTTGTGCAAGGTAATTTATAATTTTGAACTATAAATTCAAAACTGTAAATTCAGGGTTTTTTTTCTGGAATTGTGAATATTTTGAAAATTTGGATACAATAAATGAATTTGGAACAATAAAACCTGTTGCAGTTGTCTTGAGAATTTTGAGATTAGGCATTAATTCTTTTTCCTGTTCACTAGTGTATTGGTGGAAGTGTAGCTCTAAGGATTTGTAAATAGGTTTTGCATATGTGTTTATTTGCAGCAACTGAGGATAGATTTTTAAAAGTAAGAAAAATTGTGACTGCTTAGCAGTTATGGCAGGTTTAAGTTACTTTACTTCATATCAAATTGTTCTTTAAAGCTAGAATGTTGTAATGGAAGAGCAATATATATAGAAGAGGGTTCTTGTTCTCTTGGCCACTACATCTAACTGTACGTCCTCTAGTAAGTGTCTTAACTCCTTTGTTCCTGTTGCCGCATCAATGAAACAAGGAGGCTGCCACCTGCTCTTCAGTATTACTGGGTGGTTGTGAGTTGAAGGGGGATCATATACATGGACTTCCTTTGTGAAGTAGAAAGTGCTTTTCAGATGGGAGGTAGCATGTTTACATCTTTTCCTATGCACTGTTTGTTTTAGGTTTGAATGGGTTTAGCGTATCTCTGTGAAGTTAAGCATATTTGAAGTTGTTTGTGTTTTAGTTTTACCAATCCTGGAATTAACATTTTATTAAAGTTTAAAATACTGTATCTTTTTCATTTTTTTTCTTCAGGATTAACAATTGTGTTGGTGAAGATAATCATTGGCTTTTTCTGCAGTTGTGTTTCTACACTGAACTTCTTACTTCCTACGCACTGATGTTTTCTTTTTGCCACTATTATTACTTTCTTCCACTAAAAAAGCGTAACTTGGTAAGGAATGTTTATATCCACTCATGTTAGAGCAGCTGTAGTATATAGTCATTAACATGTGGTTCCTTAAGTGCAGAAGATTGAGAACATAAACAAACTTAACCCACAATTGGTGAATTTTAAAATATATTGGGATTGAGAAAGTAGACCCTTTACCTGACATTCCTTTTTAACCAATTCCATTTATGATTATTTATTAGTATTGAGTGACTTTCTTTGAAAAGCAGCATACTATATCTTTCAATATATATGTTTTCGTTTAAAAATATCTATAATAATAACAAAGTGGAAAATGTTTACTTTTTGTTTTTTTTTTTAGGAGTGAAAATAGACTTTTATTTTTTAAAGGTTATCAAAAGAATGTTTAAAGTTCTTGAGAATAAGGACTTTCCCCCACCCTGACTTTCAACAGTAACAATAAGAAGAATGTGCAGGATGCTTTAAAAAGTTATTATATATACCATTTGAAGTAATGCTTTTCCCATTTCTAGAAGAACTGTGTAATAGATGTTAATAAGGCTTGTTCAAAGTGGTGATAGTTGCGATGATAGTAGTGATGGTGGTGGTGGTTGTAATAGCAGCAACTAGAAGTTTAAAGTCTGATTATATATCAACACTACACTGTTGTCATGTCATTTTAGTTCTCACTTGAATATGCACAATAACCACGTGAGTTGGGCATGATTTTCCCCCCATTGTTATAGGTGAGGAACAGATTAATAGAGGTTAAATAAGTAGTTACTGAAGACACAAAGCTGGGGCGTGATTTTTTAGAGTACTGTGTATGTGTGTGTGTGTGTGTGTGTGTGTGTGTGGGAGAGAGAGAGAGAAGAGACAGCACCCACAGCAATAACGTAAGGAAGAAAGCGAGCAAGGTACGGAAGGAGAGAGGGAAAAGAGAATAGAACCCTCGAGAAGGAGAATTTTTCTTCCTATCTGTATTATTTTATACTGTTTAAATCTTTTACATTAAAAATAACAAGTTCAGTAGTGGTGCATACAATTAAATTCTGGAACCAAGGGAGCAAGTGAGAGAAGGTCTAAGTTCTGTTTTTATATACATAAAGATCTAAGGTCTAAGATCTATATATACATGGAGGTTATTTGCTATTGTAGCTTTGCTGCATGTATTAGTGGGGCCTTGTGATTATGCTTATTAAGTATAGATTGAACAATTGAGAATAGATACTAATAACTAAAAATTTTTCAAAGTGGAGAACTTTAAATATAGGTGTTTGACATTTTCACACAGAACTTAGTGCATGCAATTGTATAGTTTTAGAAATATTTCATTTATAGATTTCTGATATAATTGGTATTATAGTCAGAATATGCAAAAAGTTACAGATATTCCTCCAAGGTAATTGAGGGGGGAATTTCAAATAATTGAGCCTAATAAAGAAAAGCATTGAAATAAAATTGCCCAGTAAGATTAAGGTCATAATTTTTTAAAAAGTGAGAGAGAGAGAGAGAGAAAATTTAGAGGTATTAATGTAAACCTAATGGTTCTCCAGGAGGGAATGCATTGTAGTATCCTGGAGGAATTGGCAGACTATGAGCCTTGGGTTAAATATGACCCTCATCCTGTTTTTATTAATAAAGTTTTACTGAAACACAGCTACTCACATTTGTTTACATATTGTCTACTGTTGCTTTTGGGCCACAACAGCAGAGTTGAGTAGTTGTAAAAGAGACATTGGAAGCCTAAAATATTAACTATCTGACTCTTTATATTGAGTTTGCTAACACCTGGTAGTGGAAAGATCTTGGCTTTGTAAACAGACATACCTAGGATCAAAACCTGGCCTTTCTTGTTATATGTATAACCTTAGAAACGTCATTTAACCTTCTCAATTGCAGTGTACTCTTCTGAAGAACGTGAATAGTAGTGAGATGAAATGAGATAATAAATGTGAAAGTACCTGGTATATAATAGGTGTTCAGTTTATGTTACGTTTGATTTCAGTGAAAGCTCTCAGAAGGAGGGAACAGTTTTCTTTGGCTTATTAATATTTATAAAAAATTTACAGACTGTTTAACTGTATTACTGGGAGATTGATGGCAGACTAAAGAAATCCCCAAACTCATATAAGAATGTAATGGTAATATTTAACTTAAAGATTAAGACATTTGAAATTACAAAGTGATTTCCCTTTCCAAATGAAGGTAGAAACTGTAGAAAAATTACTAACAGTTGGAGAGAAAATCTTTTTTTAATGGAAATGCTGATTATAGGTGATAATATTTAAATACTTAGAAATATTATATATATAAACATAAATATATTTACATGCATACTGAGTGTTAATGAAAGACTAGCAGCATAGTAAAAAATTATTAAGCAATTAATAAATGAGGAAGAAAATATAAAAAGTAAGTACAAGATGGATTTGAAAACTCAAACCAAATTTTCCTTAGAGCAATCAATTGTAGAAGCAATATAGGTGATTTCTAATTTTTTAAAAATCATAATAGTATGTTAGTCAATAGGATAATAAAGCAAATAATTAGATCATATTGATTGTAATAATGCTACTTTGGTAATAAGCAGTAAACTGTAAATCATTCTAGTGATCTGACAGTTAATTACTGGTACTGAGCAGGAATTATGCTCTTAACACAAGTCTTATAAAATCCTTGCTGTATAAGAATTTTCAGATTAAGAATTATAATTACCTTCATGTTAGAGATAATGAAATTGAAACTTAAGGAGGTATGTTATGACATTTCCAAGATCATTTAGCATTCTATTGAGGAATCCAGTATGTTTTAACATTGTTTATGGTACATTCTCTGATTGAATGAAGTGATTCATGTATTTTCAATTTAGTTACATGGAGAAGAGAACTTTACCATAGTTATCCAATATAAGAAGAGACAGTTTTGTTTGACTCATCTAAATACTTAAAAGTAGTATGTTTATTATTGGTGTTTTTAACCTACTGGAATTTACTAGAATAAAGTTTAATTCAAAGACCAGAATTGTAATTAGACCTGGGGAAAGTATAATTTGTATAGTCTCAAATAGTCCAATTATCCAAAGCAAAATGACTGTTCAATAGGCACAAAATATTCATTGAAATGAATTCTAGTCATTTCATTGATTTAGATGTTGATAATTTGAAGCTGTATTACTAGGTGCATACAGTCTTAAAATTCTATTATCTTTCTGATGGGTTGACTCTTGTATCACTATAAATTGCACCTCTTTATCTGAGGTGATGATTCTTGCCTTAAAAGTATTTTTCTTTTCGTTATTAATTTAGCTGTGTCAGCATTCTTTTGGTTATATTTTCATCGTTTATCTTTTTTTAATCTTCTTTACTTTCGATCTTCCATGGTTGTCTTGTATGTGTGTCTTGTAGATACTAAACTCCATTAAAAAAAATCTAGTGTGATAATATTTGTCTTTTAATTGGAATATTCAGTTGATTTTTACTTAGTGTAACTTATATTAACTATATCATCTTACTGTTCATTTTCTATTTGACTCTTTTGTACTTTGTTTCCATTTTTCTCCAATTCTTGTCTACTTTGGAATTTTCAGTTAAAAAATTATTACAACTTACCCGTTCTGATGGCTTTTCTTTTTTTATTCTTCTTTTAATTGTTATTCCCAAAGATGAAAAGATTCTTCCTGAATATTTTGAAGTTTAATATGTTAGTACTTTGACAATTGCCCAGGTAATGAATGCAGCAGCCTTAGAACACCCCCCTCATCATCATTTCTGGTACTGTAGGGTATAAAATAGATGTAGTGCTAAAAATATACTACACCAAGACATTATTGTTTTTGTTGTTCATCAATTATGTGTTATAATGCATATGCTATATGAAGTCAATACTTATTTAGTGTTATATCTTCTTGTTGGATTGATCCCTTTATCATTATTTTGACATGCTTTCTTTCTTATTACAGTCTTTGCCTTAAAGTCTGTTTTGTATGATGTAAAAGTATAGCTACTCTGCTTTCTTTTGGTTTCTGTTCGCATGGAATATGTTTTTCCATCTCTTCCCTTTCAGTCATTGTGTCTTCAAAGCTGAAGTGACTCTCTCATAGGCACTGTATAGTTGCGTCTTGTTTCTGTAATCCTTTCAGCCTTAGTTTTTGATTGTAGAATTTAGTCCATTTACATTTAAAGTAACTAATAGGTATGGACTTACTATTGCCATTTTGTTAATTGTTTTCTGATTGCTTTGTAATTACTTCGTTCCTTTCTTCTTCTCTTGCTCTCTTCCTTTATGATTTGATGATTTTCTGTAGTGGCATACCTAATGTGTAAAGTTGCTCCTTTAGTGTCTGTTTTGTTTTATTTTTTTAATTAAAAAAGAATTGCTCCAGTTCAGGAGCCTCCTCTGTTGCCATTTGGGCTGGAATACCTATGAATTTTTTTGGTCTTTGGATTTTAGCAGTTATTCTATGATGTGCTTCATTACTGTTTTCTTTGCATTTTTCCTTTTTGAGAGCTTATTGAATCAATGGCTTGATAACATTCTTAAGTTATGGTCATTTCTTGGCCTGTGTCACTTTAAGTATTACTTCTGCCCAACTTTCTCTTTTGAATTTCTGTGTATCTTACTGTATGTATGTGGCATCTTATTACACTGCAAAAATCTTTTCTGCATTTTCCTTTTTTTCCCTCAGTGCTTCAGACTGAGTGTTTTTACTGAATCAATCTTCCGGCTTACTGATTGGTTCAGTATTATATTTTTTCACCTGTCTAATTGCCATTTGGTACTTTTTTTTCATTGATTATTTCTCTGATGAAATTCTTCATTTGTCATCTATATTTTTGAACATTTTAGTCAAAGTTATGTTAATATCTGTGTCTGATATTTTAAATATTTGAGATTTACTTGTGGGTCTTTCTCTGTTGGCATTTCTTTTTCTCTTCTTTCTTAGTTTCCAGATATTTCATTCTTTCTACTGACACATCTGATAAGTTTTGTTGGACACCAGGCATTTTATATTACAAATTATAGATCTGGTGGATGTTTTCTTTCTAAGATATGATTTATTCCTTTATTTGGACAGGCAGTAAGAAAAGAAAACTTATCATGAACCAACCAAGTATTTGTAGAACAAATATTCTTAAAGTTAAGTTACAGAACATTGGTCTTAATACTGCAGTTGTTTTGAAGATGATATTTACTGTGTTTATTAAGATTGTGTAAGGATTTATGATTACTGGATTTTGTGTTTGTGAAGGACTAGTTTCAGTTGCCTTTTCTCTTAAGATGTAGCTTTCAGGAGTCTCAGTTGAAAAAACCTAAGTGTTTTCCAAGGATTGTCCCTTCTCCTGTGTTTCCCCAGCTCTGAGATGGCCGAAAGCTCTGTGTTTCCACTTCTACTTGACTTTTTGCATAGTACTGCTCTTGATTTGGGAAGTACGGTAAAGTAAAAGCAGTGCAGCATGTAGGACTCACCTTAATGCATTTCTACTCTCTCTGGGCTCTGTCTCTAAGTCGTGGCTAGTTTGGCTACTCTTCAGTGCTTTCAGTGAGCTGTTTATTTGTGAATTATTTGGATTTTATCTGGTTTTTAGTAGTGTTCTTATTGGGAGGGTTAGTTTCATACAATCTCTTTCCTCCTAGATGACATTGGCAGCAGCATTTTGTTTAATATTTCTTCCCCTGTGATTCTAAACAGTGTTGCCTGACTGCATAACTCCAGGAGGCATTCATGTCATTACCCATGTGAATGGTATCTTGTGGAGTTGGGCAGAACAGTGGACCTGCAGTCACAAGGTTTGAGAACTGTTGTGTTGTTGGGAATGAAACTTGGGTGGACTTTGTGGTGTAGGTAGAGATCAGCCAGCTGGACAGATGAAGGAAATCATTGTTGGACAAGAGAACAACAAAAAGCTTGAGGCTGTAATTGGGGTAATTTGTTTAAGGTCCAATGTGTTCTAAAATACTAGTATCCTGTATAGCAAATATTTCTAAGGGTAAATAATAGAACATTGTTCTTACTACAGCAGTTCTTTTGGTGGTGATGTTTATTGCATTTTTAAATAAATGTAGACAGAAGTTGCCAGCAATTTCAGAAAAAAAGTCAACATTATTTTACTGTTGACATTCTTCAAATAATCCTGCCCCATCATTTTTCCCTAAGTCCTTGCCTTTTTGTCTCTAATTTTTTTCTACAACAACCAAAAACCTTTATCCAGCTCTTCATTTTGTGTGTAAAGCTGGCCAGATAATGTCAAAAACCTTATTCCTTTACCTTGTTATTTTTTCATTATTTGGAATATGGAATAAAGATCCCCAGATGTCACTAATTATCTTTGGAGATTGTATTAATGTTTAATGTGCATCTTTCTTGTGGAGATACTAGTACAGTTAAAGTGTGCTGTGGACTTTGAACCTGTGTTCTTCTGTCAGCCAGAGGAAGGGAAAGGTTTGGTTCTTTCAGGTTGATAGATGGCAGCATAGTATCTTTCCTAGTCTATTTTAAAATTCTAAACTGAGTGCTTATTCTGTGGGTGGGAAAAGAAAGTGTTAACAAGTCTTGCTTGGGTTTTTGTTTCTTCTGTTTGTTTTAAGGTGAAAGTGTTTATTAATTAAGCAAAAGAAAAAAAATGAATAGCCCTTTAAACTTTGTTGTAATGCACTTAACCTGTTTTCAGTAGAAAACTGGCAAGCTTTGGTTAAGTTCATGGGAAAGACAGAGTTGAGAGAAAGCAGGCTGTTCACAAACTCTGGGAAATGCAAGGTTTGGGACCTAGATTTTCTTCCATTTTTCTCTTCTGTTAGCTTTTTCTTTTTGGGTGAATTCTTTCTGTGCAGGATTGTTTTAATTGCTTTGCAATTGCCCTTATTGTTTTTTTTTTTTTAGGATAACTCAATGCTTTTTACAATTCTTTATCTTTACTTTTAAAATATCCACCTATTGCGGACTTTCAAGGATTTATATGTTTTTACTATGTGAAGTTTTGAGGAAATACTTTAATATATCCTTTAATGAGGGAAGGAGATAGTAAGTGGTGTAGGAGATAAAGAATTTTGTTTATCATGAATTAATGTCCAAAATAAGGATTTATTAAAGTTGTAAATGTTGATTCATATTCTCTTATATTAAAGAATGCCTATAAACTTAGGAAGTACTAGTATTACTGTCTCCTTTGTAAATAGTAGCTAGAAAAATCTCAAAATTCTCAATTAAGACAAAATTCCTATCTAGAAAAATTGCAAAAAGTTAAGTGCTAGGTCTTTTTCTTTTAAATGGGCTTAAATGAAATATTTTTAGTTAGAATCACATAATTCAAAATCAATAATGACAAGCTTTGAGATATTTGGAGAAGATTTGCCAATGTTAGATGTCAAGTTAGTTTGACCATTGTTTGCATTTATGTCAATGTAATGGTAAATTTTATCCTCTTGAAGCTTATATATGTTGCTTTAAGTAGTTGTTGGGGTGAAAGTCATTTCAAAGATTTCAAAACCTGTGGATTGGGGCATGATTTGGCATTTTAAATGAAAAAAATAAATGGATATTAAATAAAATGAATTTTCTTTAATCAAGGGCCACATTTGACTTTTCACATAGTTATTTTAAATGTTTATAAGCAAAAAACTGGTCATTTGGCATATATTAAATTATAATAATATTTTTCATTTTATTGTGTGCTAGTTGTTTACCAAAACTAATGGTAGAAAATTACAGCTTTTTAAATAGTAAAGAAGATATCACTGTACTTAGTATATGTTCTAAAATTTATTACTGATGAAAGCATATTTTACAAGTCATACATTTCATGAGTTTTTACTTTATGTTATTCTGGATTTGTATGCATTTGATTAGTGGAAAATGTCAACTCATTTAAAATATACTGACAAGATAAGTAATATGGTCATTGAACAGGTAAGGTGACTAAGATTCTGAGAGGTCCAATAGCTTGTCTGATTGGGGAGTTACAACTTAGTTGAGTGTGATTTGGGCCCAGTTCTGTCTGTCCATACATCAGTGTTCATTGTGTAGTGTCAAGCTGCTATTTCACTTTCTGCATTTTTTTCCTGAGGAAATGTTTTAGCAATATTATTTTAGCATTGTTCATCTAAAGAAAGTACAGATTAAAAAGATGCTCAGCATCACAGAATCTGCTCTTGGTAAATTCATACTTTGCTGTCTTCATTTTTCATTGTTGAGACAACCTGTTCTTAGTAGTTTATCTAATATAAAGACTGTCAAAATATATCCTATAAAGGCATTGTAGTAAGTTAAAAATATATTTAAAAATATATACTCGCTGGCAATCACATATTATTGGCAATTCTCATACATGAGAATATACGAAGTTGTTTTCTTTTTTAAATAAACAATTTGTGGATATTACTGTGAGATTATGCAGCTAATCATTTGTGGAATTCTGCTTTAGTTCTGAAATTACATCTTTTAAATTGTTTTTAGATGAAGTAGATTCAGATAATTTCTACTTGATTCTTTTATACCTATTTTTATGTTAAGGGCAAAAAGTTAATGTACTAACTGCATTTAAGGCTGTGCGGAGAGTGACAGAAGGGGAAGGAAGGGAGAGAATTTCAATAAAGGACATGCTGCCAATATTCAGAATAGGAAAATAAATAAGGTTTACCAGTCTAGCCAACTCTTCAGTTAGGAAAATACATTATTATTATTCCAATTAGCTCATATTTTATAGTGTTGCTAGGGATTTGATGTCAGATATAATCATGCCACAACAATTTGCCTAGCTTTTTGGCTGACAGAGAAATAGCCAGAAGACTTGGATATAAGTAGTTATGAATATTGGTAAATCTCTTCATAATTTTATTTAAATTCTTTTAAGTAATCAATCCTAAAGTATCCTGAGTTCTTCTGTTATCTGTTGCTATTTAAAAAAATATTTCAGGCTTTACTCAGTACCCTTTGCTTTTTTGTTACCTGTAAGGTCATTTATTTATTGTGGTCACTTTAGAATGGATAAAATTGCTGAAATAAATACTTAGCTTTTTGAGTTTTTGGCAAGTGTAGTCAAGAATAGCCAATGAAAGAGTGGAAAAGTAGGATAAATATGAAATGGAAATTATTTTTAATGCTAGTATGAGGGTAATTTGGCATTTTCATTCATGTATCCTGAAATGCCGTGGAGATACCATCCTTTTGGGAAATTTTTCTTCCTTTCTTTTTTTTTTCTTTTTTTCTTTCTTTCTTGTAATAGTGTCAGATATATATATATCTATATATATATATATCTAACATATTTGTAGAAAAAATGAGTTTAAGAATACCTTTTATTTTCAAAATTGTCAGTTCTATGTGTCAATATAACCTGTGCTTTTGGTGACACAGAAACCTTATAATAAATCTTGACCTTGCCCTGCAATACCAAGTCCACTAAATACATGTCCTCATTAAATTTTTTTATATTGCTAACTGTTTATAAATATTTTGGCATCTAGCATAAAAGATGTAGCAGTTTTAATTTCTCTAAGAACGTTTTCAGTCACTTTGAGTTTAAATGGTTAAACTCTGGCAGCAGTTTTATTGTGTCACTTGTCTTTTACTTTTACCAAACACAGTGGCACAGTATTGAGTGGTAAATGTAGCAAGAAAATATGTTATCTTGTTTTCGTATTGAATTGCTCCAACTTGTTTCTAGAGTTTTTAACCACCAAAATATGGGAAGGCAGACACATGATTTTTCTGAAATATGTTAACTTCAGTGATGGACCTGGCAGTCAGGTACCAGTGAAATTTGCTTCCTAAGAAAATTACAGTTATATCTGTATCAAAATGTAATGTATAGTCCTAGGTATAAATAGTGTTTTCTCATTTAGGTGTTAACTTCCATTAGGGTTTGACAAAACTGAAAAAAGTGCATTTTACCTGGGGGCTGGTGGTGAGAGGGGGATATGCAGAATCATCCTGCAACTTCTTTGTCTGAATTTTTTAATATAATGATAACATTTTAGGCTAAGGTCCATTCTTAAAAGTTCTGATAACCATACAGATAAATAGGATTTTATTTTATGCAGGAATAATTGCTACATGAACCTAAGCATGTGAAGTTGGTTATTTGGCCATTTTGAGATCTGCGTTCAGATCTGTGCACTTAGATATCTCAGTTGTGATCTAAGCTATTTCCATTTTTGAAAAGCAGAGAAAACCAAATCCCTTCCAGTAGTACAGGGGGAAAGAGGGAGACTTGGGTCCCCAGGGGACAGTGGCAATATCTGGACACATTTTGGGTTGTCACATCTGGGAGAGTGCTGCTGACATCTAGTGGGTAGCAGCTAGGGATGCTGCTAAGTGTCCTGTGATGCGTAAGACAGTATCCCTCAACAGAGAATGATCCAGCCTGAAGTATTGGTAGTATTGGGGCTGAGAAACTCTTCACTAGGAAGATCACAAATAATGCACATATTGTTAATTTTCAGACTTGTTTCATAAAAACATAGACTACTTTTAAATAAGTTTATAAATAAAAATTGCTTCCTATTGATTGATATGAAAACTAATATTTTATATGTCAAATTTCATTTGTAAAACAGTTGTTTATTTTCAGAATTTTAAAGAGCACTCATTCAGTCATTCAATAAATATTTATTGAATGCCTGCTGTGTGCACTGGTCTCTATTCTAGCTTCTGAGGAGGCAGCAGTGAACTAAACAAAGTTCCTGCTATAAGGAGTTTACATTCTAACTGGGAGAGACGGCAATAAACAAATATATGGTATATAAGATAAGTATTGTGAAGTATAGGAAAGCTGCATAAGGGATAAGAGTAGTGATTAATGACATAGTCAGGGAGGGACTTCTTCACAGTGATACTTGAGCACACCACTGGAACTAAAGCCAGTCACTGATAGCAGGAGAAAGAAAACTCTAACAAGAGGAAAGAACCAGAGCCAAGAGGCTGAGCTGAGAGTATATGCTTGACACTTTCAAGGAACAGTAAGGAGGCCAGTGTATCTTAGGTGGAGTCAGGGAGAAAGCAGGAGCTGAATTGAGAACAGTGAGGGCTGGAATTGGAGGTGAGGGCTTTGTTTTGTTAGGATGTTAAGTGGTCAGGACTTTGAAAGCTATTGGAGGTTTTGAGCAAAGTTACACAACCTCATTTACATTTTGGAAAGAAAACTGATTGCTAAGAGAATAAATTGAGGGACAAGGATGGCAGCAGGAAGACCAGTTACTAGACTATTAAAGTGTAGTTAAGACATGAGATGATTACAGGAGTGGGGGAAATGTTGAGAAGTTTAAGTTAGCTCTTAGAATTTGAAGAGCTAACAGGGTTTGGTGGCGATTTAGATGTGTTGTATGAGTTAAAAAGTGACAAGTTGAGGATGATACCAAAGTTTCATGGCCTGAACAGCTCTAAGACTAAAGATATTTCCTGAGGTGGAGAAGCCTGGGGGAAGAGTAGGTGTTAGGAAGAAGTTAAAGATGTTTGAGATGCCTATTTGGCATTCAAGAAGAGATGTTAACTACACAGATAGAGCAATCGGTTTTCAGTGTAGTGGTCTGCCCTAAATATGTGAATTTGGGAGCTATCAGCATAAAGATGGCATTTAAAGCCATGGGACCTGATGGGAGATTTTCTAGGGCATGACTATAGGTAGAGAATAAAAAGAGGTCTGAAGTGCAAGCCCTGGGCACTCTTAAATTTAGAAGTTGAGGAGAACCGAGAAAAGTGACTAAGAACGAGCAGCCAGTAAAATAAGAGAACAAAGTGTAAGAGTGGGTCAGAAAGTTGAAATATATTGAAGGAGAAATGATAACAGTGTGTTGTGGTCTATAAACAATCAAATAAAAATATTGGGGAGGACAGGAATAGACAGTGAGATGGTGGTTGGGTCAACACATTGGATGTCTCCTTAGGTTGAGAATTTGTAGTACTGATGGACTATAGGGAGTTAGCTCAAAAGATAGGAGGGTGGTATGCTTGAATTTGCAATTATTTTATGGATACATTTATGGGTATAGGATATAATCATAGGATTTGGGATTGAGATTAGGATAGAAGACTAGATTATTGGAAGAATGAGTTCAAGGAATTAACAGACCAAGTATTAGAATTAGATCATAAGTAGCCAGATCTGAAACTTGTTTTATTTTCATTTAGCATGCATCAAGAGATGATGCTCCACTGCATACTAGTTTTTGTAACATTTAAAAAATTTAAATGATAACGATTCCAAAAGATTACCAAAAAGGAATATAGGAATGTTATTTCATGTAAGTGTCCCTCTCCTCCTCTGTTGTTTTGTGTAATTGTGTGTCTGTGTCCATGCTGCCTGTATGTTTCTTTTTGTTTATCTGTGCTATTGCATGCATGTAGCACTCTTTGTAGGTAGCACTCTCTCTTGCTGTACATGTTGAGAGAAGGAAACTGCTCTTTTGTCTAGCTTTTCCTCATTTTCATTTATTCATTCAATAAATATATGTTGAGGACCTCCTGTGAGCTAGAGCTGAGTGTTTCTAGGCTTCAGGGACTCAGTCATTGAATAAAACAGGCAAAAGTCCCCATCTTCAAGAAACTTACATACAATTGAGAGACAGTACATAACGAACTATATATTTAATATAAATAGCTTACCTATTTATATTTAATATAGTTTATACAATTAATGTAAATTAGTTCATTTAATATAAAATCATTTATCCATTCTACTGGTGGACATGTATGTTTTCTGGGTTTTGGCTGTTACAAATAATGCTGCCAAAAGTGACATTGTTATGTCTCTTGTTGTGCATGTGCGTGTCCTTCTCTTGGATGTATAGCTAGAAGTGGTAGTGTCCAAAGGTTGTATGTATATTCTTGTAGATAATACTAGTTTTCCAAAGTGGCAGTACCAAGTTAAACCCCCACTAGTAGAGTATGTAAGTTCAGGTTACTTAATAACTTCACTAATACTTGTTCAGGTCTTCCTAAAGTTAGCCATTTCGGTGGGGATGAACAGTATGTTGCATTTCTCCAATGACTAGTGGTACTGATTTCGTATGTTAACTGACTATATGAATAACCTATTTGGTGCAATATACCTGTTTAAGAATTTTTCCCATAGGTACATGGGTTGACTTTTTTTTGTATATAATGGTAGGGTATTTCAGATTCAAGTCCTGTTTTGATTATGTGTGTCATAAACATCTTCTACTCTGTGGCTTACCTTTTCATTCTCTTAATTATATTTTTTGGTGAGAAGAAGTTTTTAGTTTTGATGTACTCCAACTTTTTAATCTTTTCCCTTTTGGTTAGTGCTTTTTGGGTTCAATTTAACAAGTCTTTTATATCCGCAGATCATTAATATAATTCTCCTGTATTGTCTTCCAAGTATAATGTTTTTCATATTTCCACCTGGAATTGATTTTTGTGATTCCTATGAGGTAGAGTCAGAGTTTTGTTTTTTTCACAGATGGCTATCCAATTGATTTAGCACCATTTATTGAAAAGCTAATTCTTTCCGCTCTGCAGTACCATCTTTGTCATAAACCAAGGGCCATGTATATGTATATCTGTTTCTGGTTCTTTTCTAGTCCACTGGTCTATTTGTCTGTCTTTGTGGTTGCACCACACTGCCATAACTGTTGTAATATTATAATAAATCTTGTTATCCAGAGGAATGTTTCTCAATTTTTTTTCTCCCAGTATTATTGCTCCCCTGTGGAGCCCTTTTGGACTATTTCTCCCCTTCCCTCTATGAAGTTAAATATATTAGGGAAGAAGATTTTGTCAGGTAGGATTGATTTGTGTATGGCCATAAGCCATTGTAATAGCTAAGATTTTTTTTTTTTCCCTCCAAGAACTTATATTCTCCCTCCTGGGGGTGATACTCCCCTAAGGAGAATGTGTAAAGTAGAGCAAACCCTCTTCCCTTGTTCTTTTTATATAGGAGTGGTATGCTATTCTTCGTGTTTGTTCCTGTGAAATTTAGTAACAGCCTACTTAGCAATTTCTACAAATCAAAACAAAGTAAAATTAAAAACTCCCACCAGCAGACTGGTGGGGGATTTTTATTGGGATTGATTAATTCTGTACGTTAGTTTGGATAGTTGACTTCTTTACATTATTGCCCTTTTTGATCATAAGCATGGTATTGCTTTAAGAAGAAAAGTGCTTCAGGGAGAAATTGGAAACATGGGTGGTCCATAATTATGAGTCAGTAGTTGAAACTTTTCCTGCAAAGAATATTCATGGATTTACCAGTGAGTTCTAGCTCTATCAAATACAAAGGAAATAGTAATTCCAGTCTTATACCAACTCTTTAAAAGAAGAAAAAGAGAGGGAACTCTCTCCAAATCATTTTCTGTATATAGATAGCATATGTTGTGTATGCATAACCTATCAAGTGTAATAAGAGAAAGAGAAAATTATAGAGTAGTGTGATTATGAACATAGATAAACAACTACTAAAAAAAATATCAGCCAACCCAATCTTGTTAATATGTAACCAGCCTGACCAAGTTAAATTTATTTTTGGAAAAAAAAGGTTATTTTTACATTAGAAAAATCAGTGTATTTAATCATATTTGCAGATCACGAAGAAAATAATATGTATGAAGACAATGTATATATTCGTTTCTGAAGACAAAGATAAAATTCATAAAATCCATTCATGTGTCATAAACTCTTAACAAACGGGAACTAGAGAACTTAAAAGAAAAAGTTTCCAAAATGAAAGACACAAAAAACCAACACATAAAACACAACAGCTGCAATATGCTTAATCATGAAGTGTTGAACTTTTCCCCTTCAAATTGGGGGCAAGACACTGATGTCCATTATGCCCCCATCACCACGTTATTCAGCAATGCTTAGAGTTCTGGCCAGTGCAGTGACTCAGGAGAAGGAAGTGATATAACTGCTGAAAGAAATGAAACTAATTACTTCACTGATAAGATTGTGTAAGTAATTTATCCATAGATTCTTTTGGATTTTTAAGAAGTGTGAATACAAAACTGTTTTTAAAAATTCTATTTCTGTATGGTAATAAACCACCCTTTTAGATAATGAAATGAATAGCAAACCATTTATAATGGAATTAAGAGATAAGAAGTTCCTGAATTAAATATGACAAAAAAGTTCAAGACCTTTAGGGGGAAATTGTGACTCTTAATGGAAAGAATATGTTTATGTGTGTGTGTGTGTGTGTCTGAGTGTGTATTGTAACTTGAAAACCTAATTTTAAAATTTTTATGGAAATGCACATTATCTTGAATAACCAAGACATTTTTGAAAAAGAGCAGGATGGGATGCCTTGGCCTATCAGGTATGGAGAATTATTACAAAGTCATAGGAAACGAGACATGTATTGCTGGTACAGGGATAAACAAACCAGGAGAACAGATAGAGAGCTCACATCAGACTCTACATAAGGTCTGTACGAACACTTGACCTCTTGTCACTGAGGAAAAGAAAGCTTTTTAAAAACTGTCCTGTAACAATTGGATATCCATGTAGTAAAAGTAAATCCAGACCTCTGCATTTCACTGTGCATAAAATAATAAACATCAATTCTGGGGAGTTAGTGACTTAAATATGAAAAGCAAAATGATAAAGCTTTTAAAGGCTTTAGGAGATAATATAGGAGAATGTCATCATTATCTCAGGGATGGGAAAGATTTTGTAAGCAAAAAATAAAAAGTACTAGGGGAAAAGACTGATAAATTGGACTACATTAAAATTAAGAATTTGGTGTTATCAAAAGATGCCATGAAGAGTGAAAAGGTAAACTCAGAGTAGGAGGGGATATTTGCAGTATGCAACCCAAACATAGTAGTATCTAAAATGTATAAAGAATGAATCAGTGACCGTTACCTTTAGAAGGGTAGGGTTGAGGAAGGGAAGCACACAGGCAAGCCTCTGCATGGTTTCAACTGTTTTCATTCTTGAGAGGGTAGTATTACTTCTCTCTAATCTGAAGTTGTATGTTATGCATTTATCTATGTAAAATATTCTCACTGCAATATCATCCAGTGGAAACCACAGAACTTGTGGTAACACAGAAGCACAACCTTTGAAAACTGTTAGTGACACTTAAGACGGTAGGAACCTAATAAAAACAGCAGCACAGTTTTACACGTTGAATAATTGAGAAATACAGAAATACTGTAATGAACACAGCACTTCACTTTGAAAGAGACATAGAGTTTTCTTATGGAAGTGGGCATCAGAATGGTTGTAGTTTGTGAATCATGGTGAAGTGGTGGAAGGAGGGTCGTATGAAATTGGAGGAAGCATTGAAATACCAGATGTGGATGAGTGTGACTCATAACATATAAATTGAGGTAGCTGTGGATATTTGAGGGATGTGTGTTTGTTTTGTGTCTCCCTATATGTCTTCGTTGGGCTGGGTGGAGTTTTCTGTGTTCATCTAGGGTTTCCCATGGGGAAAATCACACGTAAGCAATCTAAAAATGCTTGCTATGTTCAATTTATCACTTAACATTTTAATCATGTTGGAAAAAAGTTTTGTTTTCAAACAGCATTGTAGCAGATCTTACTACACTTAATTTTTTATATCATTCATAGTCCCAACTTTTCATCTTTACATATTTTGCAAGAATTCTGCATTAGGCTCTTTTTTTCCCCCCTCACTTCTTTTATTTATTTATTTGTTTGTGTGTTTGTTTATCTGTCTGTCCATTCATTCATTCATTCATTTGTATTCATTCATTCATTTATTCATTTTTTATTCAGGTATGATTAATACTCTTACGAAGGTTTCACAAGAAAAAACAATGTGGTCACTACATTTACACATATTATCAAGTCCTCACCCATACTCCAATGCAGTCACTGTCCATCAGTGCAGCAAGTCTGCATTAGGCTCTTTTAACTGAGGTTTTGAAATGGCTGCCTAAAGTTTGGCTGCTGTGTAACAGTTCAGGTGTCTTGGTGAATTTTAAATTTCTCCAGGCTAACATTGACTGATGTGGTGTGGAGTCAGATTTTTGCTTGAATCTGGTGGTTGCTTATGGATACAGAAAAGCATCAGTTTCTCTTTTCCCAGCATACGCATTATGTTAAGTGACCTCCTTATTTTTGGTACTGCCAACAGATACTTTTAAGTCTTAACCTGAATCACTATTTAAAAAAAGCATATGGGGTGGTTACCTTCCCATTCATTTATTGCTATTATCCACTGTTCAGTTTTATTCTAAAGTTTAACAACAGGTTTCCAGGAGAAGTCAGTTTTTTCACTGGCTCTTTTCTGCCTGGTGATAACAGTGAGGATAAATCAAATGCTTCTCTTCTTTTTTCCTGTCCTTTTACCACAGTTTCTTTGGTTCACTTTTAAGAGTCTCATTTTTGTGCTCTTAGCCAGAAAATCAGCTTTCCCACACAGCATTTCCTTTTCTCTTTCCTGTCTAGGCATTCCATTCTGTTTCTACAGTTCCCTGTGCACACATTCCTTTTGTGGAATATATCACCTTGTTTTGGAGTTGGGTTCTTTCTCTAAATAAACTGCATGCTTCTTGAGGACATGGACTATATCATTTTTACCTTCCTATTACATAGCATAGTGCTTGGCAGTGGTGGTTGAGTGAGTGGATGGATGAATGAATGAAGTGGGCTTGAAGAGAGCTTTCCATAAGATCCTATTATTTGTGTTTTCCACTTATTTTGACTAAGTTGATCATTTTAGGTATCTTGGTCACTTGAACTTTTATACTGTGAATCAAGCTTTTGCATTCAAGCTTTTTAACAGTATAATAATAAACTTTCCTTTTATCGTACTGAAGGTTGTACTCTGTTTTGTTTTTAGGAGAGTTTTTTTTTTGCTACAAAGAATACATGATAGGAGGGTTTTTTGTTTTTTTTTTTTGTTACAAAGAGTACATGAGCATGACTGATTTGCAACCTTAGGATTGAGGGTTTTTTGACACAACAGTACTAGTTTCTAGTTTTTTCAGCTTGCTACTATGTTTTAGAAACAGTTTTTCAGCTTGCTACTATGAATTAAAAATTATTTGAAATTCTCAAATATATATTGATTAAGTGGAATAAACTCAAAATGGATGAGAGTACTTCATTTGAGATGAGGGAAAATGTTATGGCTCAATTCTTGATTATTATTGCAACTACAAGTAACTTTTTGAATTGTCCGTAAGCCTTCATTTTTCTTCTTCTTATAGGAACTTTTTGTTGTTAGACATGAATTGGCCGTAATGAGACTAGCGGCCTTTATGGGCATTACTATGTTAGTTGGAATAACTGGACTCTTTTATACTCAACTAATTGGCATCATCACAGTAAGTATATTTTTATTGTAAAGTAATGGATTTATAAACATAATCCCTAATTTTGAACTTAATTCTAAAAAGTTATAGAATGTTTAGAAATTAAAATTACCCATAGTCATTTATATATTCCCATTTCTGTATGCCTATGTAATTTTAAGGCAGTTAGAAATCAGTGTACAGAGCATACATACAATTTTATATCCTTTTAAAGATTAACATAAGATTTTTTCACATGGCTACAGACATCATGTTTATAGTCTTTAATAGTTTGATATACTCTGCTTAGTGAATATACCATATTAACCATTTTCTTGTTAATCAGCACATGTAGTGTTCAATCATTTTTCTCTCTTTTACAAATAACAGTACTTTAAAGGTCTCTTTCCCCTTTAAACTATTACAAAAAGTGTAGTTGCTGATAGAAACATTTGTATTAGTCATTCTTTTTTTTTTTTCTTGCATGCATTTATAACCAAGTGGGATTCATCACAACAGAAAAGATCAAAAAGTGAGAAAAATCATATTGAGTAAGGATTTAAAAGTTTAGTAATACACTGCATTGCAAAAGGTGTAGGGTTAAGTAGGCTTTCTTCTCCATCATTGGTGGGGTGAAAATTGGTATACCCTTTTGAAGGGCAAATTGTCAGTGTCAAAATTTTAAATGCGCAGTCCTTTTGATCAAACTCTACAGTGAAAAAAATGTAAGAAAAGAATACATCAAAACTTTAAGGCAGCAGTAGACAAGAAAATATGCTGGCATAATGATAGACATAGAGATAAATGAAATAGAACTGAGAGTCCAGAAATATACACATATATCTATGGTCAACTGATTTTCAACAAGGGTGCCAGGACTATTCAGTAGGGGAAAGAAAAGTTTTTTGAAAAAATGTTGATATGTAGAACTAGATGTCTACATATAAAAGAGTAAAGTTGGACCCTTACCTCATACTGTATACTTAAATTAACTCAAAATGGATTATAGACCTAAATGTAAGATCTAAAATTATAAAAGTCCTAGAAGAGAATGTAGGAGTAAATCTTAGATTAGACAGTACATCTTAGATGTGATACCAAAAGTAGAAAAAACCAAAGGAAAAAAATAGATAAATTGGACTTAATCAAAACTATAAACTTTTATGCTTCAAAGGCACTGTCAAGAAGGTGAAAATAACAGATATTTATTATCTGATAAAGAACTTATATTTAGAATAGATAAAGAACTCATAACTCAATAATAGTAAGAAAACCAAATTAAAACATGGTCAAAGAATATGAATGGACATTTCTTCAAAGAAGATATACAAATGGATAATAAATATGTGAAAAGATGCTCAAAATCATTGGTCATCAGGGAAATGAAAAATCAAACCTTATAAGGTACCACTTCACACACACAATGATGGCTATAATGAAAATATAATTAAAAATGTCAGTGAGTACATAGAGAAATCAGAACCCTATTACATTGCTAATGGGAATGTAAAATGGTACACATAATTTAGAAAACAGTCTGGCGAGTCTTTAAAAAATTAAAATAGAGTTATCATTTGATTCAGCAGTTCCACTCCTTGGTAGATACCAAGAGAAATGAAATATTTGTCCACACAAAAACTTATAAATGAATATTTATAGCAACATTCTTCATAATAGCCCAAAGCTGAAAATAATCCAATCAGCTGATGAATGTATATACAAAATGTGGTATATCCATTCAATGGAATATTATTTGTCCATACAAAGTGAAGTACTGATATATGCTGCAACATGGATGTACCTTGAAAACATTACGCTAAGGGAAAGAAACCAGTCATAAAAGGCCACCTGTTGTATGATTCCATTTATATGAAATGTCCAGAATATGCAAGTCTTAAGACACTAGTGGATGCCTAGAGTTAGGAAATCATGGACCTGGAGGTGGTAGCTAAAGGGTACAGGGCTTCTCTTATGGAGTGGTGAACATGTTCTAAACTTTATGGTAGTGATGTTTGCATGACTTTGTGAACATACTAAAAAAAACATTGAGTTGTAGACTTTAAATGGGTGAATTATGTGGTATGTGAATTATATATCAATAAAGCTGTTAAAGAAAAAGAGGAACATATTTTTGGCATAACTTAAATGTTAATTTTATTCATTTTTTTGTTCATTTTATACATGATTTGTTGATGTCCTTTGTCTATATTTTATTGGTATGTGAATTATATCTCAATAAAGCTGTTAAAGAAAAAAGGAACATATTTTTGGCATAAATTAAATATTAATTTTATTCATTTGTTCATTTTATACATGGTTTGTTGATGTCCATTTATATTTTATTAAGGTGTCCTCTTCTCTTGTTAATAAGAAATGTTAATAAAACATTACCTTTCCAAAAAAAGGAAAAAATTCAGTAGGTATCTATCTCTTTTTAAAATTTGGATAATAATGCATTAGGTAATAGTAAGCTACTGGTCTTCAAAGAGAACCGAAAGAATGTAGTCAGAAATGGAAGGAAAATATATTTATTGTATAACCTTTGTTTGAATATTTTATAAGGTACTCATAATCACCTTCCCCTGCCTAGATTATATAGGAAAAATTTTAAACAGGAAACTTTCAAGAACTTTAGTGGCTACCCAACCACGTTAGTGAATTTAATGAATATCCAGTTAACATGTTAAAATACTTGCTTTGTCTCATTTCAAACTCTCCATCTGTCAATCCATTATATGTTTTGAAACATATCAAAGTAAACTACAGGCATCAACTAGTTCACCACATAAATCATTGACTAGAGCTCAGTGGTTTATATTTTCCTTTGAGGCAAAATTTACATGCAATGAAAGACATACATTTCAAGTATGGTACTTGATAAGTTCTGACAAATATACATATGTACAAACCAAACCCTTTCACAATACAGTATATTACCACTCTCCCAGGAAGTTCCCTCATGCCTTATCAGTAAATCTGTGTACTCCACAGAGGCCCAATTGGTCTGATCTTTTTTCTACCAGGGATTAGTATTGGTTGTGGAATTTCATATATACCCATTTATGTAAGTCTTTCACTCAATATAATGTTTCTGATTCATCCATGTTGTTGCATATACTGTTAACTCCTTTTTATTGCTGAGTAGTATTTCTCTGTATGACTATACCATGATTTGCTTATCGATTCTATTGTTAGATAACTGATCTTCCAGATTTTGGCAATTATGAATAAAGCCACTGTGAACATTCTTGTTCAAGGCTTTTTGTGGAAACGTGCTTTCATTTTCTTGGGTAAATATTTAGGAGAAGAATTCTGGGTCACTTAAGATAGATTTATCTTTTATTTCATAAGAAAATGCCAGAACTTTTTCTCAAATGACTGTACCATTTGGCACTCTTACCCACAATATATGAAAATTCAGGTTGTTTCACATCCTCATCAGTACTTGTCAGACTTTTTCATTGCAGCTTTTGTGGTAGGTTTTATCTCATTGTTTTTATTTGTATTTTCCTGATGACTAATGACACTGAACATTTCTTCATGTGTTTATTGGCTGTTTATGGATTGTAGGAAGTTTGTTTAAATTATTTTTATTATTCAGCTTGAAATGTCTCATATCTCTTGTGATGTCTCTAATGATGATAAATAACATGGTATTAATAACAATGCCAAGACAAGAGTAAGTCTTCCCCTAAAATCATCTTTCTCTACTTTTGATTCATAATTACTTCCTAATCTGCTCATACTCCATGACAAAATTTCCAGATTATGCTTGCATTTTTTGAATTTCCCAAAATCATTGGTATATATTTATATCTGTTGAAAGATATTTCTCAGATTTCCCAATTTCTTATAATCATGATAGAATGGATATTTGGGAGCTTCGCTGCTAAGAGTACAAGTTACTTATAAGGGCCATTGGATGTTTATAGCTGAGGGTAACAATTTCCTTCTCACCAGCAGCCCTAGTAGTTTCAGAAGTGGAATTTGGCAGCAAAGGCCTCAAGGATTTTTAAGATTACCTACTCTAAAATTTCAGCATTTACCTTGAATTGTACATAAAGTTATTTGTAGTATTCGTTGGTTTTTAAAGGACATACATCAGTTTCCATTCTGAGTCTATACTTAACTACCAACATGTTAATACTAATTTTCAAATTGCTCATTTTTTTCTCTTTGGATATAATATTGAAGAGCATTTCATTGTCTTAGCGAGATTAGTCCTGATGTGAAATTTCTAAAATTGGGTAGAAACCACATTTGTCAAATAATACTCTCCCTAAAAGTTTCATCTCTTTCTGTGTACATATAGTGCCCTCTGAAAATACTCTGTACTAGAGATGTCTGATGTCTGTAGAAAGTATACATTTGTGAAACATTCAAAAAGAATGTATTAAGATAAAGAAGGAAAGAGAATATATTCTATTTGTTAGTCCAGTCTTTAGTCATTTTACTTCCTCTTGACTTTAAGTACTTTGAAAAATCATATTGAAGTTCAGTTCTATTTACCTGGGCTTTCATACTGAACCTCAAGCACCACTCTTGCAGGGTTAAAAAAAAAACTTATAAAAGGTTTTCAGAATTCACTCCTTCCCACATTGATCTTAAGGTTCTTTAAGGCTTAATTACTTATTACTTCAAGTTGTTATGCATTCAGTATTTAATTTTAAATCTAATGAATTATTAGCATTTAAGATATTATTTAATGTCTTAATTAAAGTTAAAACTATAGATTTTGCTTACTTTCTCTATAAATATGCTTGTTGTTTCATTTTATGAGAAGATTAGGACTACCTGCAGGAACCTTCACACCTAGGCATGCTTTTATCATCCTTTGACTCCATGGGTCTCTGCCTACAGTGCGATAGAAGTGATGAGTCTGTCGGGTAGCATGAGAAAGAATCACAGTAAATTTAATTCTTCCTCTGAGCCTTCCTCCTCCCCTACTCCTGTGCCCCAGAGACCAGGGGACATTCTGGGAAAACACTGGCAGGAATAATCATTTCATTTTATAAACTATGTGATTATGTAGCTTGAAAATAGGCCTATTTGACAACAAACAAGCAAAGCAAATGCTCTCTCTTTTGGGGATTAGACTGAGGTTTTGAGGAAGCAGTATATCAACTTTTAGTAATTTCTTTCACTGTTTGTTCTTCCTTGGAATAAGTCATTTCTCTGCTGTGTAAGAGGAAAAATCTCATATTATTGATGGAAGAATGTAACAGGATAATCACAGTAATTATAATCTAATGTCATTTTAGACATAACAAGAATAGATTATCTGTGAGCCAAATAAAATAATAAGGAATTACTTAAATTTAAAAACTGGATTCCTAATTTCATTCTAAGGTTACAAGATTTCAACACAACACAATTTCTGTGGAATAGACTAATTTTAAACCCAATTTTAAAGGATTATTACCTTAGATTGTTTTTAGATTTAATTTTAAACAAGATTTAAATATAAGCATTTGTGCTTTTTTACTAAAATTAGTATTGAAATTAAAGTGTTTTCAAAATGTGCTTGGAAGTGCCCTTTATTTAGGCAACAGATTATTCTAATTATTCCTTACTTAGACTGCTCAGTCTTTTTTTCTGTTCCTGAATGAAATGGAGAGTGATGTTGTTATTAATGTAATTGATGTTGTCAGAATTTCTTACTGAGTAGTAGTTCACACACAGCCAAGAATAATGTCCATTCTGATGAGCACCGTACTAATAGCGCTGGGTGATTGCAATAGTCATGTTTTCAGTCAGTGGGTTTGGAGAGAGTTAATCAAGAAGCGCTGTCACAGCTGGTACAGTGCCTTCTGCCGAGGCTCTGACGGTGAGCTATTGTATACCATGATGCTGCTCTGACAGTTTATCTACATTTTGTATACAAGCATTTTGTTTTCTGGGCACCATGGAGTTTTTGTAACAGCTTAAGCTTTTGATGGTGTCTCTGCAGCATAGTGCTTTTCTCAGTTGTGGTGAGGGTGAGAGTAGCGCGGGGAAGATGTATTTTAGATGTATTAGTTGCAGTTTTGTAAAATGCTTTAAATTCTCAAAATAATTGAGCTTTTGTATTTGGTCACAGGTACTATTTTTGAACTCTACTTGAATTACTAAAGATAACTTAAAGCAAAGCTTTTCAAGTTAAAAGGGGAAATGTTTTCCTCCTTAAACACTGGCTCATGGTTACCTAAATAAATACTGACAGAATCATAAATGTAGAGGTGACTTAATTTTAACTTGGTTATCTTATGCAATGAAAAGTATTTTTTTGTTCAAAATACTAAATTAGCTTAAGTGACAGTATCTATTAAATAGCATTCTTAGTAAGCAGATGATTAGTTGAATTACCTGCCTTTAATATATACTCAGAAATGAAGTCCTGAGATAATTAATCCTCAGAATTACATATTGCCATGTAGCCTACTGAATCAGTGGGGTGAATCAGCACCATTCAGTACAGTCTCTGTACAGATTATGTTTGGTTTACTTAACTCCACATCAGCATTGCAAATATGGAAATCATTGTTAATAATGCTGAACCCACAGCTCACTTATATTTCTGTAAAGGGAGCTCTGTACAGTATTTTGTTTTCCTTTCTGAGTTATATTTTTGTTTAATAAAAATAAAATGTGTTTCTAATAATGATATTTCCAATTATACGAATTGGAAATATTATATGAAATAGCTTCTCAGTAGCTTTTAAAAACATAGAAAAATCATTAAAATTTAAAGTTATTTCTCATATGCTTTTAATGTCATATGCTAATACTGGCTATAATTTTTTTAAATTTTAGATACAATAGAGAACTTCGTAGAAACTAGGTTCCCATGGCCAAGGAATTAGTTTAAATACATACTAAGTTACATTGCATGGTAATGTAAATGCATTCTTATTAAAAAATGCCTGCTAGCATCAAAATTATGATTTGTGAAATTGCATTGCTCTTTAGCATGAACATGTTTCTGTGTGAAAATGTGTTTATATTGTATCATCTATCTTTGCTCAGTGTAATAAACTCCTTGGAAGTATTTCTGATAAGGTTAAAAGTTATTAAAAACAATTTAAATCTACTTCTAGAATTTTTTTCAGTAGGAATAGGGCATTTTAATTGTCTTAAAGCATTACTGATTGCTTGAGGGATTAAATAGATGCTTTATTTTGTAAGGAAGCTAAACATTTATGAGTTTCCATTTTACTTGCAGTTTTCCCCAGACATATATTTTATTATGTTCTGAATACACGTGAATTTTTAATCTGACTTTAAAACATTATAGGATTGGAGACAACAGTGATTCTTACAAGTATAGTTAACTTGTAGATCTTTTTCTACAATGATTCATATACCTCTCTTTGTCACATTCTATACCCATATTAGTTACTTTTCAGATCCCAGCCAAAGGGGCACATTAGCCCATCCTACCTCTAAGTAATGACCAAAAGTTTTATTAAAAGTATAATTTCGTATTAAAAATCTTGAGAGTAATTGACCTTGAGTTTGATTGCAACATTAACTTTTCAGCTGTTTCAAATATTTAGTGTAAGGTTTATTTATACAGTGTTATTGTGTATAATCATCCTTTGTGGCATCCTCTGTATATTCCTGTATAGTTTATTTCTTGTATACTTGACCACTTCCAGTGGACTGTAAGCTCCTTGATATGAGGACTGTGTCATAATAGTCACTTAGTAAATTTTTGATACACAGATGGATAAATGAGTAAATGAATGATGGTTTATGTACATAGTAATTTTTTCAACTAGACTGTAAGTCCCTGGTAGACTTGGATTTTGTCTGTGTTGTCTCCTATGGTCCCTGTCATTTTATCTTTCATTTTAAAAGCCACTTTTTAAATTTAAACCTAATTTTTAAAAGTTATATTCTAATGTAAATGAGATATTATATCTCAAAGCCCTCTCAGAAAGAGTTTAGTAGGCAATATCAATAAAAACTTGGACTGTCATTTATTGAGAAGCTATTAGGCCTCTAACATATATTAATTCATTTGATCCCTATAAAAACCTATGAAGTAAGTATTATTATTTGAAAATTGAGATACAGAATTTTAATAACTTCCCTAAGGTTTTACACAGCTAGGAAATGACTTGATGAAGAATTATTTTGGAAAGAGATTTTTCAGTCCTATAACTGTAAGATCTACTGCCCTTTCACTTTGCTTCCATGATTGATTAAATGTGTATATGAACTTCAGGTCTCTAATAAAAGATATAGCTGATCCTCTGTTGCAGATAGGTGTTTAAAACATTTCAGGTGAGGAATATGGTGAGCTCTGGTTTCAAAGGAGGAGAGAGAGCTAAGATTAACAGGAATTTTTCTTTGTGGATTGCAAAGAAAAAAATTAAAGAATCATGCTATTTCTGTCCATGTTCAATTAGTTTCATGCCGCACACATATACTGAGTACCTGCTTTGAACAATATGGTACTAGGTGCTATGGAAGACATAACGTTAAATGAGTTACTGTCTGCCGATCAAAGGTACTAGGAAGTCAAGCAAAAGTCTACCTTAGAATTTGTAGCAATTAGTAATAGATAAAACATGTATATACTTTTCAGTTGTGAACACACTTTTTAAACTCCAGATTAAATCAGCAGTCATTGAATTAGGTATGTGCAACAGAGTTAAAAACATTGACAAGACCTATAATAATAAAGAGTACAGGCAATCATCGAGTTAGATTGAATTATCTTCAAGGAGTCTGATACAATATTCTTACTTTCATTCAGGTCTTCAGTTTGACAGGTCTAGAAATTCCATTTTGAAGATGGCTGCAAGTTAATCAGACAATGAATCTCACTTCCAGACTCAAAAGTGATAGTCATATAATCATATAAATCAGATTGACTGTTTATTCCCATGTATACAATTGCCAAGTATCCTTAAGGACCCTTCAGTACATTCTTTGTCTGTACAGCAGCATACATGACAAAGTGTTGCTTGGTGAGAATGAACTCACTGAAGGATGAATTATGTCATCAAGCTGTCTATTCCAAGAAGACTAGATCTGTTAACCAGGAAAGCTCTGGTGATAAATTCTTGCTTTTTGCCTCCACCTCTCCCAATTTTTCTAATAGACAATAAATACCTCCCTCTTCCTTTCTGCTAAGAACTTTATTTTCCCCTGTTCTAGATATAATCTTATTAGTTAAGATACAGCTTTGTTTGTAGTCAACCATTTTTCTTAGATTGAACCTGAGAGATCATTTCTTAGGGTCAGATCAGCCATCAGAAGATAAAGTATTGGTTGATAAAATAGGCTTAAGGCCTGTATTTCAGTAAATCTTTCTGTTTCTAGTTTTTTTATTTGTTTGTTTTTAGAAAATAAACTTACAGTTCTTAAAATAGGAAAGCATTCTCATGTATCTTTTACTTATTCTGACTGATGGAGTCTTAGGTTTGTTAATCATTAGGTCATAGTCAAGACATAAATCCTCCGGAAATAAGATATCCTGATTGTAGGGAACATAAAGTAAAAACTGTTCATATATTATTCACTGAACATAAATAAAAAATATTGTATCATTCCTTGAAGAATTTTTTCTGTAGTTGAGTTTTACATATAACTAAGAATTTATAAGTTATATTTATATTCTTTAACTTATTGGTCATTTTTCTGATGGTCACTAAAGGTATTGAGTTTTTTATATTGAATTGAATTATCTGCACCAAAATCTATTTTAACTGTTTTTAGTTTTTTTTTTCTAAAATAGTCTACATTTCCCTGCCCCATAAAACAAAACAAAAAGTATATCAAACCTAATTTGGCACTTGGAAATAACTTGTGGTTTTTAATATTCCTGCCAAGTAGAAGCACTCTCATCTAGTTTGTGGTTTCTATTGTGTCTATTAATGGGATAGGATGCTAACTGTGTTGCTCTGAGTATGTGGTGTAAGTACTAGTGCAAAAACTTTATGACATGTTTTGGCTATTCAAGTACAAATGGTACTTTTGTCTTATAACAGTTATTCTGGATAGCTGAGTTTCAGACAGATAAGCATTTGCCAATTCTATGGAAAAAAATAGCCTTTTTTGGCCAGCTACATAAATCCTGTTCATAAAGTTATGGTAAACATCACATTCTTTGATAGTTGTCTGTTTATGGTGAATTAAAAGGCAGCATTTAAGTTATTTCTTGAATCAGATTCTAGAAAGATGTCAAAAGCACTTGAGAATAAAAGCTTTTCCTGTGTGAAGTCTAAGTCCCAAGTCTTTAAAGTACATTCTTTAACCACCACAAGTAAGTTCCTCAAAGTTATAATCAAGTTGTAAATTTCTGCATAGTAAAAATTTTGTATGACATTAGTTAGTAGTAGTAGTATGACCTTGTTAATTGCCTCCCATATCCTGAAATAGTTTCCAGTTTTTAAGTATCAAAAATTGTGATTTTAGGCCGTTTATATACCTTTCCAAATAGTGCTTCTTCTGTTCTATCTTTTCCATTGTATTTTTGCATAAGCTAGCTTAGTTGTTTTACAACAGCTTGTCATCTCGTAATTCTAAGAAACCATTAAAATTACCTATTCACTTTTTTTTACAGATGTGGAACCAGAGGACCAGCTTTCCTCTAACTTCCTAATCAATGTCCTCTTGTATTTGTAGACTGTTTTCACAAAGTAAAACATTATTTTGAGGGAATTATGCAACAGAACTGAGAAAGGTTTATTATCAATAGAATTGTCATTGGATACCATGAATTTCAAAGCATGATAGGAGAACTGATGAATATAGAATATGTAGCTAATCCACAATCTTGTCATAGATTATTTTGAAATCTGGAAATAATTGTTGTTAGTTGCTAGTCATCTAAAAAAGTAGATTTATTTTCCTGTATTTGGGCTAACTGTACTTATTCAACTGCTCATACATGAGAATTTAATATTGGAGTTATTCACATAACTTCTATAAAGAGTTTTTAGTGTAAAGGTGCTTTTTAATGCATTGAAAGAAAGTTCTATAACCAAAGTTGTTCTTGGGATTGGAGTTGCAGCCACAGATATGTGCATAAATTGTACTGCTTAATAATAAGTAATATAGTCACCTGCCACTTATGAGTAAGCTATTAAAGAATAAGAGGAAGGAAACTTCTCTATCTATGTGTATATTTAAAAGAATGTATTTTCTTTTGTATTACTTTAAAGTATATTTAAAATGTAAATATATATATATTTAAGATAGTATAATTTGTGTTTTGATTATTTGGATATTATCACAGTTTCTCAATGTAATGCTAGCTCTTCCATTAACATGAGTTAAAACAGCAAGTCTAGAAGCTATCATCTGATTGTTGACTTGTTTTTTTTATGTATTTGTTTTAAAGTCTTATAGAAAAACACATAAGAAATTGTGTTATTATGAAGAGACTGATTTTTCTGATGAAAAAAGTAGTTATTACCAAAGAACACTAGTCAAGTTCACTTTACTTTTCAGAGAAACTTATGTTGTAATATGACAAATGGGAAGATTGTCCTGTTGAATTTGTTTCTTTACAGAAATCCAGTATGTAGCACTCTTTGGCTTGGCAGTTTTCTATTCATTAGTGTCTTCACTGACAGCTGAGTTAAAAATGGATACTAGACTTTTAAAAGAATGAAAGAATGACCAAGAAAACAAATATAATATAAGATAATATTTTAATGAAGTGAGACTTGTACAATTTTTGTGAGGTTTTGTAATTGAATTAATGGGGGGGTACACAATGTAATGTTGATTCTTTTTTTCCAAGGGTGTTTCAGCAATGTATATAGATAATTAAAAATTCTTAGTACCCTTATGTAAATCCTTGCATCTTCAGAATATTCAGAGTATGATGAAAACATCATAAAATATAGAATAAAGCCTTGATAACTTTATTACATCTGAGAATAATTTTTTTTAATTTTTAATAGGATACAACATCTATCGAAAAGATGTCAAACTGTTGTGAAGAAATGTAAGTATAAAAGTGATGTCTGTAGTGTTATTATTTAAAAATAGAAACAGTGGCCACATTTGAAAAATGTGTGCCTGTAGTGGAAAGATGATATAATGATGGCTTTTTCTTGGTGCCTTGTCTGAGGCCTGAGCTAGACAAGCATAACCCAGTCTTACAGTAGGGGTCTTCTAGCCATGATAGTTTTCAAACAAAATAAGTACTGATCATTCTTGTTTGTCGTCTAACTAAAGTACATTAAATTATTTGTCCTGAAAGTACATCAAAAGAGATTTGCTACTGTGTTGTTGACACACATTCTGTTAATCCTGAGATTCTCCTCTGCTTCAAAAGTTGCCCTAGATTGATTGACGACATAGATACAATATCTGCATCCAGGGTTAGAACTCAGCTGCATGCCTTAATGAAAGAAAAGCTCTATTTGTGATGCTGGGACACAATTCATCAGAGTCCAGTAATGGATCCCCAGCCAACCTGTATTGTTTTAGCTGACTGAAGTGCACCATGGGAGTGCTGTCTTTCACTAATAATGCTGTCTTCTGTAGATCGAGGCCCCGAAAGCCATGGCAGCAGACCTTCTCAGAAGTTTTTGGCACTCGTTGGAAGATCCTGTGGTTTATTCCTTTCAGGCAGAGGCAACCACTGCGAGTTCCCTACCACTTTGCCAATCACGTCTAAACAGATGGATGGTGGGCACAGATGGGTCCTCCATGCTGGAAGTGCGTTACAGGTTTTCTGATAATAGAACTATGACAGTCTTCAAGTCAATTAAAATCCACCCACCAATCTTAGGCATCATAATGTGCCCCAGGCTTTATTTCAGCAGTGATCTTGATCCTGTTGTGGGACTAATACAAGATCTATATTTAAGTTTTAAAGCATGTTTACTTTCAAATTAGCTTTCCACAGGGATTTCTTTAAATGCTTTTGTTATTAAACTCAAGGGCAGTGATTGGGATGAAATAATTGTGCATAATTTCTTTTAGTACTGATGTTATGTATTTTAATTTATGAGAAATTTCAGATTTTTATTTAAAATTTTCACTTTTAAGCAGTACTAACCAAATCTAAATTTAATACTTCAGGCTTTACAAAAGTTGATATACCTTATATTATCTATAAATTTTCTTTCTCAAATACAATTTAAAATACAATATTTCCTTTTATATGTGCTGCAAGATTTCTTTAAATGCAGCATAACATTAAACAACAACAAAACACAAAAGCAACAACAAAAAAGGGGCAGTATTTTCTTAGAAGTAGCTTTTTAATGTTTTTTTCTTTTTCTCTTCACCAAAAACAAAGTAAAAACTCCACTGAAATAAAACCCAACTACCTGCCTTACTTTAATAAGAGGAAAGATTAATTTTTCGCCTACGTTAGCTTTCCTATTTCTTTTCACTCTACTGTTGTAACTATTGGTTGTTGTTAAAATACTTGCTCCAAGGAAAATTTTTGAACAAGTGGGCATATATTTGTATTTTACTGTAAGATTTTGATGAGCAAAAAGGGTAGAGAATTTGCAGTAATTCTACAGACACCTTTTCTAGTACAGTTATATTAGAGTGCATATGTTTTTAAAGTGCTAGTATAACTAGATAATATATAATGTACAGTATAAAGAGGGATATTGTGCTTTTGAAAATATATATATATACTTTCTACTTTCATTTACCTACTAGTAGATCTAAAATTACACATTGAAGTTTAACATGTAATAGATATTGGCCAACTAATACTGAAATTTTATTTACAGAAAGTTTCTATTAAAAGTAACTATAATCACCCAAATTGAAATTAAATTTTAATTTGCCAACTGTAATTTGGGTTGAGAGATCTTCTGTTAGTGGCTAATGTTAGGAAATGACCTTAAAATAAGAAAATATAATGATCTATATTCATCATTAGCCTTATACAGATTAATGATAGTGGTCTCTTAGAAAGCATAGAACATCTGTATGAAAACACATTAGCATGCTTTGGAAAAAACTCAGCTTTTAATTTTTTTCCATTAGAATACTGCAAAATCCATATATCTTTTTAAAGAAGTTTACATACTCAGTCTTTCCATTGAAGAGAAGATTGAATGGGTCCTATTGTTCTTAGAGTGCATCATTATTTTCCTTTTACTTTTGATGGTAAGAAGTCATACTTGAGAAATACATGAAACAAGGTTTCCATTATCAGCCAATTAACTATACTGTGGTTAGTTCTTTCAGAAATTGTAAATACCTTCTAAATAATAGAATAAGCTGTTCTCAGAGATAAAAATACTGTATCTTTTATGTTCTGATTACAATGCTTTATTATTTTAAAAACTTAGAAGTGGCAGATGAAAATATTTATTGGTGCTGATAGATGCATAGTAAATTTAATGTGAGAAATATATTTATAGGGCTTAATGAACCACAAAATTAGTATGTTCAGGCAGTAGGTTGGGTTTTGTGCAAGCTTAACATATTGACCAAATTTGGCCTGGTGACAGAACTGTTATAAAAAAGTTAATACATAGATAATGTAGATAGATAGCAGTTGAATGCCTTATGCTTATACATTCCTTTTAAATGAGGACCTTGAGAAAACAGCAAAGCCAAGTGCAGACCCCCTAAAGAGATGAATGAGCATATTTATACTTCATATAGTAGCAGTATCTGGGAGGTCCTCAGTTGCCAACCTTTGCCTCAATAAGGAGGAAAGGAGTGGTTCTTTTTCCACTCTGAGGGTTTTTGTTTTTCTTAGATTTACCACTTCGCAGGCATATTCGCTTCCCTCTTTCTCTTTACCCTACCCTGCCCTGATCCCTTGTACCTGATTCCTTTAAGTTACTGGAATACAAACTAATATACTCAGCGAGGCCTATATTAATTTTGTTTGAATGGCAGAAATGCTACATATCAATATATTTATATAAGAATCTATATTAGAGTAAACTACATATACATATGATGTAACTTTCAGTATTGCCGAGCTTGCCAACCTAACTGGGTTTTGTGACTCTTAGAGGAGGAGAGCAGCCGGCAGTGTTCTAGGGCACGCATGAGCTCTAGTGTTCTCTCTGCGCCCTCTTTTGGCTAATTGATGTAATTATATTGGCTCTAGAGATTTGCCCCACAAGTAAATAGTATAGACAAATTCTGAACATTATCAGAGCTACAAACTTAGGGAGGGGAGTGTATGTACAAAAATTTAAGATTTTATGAAAAGGACTGTATTCCTGTTGATGGTGTCAATATGTAATTGATACAAATATGATGACTATTGCTTCATTTATGTATATTCTTACTATATTTTTTACTATCAATTGCAAATTTATTTCAAATCAGGATAAGCAAATGTAAACCAGTTCATAAATTTTATTTTAAACCTTATTTTGTCAAATTAGGTTCTAGAACTTAGAATTAGAAAGCCATTACTTTGAGTATACCAATTTATTACAAAACAAGTTTAATGTAGTTAAAATGGCAAGCAAGTATCTCATGTGTTTTAATGAAGATCTAAAAACATACATTTAGTTATTTTATCTCAGTTATGATTTCTTTTTTACTGATTCTGTTGCATTAAAAGAGTAAGAGATTAATAATTCTTTCTATGCTTTTTTTATTGTTTTAAATTTTTCTATTCAGTTATAGCTGTAGCTTTAGTAGTCAGTTTACTATGTACTGTGGATAACCCTGAAAATAACTAAAGATGTTGAAAATAAGGAAATATTTATGAGCAGTGATATTACTGATATAATCTATAGGTTGGATGAAATATTTATAAGCAAAATTTCATTTTAAACAAAATGTATGCTCAGCAAAGTAATGAATTGGGTTTCTGGAAATGAAAGATTTTTACCTAGATGTTGTAAGTTACACCTCTTGAACAGTTATATTTTTGTAGTTCTTTTGTGTAAACAAAAATGTTTATAGGTTTAAGATTGTAGGCAAAAATGGACTGAGTTCAGAATGCCACAAACAGTAGGCATTTAATTAAAGAGCTTTTGATACTTTGTAACCAAGATTTAGAGTTTAAAAGTATTAAGTTAACTGATATCCCATTATAAGAAAATAGTATTTTGCTTAAGAGTTGTATTAAAATATTTGTGGTTAGCATAAGAGAGAGGTATATTTAACTTTTTAGTTAGCACCTTAGTGTATTTTAATAGAAGAAAATATAATTTACTTTTAATAGTAATAGAGAAGTAGAGAACATGAACATATGTAAAGTTCAGTGTTACAATTGAAACTTCTCAGAGTGAACATCAGTGAATTGTTGCTAATTGCTTAAGGTATTTTTCTCTAAGGATTTTGGCTAATTTTAACTATTCCTCATCAGGCTTTTTCAAGCTACTTCCATACAAGTAATTAGTTGAAGGTATGTTTCATCCAAAGTGGTATATTAATTCTGAATGCTAATCGTGAAGACTTAGGGCAATACTTCCAACCACGAATTGTGAAGTAATTAGATTATGGCCACACAGTTTTCTGTGTGTTAGATCACAGGGCAGTTCAAGTGTTCTCACGTGTTGTAATAAAATCACAATAGGTCCAGCCCTCATTTGCAATGGTGTTAATAGTAAAAAAGCTGCTGCTAGTCTCGCCATGGACTTTTCTCTAGTCTCTAACCACTTCCCTTGTGCTTTGTGTATAACTAGATTACCTAGCTCAAGTTTACTAAAATATTGCTGCTTCACTGAATAAGGTTTTGACATGACCTCTACTAAACATAGACATATGTAGAATTTATTTGGTAAAGTTTACACTCACAAACATTAAATAATTTACTAATAGATTAGAGTATTTGACTTTTAATTTCCGTCTACTATTAATGCTTTCAAAAATGTAAGTTTTGGCAAATGTAGTTAGTAAGTCATGTACATTTAGTGTGTTCTACTTGCTAGTGTTATTAACCGTATAATTAAATAAGTATATTATTTAATGTCCACATTTGTTACCTTCTATTCTAAAAATCATCCTCTGAGTTTATCTGTAAGTCACAAATGTTATTGGCTCTCAATTTAGCCATTCTCAATAGAATTTTATATTCTACAGTAGGTGAGAAAATAATAGAACCAACTTGCTTACGGTATTTCAAACCAATGTTGTTATTCTGTGTACCAATCAATACTTAGCATTTCTGTTGCCTCTGGGTTGATAATGGTTTAACTTCAGGAAAATAATTATTTTTCTCTGAAGTCCCTTTTTAGTAATTTTTAACAACAAAATTTACTACACTTTTGTCTGTTCTTCAGATGTTTTAATACTTCCTGCTGTTGCTAATCTGAGACAGAAATAACAATGGAATTTAATTCTTAAGTCATTGGTATTGCTGTTGTTTTCCAGTATCATTACATTTTTTACTGTTACTTTTTCTTTTTCTCCTTGCCCACCATAGAGGACAGTACAAAAGAGTGGTGAGTAGCCAAAACTGGATGAAGTAGGGGAACTTCCTAAGATGGAGAGGAAGGTAGGCAGCACAGAGAGAGGCAACAGCAGCATGGTTGGCTGGGTACAGTTTCTGTGACATCAGAAAATCCCCCTGCTCTAGTCATTTTAGCCTTATCTATTGTTGATACCACTTTACTGCAAGAGTTGTTAATGCATGTAAGCATTTAGTTTGAGTTATTTTACCTAAGGAATTTATGTTGCTGCTTCTCTTCAGTTGGTCTGATGACTTTAAGAAAGTATTTTAATTTTAAATACCATAATTGTGTAGTGTATGCTCACATGAAGTGTTAAGAATAATGTGAAAGGTATAGCTATTAAATGCTGACAAATGAATAGGGTGCCCAGAGTTTGACAAAATATCACCTGATGCACACTGGGTCCCAGAAAAAACTGGGACCTTTTCTACAAGTCACCTATTGCAAAAAAAGGATATTAAATATTACAGGAAATTTTGTCACCAGAAGAAAACTCAATAATTTCTGTTTATAAAGGTTGCTTTCACTTTAAAATTTGGGCTATTTTGGAGATCTCCATTTCTGCTGGTATTGTGAATCCCTGTAAATGTAATGTAGTGCTTACCACAGTTGTTCAACACTCTGGCCTTTTTGGTATATTGGTAGCTTTATATATAAACAAAGATGTGGACAAAGCAGCAACAACAGAAGGTGTACTTTTTGTTTTTGTGGCTTTGCTTGACTGTTAGACTAAGTACAGGGTTTAATTGCTTAGGCTGTTAACTAAAAGGAAAGGTTGTCTGATATTGCAAGCTCTGTGCTCTTGTCAGTGTGCATTGGGTGATATTTTAACCTACTGGTGCCTGAAGTTAGTGATTTACAACCTCAACAACTAAAACATCCTGGTGCTACTCACTTGAGCATTGAGTGACATTTTTAATTCCTGTACCAAAGAGTTCATTTTCTTTTTGGTTGAGAGAGTTTTTACTCACATCCTTGTGTTTATAAAGTAGAATTTAGTATTATTAAAAGCAATTTTGATGAACAGATAATACTTTTTTGCACACTGCTGCCTCAGTTTAATTGGTTTTAAATGCTCTTTGGACACTTTTTTTTGAGTCAGGCAGACTAGTACAATTTTTCATCTTGTATTTTAATATAAATTGACTACTTTAAAAGGTAGTTTTAATAGGTTGAAGTTACAGAAGATAACTGAAGTACTTTGCACAATATCTTTTTGTTTTTTTTCTGCAGGAATAAATGGGAAATAATAACTCTACTTTTACTGCTATAAATTAACTATATAGCTTATTGGGCCCTTTTAATGAATGCTGTAACAAAATGCTAACATGAAAAGTTAAGGGCTCATTCTGATTACAAATGAAAAATTGTACATCTGTGTGTATGTGTGTATAATCCTTACTGGCATTAAAGAATATTTTCATTTGCCTATTTTACAAGTAAAGATAAAATTAAAGAACACTTTTAAAAAAATGTATGTATACATAAGTACTTTCCCAGGAGGAAATGCAAATGTACCTTGATTTAAGCAGAACTGCTAATAGAAAATTGAATTTTACAAAAAAAAAAAAGTCTGGATGTTGTTACTTTACATAAAAAGTCAGAGTTAGGTTATTTTAAAAACTAATTCTGCTTAGTAATTCATTTTACAAGTACTGGGAGAAAATACCCTTTAGAAGTACTTGTAATTGTCCAAATGTAATATTGCTATGCGTACTATTCTGGTTCCCTATTTTTTCCCACAGACTTTCAAAACACTCATTTACTGTCCTTGAAACTGTGACTGATATGGTTAAAAATTCTGGCAGGAAGGTAATAGTGTATATGTACTGGAAAAGTAGACAATCACATTTGAGAATGTTTAGATTCACTCAACTGAAACCAATCTCTCCTTGAATGTAGATACAATATATGGTTTTGCAGTGAATTCTGAATGGAAAAAAAGAAGTCTGAATACATGAAATGTAATGTAGAATCATTTGAATGATTTATAGAAATATGGATGGATGTTCACATCATAAGAGGTTTGACAACAAAATGGGAAGAAGCAACATTATGTCTCTCTCTGTCAACAATATATTTCCTAGATTTGTTGCCACAATAAGGGTTGTTTGACTTGTTTATGTATTATTTAAATTACTGTGCTGAATGCAGTTATTTGTTCAAGTTACTAGGTAGTAGAGAATTTATCACTGTCTGCTGTCCTCCAGAGACGGTATTAAAAAGAAGTTGTTCTTTTAGCATGGGTAGAATGAAGCAACTAAATGATGCAATAGGAAGAATTTTCGTCACTCAGACAAGGGAGTTGCAAGTTGCAAGTCTGACACTGTGGAAACAGGATAGGCTGTTGGGAGCTCTGAGCAGAAATGATCATGCCTGTATGAGCTCAGTATCCTTCGAATTAGTCTTAAAAAAAATCTGACTGGCAAGTTTAATGAATAGGTAAAGTTGTGTCTTTACCTCAAATTGTGTCTAATGTTATATCCTTAACGTAAAAGACTTTTCATATTGGTATATTCCCAAGGCCAGATGAAGATACTGATTTTGTCAGGTGTTTTTTTCATTCAGTGCATATGCTTCAATCTGAGTGCTGTTTTGCTGTATTGTCTATTTTACCTTGTGTGTTCCCTTGAGAGCAACTAAAGAAAATCTTTTCTAACATTTCTAGTGCTAATGGTAGTAAGGAAAATAGTAGTGGACAGATATGGGACTAGATTGAGAAGAGGGAGGAAAATGATGGGTGGGAACCGTGTATCTGAGATACACATGTTTAAATGAAAAGTCTACACTGGTTCTTGAAAAACAAATCATGTATCTACCTTAAGAACAATGTTGTGTGTGTGTTTTTAAATTTATTTTAGCGATTTAGTTTTATTCGTGTAATATGTTTTTTTGGAGATTGTTTTTAATTTAAATTGTGTAATTTTTACTTCTCGAAATGTATTCTGTACTGTATTTTTAGAAATCTTATTTTTAAATAAATATTTTTTAAAAATATAGGACTGTTTTTCTCCCCAACCTCTTTATTTATTAAAATCAACTGAAATTCTAGATTTTCAACATTACCAGTTTGATAGGCCACTTTTTTTCAGTTTTATACAATTTGGATGATTATTCATAACTTGTAGTCTTTGGATATGGCTCTATCATAATCTCAAAATTCATTATGTATCCAAGAACTAGATATTCATATGAGGGTTGAAATTGACAAACACTATATTCCTAGTTAGGCACATTTGTCTTAGAGATGGCCCAGCTGGCTGGATTCCGTCACCCAAATTTATTTAGCATTTATTTTGCCAGACACTATTTTATGTAAATATTTTTTCTTTGAGGAGTAACTTACATAAAATGCAGAGATCTAAGTGTATATCTAAGCATTTTTTTAGATCTAGGGATATTGAATTACTTAAAGCTTTTGCTCTAATGGAATTATATTCTAGTTTTTGGAAAGCTTTTAATTAATAAACTTACTAAGTCTCAACTAACTGCTTTACTGGAACATGCAAGAAGTCACAAAGGAAAAGTGTATATTATATTCATGAGTACAGACTGGTAAAAATAGCATCTGAAAAGACAAATCAGTATGTCTTAGAACAGTGGAAGTGCAGAAGCTGCCCTGAGATTGAAAGATAGGAACTTAACTTTTTTTGAAAATTCTTTCTTAAACTTTTGTTATCAGAAAAGTAATGTTGATGAATATTTTGAATTAACAATTAATTAAATGTCTTGGTAGAGTTCAGATAAAACAATAAACCTTGCTGCAGTAGTAAATCTAAAAATTGTTGGCATTTTAACAAACTTTAAAGGATTATAAAATGTTAATCTTGTTTCTTTTTCAATTTCTTTTGCTCTTTTTGCATTTACAATAATTATGCTTTCTTAGTGCTGGTAAGTTACAGTGATTCTCAATCCTTTTGGTCTTAAGACTCCTTTACACTCATAAAAATTATTGCAGACCCCCAGGAGTTTTTGCTTATGTATACTATATTTGTCAATATTGACTGTACTAGAAATTAAAACAGGAGTATTTTAAATGCTTATTTGTTAATTCGTTTAAGCATAACAATAAGAGAGCCATTGCACGTTAACAAAAATAATGTATTTTTATTTAAAGACCCATGATTTTTTCTTCAAAGCTCTAATATCTGCCTTCATAAAAGGTAGTTGGATTCTCATACTGCTTCTGCAATCAATCCATTGTATTGTTATTTTGGTTGAAGTATCGAGAGAAATCTAGTTGCATGCAAATAATGTACTTGGAAAAAGGACTATTTTAATAGTCTTTTCAAGTGACTGTATATATTCTTTGATACTATGCAAAAATTCAAAAAGTGATGGTTTCTTAGAGTATAGTTGCAATGTGGAACCAGAAATAAAACCAAGCAACTTTCCTTGTTCTGTTACATTAAAATCCATTGATTTCTTTTTCTATTTTGGAATAATTTGATGAAAAAGTGATATTCTTTTTCATACCTGATATTGTGACATCATCCATTGGTCATTTGGAAGATCTTCCAAATATTGACACATTTCATTCTGTAAGTTAAATTTTAAAAATGAATGTGGCCATTGATCTTGCTGGAAAAGGAAGTACTGGAAAACTGTTAAGTTCAGAGTGACACACTACATTTTTCAAAATACTGATTTTCACTTGAAAACTTGCATGTTATCCTTGGTAACCATATACTGTCTGTTGTTTTCCTTGAAGTGACAGGGTCACTTCACTCATTTTTTGCCACATGGCCACATCTGAAAAACCATAGTTTGTCAGTTTTTCTTTCAAGTAAAAAGTGGTGTTCCATTAAAAACATGGCTAGTTCAGCTTGTAACTCCAATCATCGCACCAGTGCTTTTCCTCAAGTAAAAACTACTGTGGGATGCAGGTAAAATGCTTCATGTGTACTTCCTGTGTTGTCAAGCAGAATATTAAAAATATACTTGAAGATCAAGATTTAATAAATCATTTTTACTGATCTATCAAGGGCATTTTACTGATTCATTTTCTTTTTTAAGCTAACACTTGTTTGAATCTACTTAATTTGGCTCTGTTTAGGAGGAAAAGCAAAAAAGAATGGGAGAAACTAGGGCAGAACATTATGCATTTACTCTGTATTTGGTAAGTAAAAAGGAAAATTAGCTGCTTAAAAAAGAGTATTTGTATTTGTATATGCCTGCTTTTGAAGCACTTAAAATATAGTTATCTATATGACATCTAGTTAGCTTTGTTTAAAGAGACAAAAACTAAAAATACACGATGGTATTATAATACTGTAAAATCATTTGAGAAGTTGCCAGATACTATAGATGAACAGACACATACAAATGCTGCTCTAGGCTGACCAATTAACTGTATGCGCAGCAATTATATTAGCGTGCAGGGCAATTGGAGGGAAAATTGGACCCTGTGGACATCCAGCTGAGCAAACAGGACTGAAGAAGGATAGCGGATGTGTGTTTGAAAAAAAGAAAATACATCTAAGCTTCCTTAAAAAAATACTTGTATCAGTCACAGCACATTTTTTATATGTCCTCTGGTTGCCTAGAACTTTTCAAATTAGCCTTCTTCTCCAAACAAAAAAAAGTGCCTCTGCTTAAAGATCAAACACCCAAATAGCAATGAGTTTTACATGTAAAAAGCCAAAATAATTTAGGAAATAGAGAACTTGGAATATACAAATCCAGACATTCGGATGCTACTGTATATATGCGCTTATGTGTGTTGTTAGTACTAGTTTAGCTGTGGTATGGGCTGGATTATATTTATCCTTTTTGATACTGAAATTTACTATTTTTATAACTGGAACTGTTCCCTAGCTGTAACTTGTGGTATTTCTTGGCAAAAACTGAGTGACTGAGGATCTAATATGATGATGAGGTTTTATGGTTGCACATTGAAACTTTGGATGAGTAATCCTTGATGAATAAATCATGGCCATCAAGTTAATGAAATTTGCTCTTTAAATGGTATATACTCTGTAACTGTTGGTCAAATATCCTCATTCCATTGAAGGTTCATATTTTAATGGTAACTAGAAGTAACTGTTATCAAAGTTTTTTTGGGTGGTCTGCACTTGTTACAACTTGATGTCTGATTTAAAGAGTTATTTAGTGTTTGATAAGCATTTCACATATTCTTAACATGGAAAAGTAATATGCAAAATACCAATCCATTCAAAGTGCTCTGATTTTTGCCATTAATTTTCCATGTACTTTTTTTATTTTTTAAAAGTAATTTCAATAATTTGGGTGATCACTGTGGTAGGTAAACTGTAAAAGGGTCCCAGTGATCCTCTACCTCCCAGGTATTCAAAGCCTTGTAGAATCTCCTTTTCACTCACGGGAGGTAAACACTATTCTGGATTTGGAATGTATCATCCCATACATGTTTTTAGACTTCTATGTGTATAAATAAGAAAAATATTTTATTGTTTGATTAATTTTTAAAACTTACATAAACCTCTGTCAGTATTCCCTATCTTTTGTCTCCACATTTTTGTTTTCCCATAGTACTTACCACCATCTAGAACAAAGTGGAAAAAATCCCCACTCCCATTGTCCTCCCCAGAGGTAGCCACAGGTATTCATCATTCCTCTTCCCTTTTTTTACATATCATGTATATCTCTCACATACATGGTTGTTTAATTCTCAAGGGAGAACCTACTAACTTTTCTGTGATTTTTATTTTTAATTAATAATACATTTTTGTGATAGCCATATCAAGATACAGTAGTCTACCCCATTCTTTTTAATGTTTCTGTAGATATCATATCAATACCCTGTAATTTATTTAACTGTGCCTCTAAAATGACCATCAGAGGTTTCTTTCTTTCTTTCTTTTTTTTTTTTGCTCTAGTGACAATACTACAGTAAACACTCTTTTGCAAAAATCTTTGTGCCCATTTACTAGTATTCTTTTTAGGTGAATTCCTAGAAGTGAAATTGGTAAGTCAAAAGAGAGGCATATTTTTAATTTTGATAGAAATACCAAATTGTCTTCTGAAATTGTTTAACTTAACACAGTCTGACTTGATATTATTAATCTTTAAAATTTGTGTCAATGTAATAAAGGTGAGTATTTGTTCTTTTTTCCCCCCAAATTTCTTGTTTATGTCATTTGACTGGTCTGTTTACTTCTCCTTGTTGAATATTAGTACTGTATTTTCAGGATATAATTTTTAAAAATTTATTCAATACATTTCTTGTTTTTCTTTATGGTGATTGTTCCTGTAACTATTGCTGTGTAACAAATAATCCCAAATTTAGTGACATGAAACAACCAACCATTTATTTTATGGTATGAGACTGTGGGTTAGGAATTCAGTAAGAGCACAGCAGTTTTTCTCTGTTGCATGGTGCCTCAGGCCTCAAGAAGAAAGACATGAAGACTTTCAAGGAGGCTATTACTGGAGACTACTATCAGCTAAAGCTTCATTTACTTAAACATCTGATGGTTGGTGCTTGCTGTCATCAAGAACACCTGCGTGGGCCTTTCCATAAGTCTGTTGGAAAGGCCCACAAATTCCTCACAGCATGGTGACTGGATTCCAGAAGAGAGTGGCCCAAGAGAACCAGACAGAAGCTATTCTTACCTTTTGTGACCTAGCTAGAAGTCACAAACCTGCCTAGATTCAATGAAAGAGAATGCAGATTCACTTCTTAGGAAGAGTCTCAAGTCACGTTTCACAAGAAAAGCATGTTGGATAGGAGATACTATTGAGGATTGAGGGCGTCTATGAAAAGGAATGTGTCACAATCATTGTTTAATGGAAGCAATATCTTGAAATTTAATCGTTTTCAATAAGACCTGATTTTTTCTTGTTTAAAAAGGACTTTCCTAAATGAAGACTATGTATTTTCATTTGTTTTTCAAAAAAACCTTGTAGTTTTGCTCTCCTGTATTGTGCTGTTGAATTCATTTGGAATTTTTTTTTAAAACTCTAAATTTAATTTTTGTAAATTTCAATGTTTGTATATTTCTGTAAGCTTTTATTTTTGTAATAATGTAGAGTGGGAGACTAACATTAAAGTTTTTTAGGTGTACAAAATATCACCAACATAATTTTTTGCTTAGTTCATTTTTTCATCCTTGATTTTGTAGTATCACATGTTCTTGAAGGTGTATAGCATGCATTTGATTCTTCTAATTGTTAAAAATTTCAGAAATGTTAACCTATGTTTTTCTAACTGTAACTTTCATTAAAGAAATGGCATTTTCTAATAACCCCACCCATTTGAACTAAGAAGTGTTTTATATTTTTATTCCCCACTCCTACTTATTTTTATGAATATAATTTAGATTTTTAGTCAGATTATTATTATATATTGCATATCTTCCAATTTAAAAGTTTTATTGAGATATAGTTGACATACAACAAAATTACCCATTTTAAGGTATATTTCAATTAGTTCTTACATATATTCCCATGTAACTACCAACATAATTAAGATAGAGAATTTTCAGTCACTTCGAAAAGTTCCCTGGGGCAGCCCACTCCCAGCTCCAGAAAACACTGATTTACTTTCTCTCACTATAAATTAGATTTGCCTTTTATAGAAGTTCACATGAATGGAATTATATAGTATGTCCTCTTTTTTTTGACAGGCTTCTGCTCAGAATAATGTTTTTGAGATTCATTCATGTTGTGAGTATCAGTTTGTTTCTTTTTGTTGCTTAGTGTTATTCTGTACGAATAATCTTTAATTTCTTATCTATTCCACTTCACCCCCCCCAAGACAGTTATGAAGGATTGACATTACTCTTTAAATATTTTATTGCCTTCACCAGTGAAGCTAACTGTACCTGGATTTTTCTTTGCTGGAAGATTTTTAATTACTCACTAAATTTGGTAGCTTGTTATATAGGTCTATTCAAGTTTTCTATTTCATCATGTCTGTTTTGGGAATTTGTGTTTTTCTAGGAATTTATCTGTTTGGTCCAAGTTGTCTGATTCGTTGTCACAAAATTATTCATAGTATTCCCTAAAAGCCTTTTAGTTTCTGTAGTACCGGTGTTCCTTCTTTCATTCCTGATTTTGGGAACCTGTCTTCCTTTTTTAATTTTGTTAGTCTATTTAAAGATTTGTCAATTTTGTGTCTTTAAAAGATGTACTTTTGTGTTCACTGATTTTCCCTATTTTTATTTTCTATTTCATATACTATAACTTATTTTCACTCTCTGTCTTTTGCTTGCTTTTAGTTTGCTCTTCTTTTTCTAGTTTCTTAAGGTGAAAGCCTAAATTATTGATTTGAAATCTTTACTCTCTTGTAATGTAGATTTACAAAGCTATAAATTGCCTGCCCTCTTAGTATAGGCCTTCATTTAATTATGTTGTGTTTTTTAAAATTGAAGGTTTTGTGGCAACTCTGCATCAAGCAAGTCTTTTGGTGCCATTTTTCCAACATCACTTGCTTGCTTCATGTCTCTGTGTCACATTTTGGTTATTCTTGAAATATTTCAAACTTTTTCATTGTTTTTATATTTGTTATGGTGATCTGTGACTAGTCATTACAATTTGCTGAAAGCACAGATGATGGTCAGCATTTTTTAGCAATAGAGTATTTTTTAATTCAGGTATATACATAATGTTTTTAGACATAATGCTACTACATACTTAATATACTACAGCATATGTAAACATAACATTTATATACACTGGGAAACCAGAAAGGTAGTTTAACTCACTTTATCATGCTTTGTTGTGACATGTGCTCTGTTGTGGTGGATATCACTGAGGTGTGCCTGTGCTGCTTTAGCTGTTTCCCATGATTTTGATATGTCACGTTTTTGTTTTCATCCAATTCAAAATATTTTAATATCCTTTGTTTATTTTTTGGTACTGTATTATTTAGAAGTGTGTCGTGTAATTTGAAATAATTTAGAAATTTCCCAAATTCACTTCCACTGTTGATTTTTAATTTAATTCCATTGTTCCAAGTGTGTTTGAAAAGATCATGTATTCTTCTGGTTTGTGGTACAGTGTTCTATAAATGTCAATTGTGGCAAGTTCGTTGATATGCTTTGTCAAGTCTTCTATATCCTTAGTGGTTTTCATGTAGTTCTATCAGTTATTGAGATTAGGATACTAAAATCTCCAAGTATTATGTTTGAATTATATATTTCTTCTTTCCGTTTTTGTTTCATATATTTTAGGGCTCTGTTATTAATGAGTATAGATTTATAATTCCTGTATCTTCCTGATTGGATACCATATTACCATACCTTTGGTTTATAACATATATATGTGCAAAATCTATGTTATGTATATACACATATATTGACAAAAAACACAAAGGAAGAGAGGAAATTGACCAATATTGGAACGTTTATGTATTTTACTGGAATTCAGTTAGTGTTAATCCACTGTACATTGTGGTGAGCTGGAATGGACAGTCTAACTGCTGGAGTAACCACGAAGAAAATAACCCAGTAAAATAGAGTTTAAAACCATAATAATTAAAATAGTACACTAAATATACATACTTAAGACAAAAGAAGGCAGTAGGGGAGGAACAGGAAAGAAAAGATATATGATATAGAGAACAAATAGTGAAATGGTCACATGTAAATCCTATCATATCAATAATTAATGTAAATAGAATAAAAACTCTAATCAAAAGTCCCAGATGGTCAGACTGGATAACTAAAGCAAGATCCAACTAACTATACATTGTCTACAAGAAACAAAAGACATAGGGAGATTGAAAATAAAAGGATTGCAAAAGGTGGACCATGCAAACAGTAATCCATAATTATATAAAAGCTCTATACCGAGAAATATTACTAGAGACAGAGGGATATTTTATAAGAGTTGTTCTGAAGGGTAGTGATTTGGTAATACCAGTAATTTTTACTATTTCATGAAGGGTTTTATTGAGTGAGTCTGACTTTTTTCTCCTGGAGATTTGATGCGAATAAACAATACTGTGATTGCTAGTACAGTTTGATCTGTCTTTATTGTGCTAAGGGGCTGTACATAGATCATGGTTTTAGAACCATTTACACTTAATGTAATTATTATTGTGTTTGTTTTTGCATCTGTCATCTTGCTGTTTGTTTACTATTTGTCCAGGTCTTTGTTCTGTTTTCCTACCTTTTGGGATTAATTTAGTATTCCCTTAATACTCCATTTTATCCCCATTATTAACTGTACCTCTTTTATTTTTTGATGTTTTCTCTCAGAATTACAATATGCCTTTTTAATTTACTAGTCTATATTCAAATATTATTATTCCACTTCATGTATAATGTAAAAAAATCATACATTTTCCTTCTATTTCTTCTTTTCTTTAGGATATTGTCATATATTTTACTGCTACAAGTGTTGTAAACCTCACAATACATTGTTACTACTTTTCTTTTGCCAGTCAACTATATTCTAAAGAAATTTAAAAGTAGGAAAAAAAATTTTTTTTTTTTTTGAGAGGGCATCTCTCATATTTATTGATCAAATGGTTGTTAACAACAATAAAATTCTGTATAAGGGACTCAATGCTCAATACACAATCATTAATCCACCCCCAGCCTAATTCTCATCAGTCTCCAATCTTCTGAAGCATAACGAACAAGTTCTTACATGGTGAACAAATTCTTACATAGTGAATAAGTTCTTACATGGTGAACAGTACAAGGGCAGTCATCACAAAAACTTTCGGTTTTGATCACTCATTATGAACTATAAGCAATCAGGTCAAATATGAATATTCATTTGATTTTTATACTTGATTTATATGTGAATCCCACATTTCTCCCTTTATTATTGTTGTTATTTTTTTTAATAAAACGCTGAAGTGGTAGGTAGATGCAAGATAAAGGTAGAAAACATAGTTCTATCGCGTGCCGCCACCTAGGGCGACGGCAGGAGAACGATCACCGAAGGCCTGGTTCGTTAGGAATCTTTATTATGGGCGTCCGAGCATCCATCTAGCGAAAGGCAAAAGCAAAAAACAACAACCACAATCACACCCACTTCCTCCAGGGCAGCAGCTTATATAGCATATCCCAACCAATCAGCTGACTGATTACACGCCAGGTTCAGTCTTATTGGAAACATGTGAAAAGCATGCTATGAGCACGAGCACGGAAATGGGGACAAGCCAATCATGGAGACTTCCTTATGCGCTGAGCTGTAGCACCAGGAAGGGTGGTGTCTAGGAAGCAGGCGCCATCTTTAGGGCGTTGTGCAGCTAGAGTGGGGCTCAGCCTCGGCCGTAGGCCGGGCCCCCACATCTCCCCCTTTATTGTTTTATAACCAAGGGGCTGTCGGGATCATGCCTGTCTTAGGTCGTCCAGAGTCTGCGGCATTCTTACCCGTCCTCAGGCAACAGACAACTTAGGTGTGCGCCCTGTCTTAGGTTGATATGCGCAGCTCCTGATCTTACCCATCCTTGACTACTGATCCAGCATATTAAGCCATACTCTAGGGGAGATGCCTTCCTCTAGCGCTGCCATGGCCTGCAACAGGACCTTCCGTTCTCCCCGTTGCTGTTTTTGTATGGGACAGACTTTCCTCCCAAGCAGGAGGAAGCCCACAATTAGCAATATTCCTATGACACCTACACCTGACCAGGCTTTGGTGGCGTTTAACACAGCTTCCGCTATTTGAGCTACGGAGAGCATCTCTACCTTCTTAGAGCTAACATTCAAAATTTCTAACCGTAGCTGAGTGGTGAGCTTGTCAAGCTCACTGGACCAATTTGTGGTTAACATCTTGCCTAACTGTCTGGACAAGTTGGCAGCTTTAGAATAATTATGAAAAGGAATACCAGTAATACACCCCCATATAAGAATGGACACAGCCCACAGACAAAACCTCCCCCAAGAGGTCTAATTGTTCTTGAAGAAGGTTCATGCGTTGGTTGACCAAGGCCATCCCATTCTTAAAATGGCCGTTGATGACGTTCTGCATTGTCATTGCCGAGGCAGTGGCCTGGGACAGACCATTCAGTGTCTCTGCCGTAGGAATGGTGATAGTGCGGCGGTGGCTGCAGCTGCAGCGGCCACCGAGGTGGTAATGGCCAAGGCAATGGCTGCAGAGATGCCGAAGTCTCTCTTGTACCGGGAGTGGCAGAGGCCACGCCTTCACCACTCCCCACAGCATTCTCGGCTTCGCCGTCACCTGCTGTAGGATCCACGGCAGGAGCAGAAGCAGTGCGATCATCTTGTACCTCCGCTCCGGGGTTTTCCACTCTGCGTATCAGACGTTCAGGCACCCAAACGGGGTTCTGCTGGTCCTGTGGAAAAACACAAACTGAGCCTCGGGTCCAGATTATCACTGGGTCCGGGCCTTTCTATGTTCCTTCCAACACATCCTTCCACAAAACTTTAGGCATGTGTTTTGGATTGGATTGTTGGCCGTGCTGCTCTGCTGCACTGCGGCCATTTTTGTCCAGTGTTAAAGTTTAAAATGAATAATATGATATTTAATTTGTCTCTGGGTGATCTAAAGTCTTCTCCTATTCCCCCTTTTTGTTTATATAAGGCATTCTTGAGGGTGAGGTGGGTGTGTTGCACCATACCCTGACCCTGAGGGTTGTAGGGAATGCCGGTAGTATGTTTGATGTCTAGAGTTTTGACAAAGGTAAGGAATGGTTTGGATGAATACGCTGGCCCATTGTCCGTTTTCAGATGCTTGGGCTTTCCCCAGGCCGAAAATGCTTGCAAACAATGGGAAATGACATCCCGAGATTTCTCCCCCGTGTGGCTGGATGCAAAGATAACACCTGAGCAGGTGTCCACAGACACATGAACATATTTCATCCTGCCAAATTCAGGGATGTGAGTGACATCCATTTGCCAAATGTGGTTGGGAAGCAATCCTTTTGGGTTAACCCCTATGGGGGTAGGGGGAAGAAGCGATACACACCACTTGCAGCTGACCACTATGACTCTCACCTGTTCTCTAGTGATCTGGAACTTCAGGCGGAGGGTGGTGGCATTAGCGTGAAATTTCTTGTGAAATAGATTGGCCTGTTCCGTAGGGTCTGTTACCACAAATATATGCGCGATGGTTTCCCTTGGCGAGGGGCCCCGGAAGGGAGGTATGAGCTCTTATATGTCCAATGAAAAAGGGGTCTGAACAGTCCCAAATTATCTGCTGTAGGCATCTAAGAATATTTAAGACGGATGAGGAGGGGTTAATGTGACCTGCGCATTCTATTTCAGAGATGGCATTCACTACATACTGGCTGTCTGATAGAAAGTTAAGGGGTTCCTTTGGAAAGAGCTCAAATGCTCGCATCACTGACAATAGTTCTGTCTGTTGGGCCGAGGTAGTCGCGAACTTGAAGGTCCACGAGCCATCATCAGTGACTATGGCCCTAATGCCAGTCTTAGAACCATCAGTGAACAGTACTCTTACTTTAGGTATGGGTTTATGTCTGGTGTTTCTCGGGAAAACAACTGGGTTAGACAAGCAAAATTGTAGCCACGGATGCTTTGGGTAATGATTGTCAAAGGAGGCTTGAGAGACGGTGTGTACAGTGGCCCATGTGTCACAACAAGAGGCAAGGCACTCTAACTGTGTCGCTGAGTATGGAGTTATGATAATAGAGGGTGCTATTCCAAAGGTTTTGACTGCCACCTTGATTCCCTTGAGGATTAAGTCCGCTATAGACTGTGGGTACCAAATCAATGTCTTTCCTGGTGAATGAGCTAAATACACCCACAGAAGGGGTCCCTCTTGCCGGAGCATGCCTGTGGGGCTATGATTGCTGGGAAGCGTAATAAAGGAAAGAGGTTTCTGATAATTTATTCTATCCACTTGAGCAAGTTCTAAACGGGATTGGATGAGTTCCAATGCCCTTCTTGCCTGATCAGTGAGTGAGCGGGGTGATGTTAGATCTGGGTCACCTCTCAGTATAGCATAGAGAGGTTGGAGCTCTTCATCAGTAAGCTTTAGGTAGGGTTGCACCCAATTTATATCACCAAGCAGTTTCTGGAAATCATTAAGATTTTTTAGGTGATCTGTCCTTATAACTATTTTCAAGGGTCTGGCCAGGGTGCTTTCTAATCTCATTCCTAAGTAACTCTTGGCACTAGTCTTACGGATTTTTTCTGGGGCTATAGCCAGGCCCCATTTTTGGAAGTGCGACTGCAAGAAACAGAGACCTTGCTCTAGCTCCCTGCTGCTCTCATGACACAAAAGGATGTCATCCATATAATGATAGATGATCATGTTAGGAAACTTTCCTCTGACAACTGACAAAGCCTTACTCACATATAGTTGACATATAGTGGGGCTATTGGCCATTCCCTGCAGTAATACTCTCCATTCATAGCGCTCATCTGGGCGGTCATGGTTTATGGCAGGTATGGTAAAGGCAAATTTGGCACAATCTTGAGGGTGAAGGGGGATAGAAAAGAAACAGTCTTTGATATCCACAACTATCATTTCCCAATCCTTAGGCAGGGCCATGGGCAGTGGCAAACCCAGTTGTATTGAGCCCATAAGCACCATCTGCTTATTTACAGCTCTAAGGTCATGTAAAAGCCTCCACTTCCCTGTTTTCTTTCTTATCACAAAAATAGGTGTGTTCCAGGGGGAGGTAGAGGCCTGAATATGCTTGGCAGCAAGCTGCTCCTGTACTAAAGTGTGGGCTGCTTCCTTCTTCTCTTTAGTAAGGGGCCACTGAGGAACCCACACAGGATTCTCAGATCGCCACTGTATCTTTATTTGCTGTTCTCCTTTAGTGGCCCTGAGGAAAAACCCAGCCCGGGCCCTCCAAATCGACTGTGCGTAATGTTAGACAAAGGAATGGGCTTTTCTCGACCCGACAAGTTCTTCCCAAGTCCACCTGTCCCGGGGTAGCCCTGTCTTTTCATAATGCAGTTAGACTGTTCGCTGTAGAAAGTTTCCGTGGTCAATTTGAGATTCATTTGGGTTAGTACATCTCTTCTCCAGAGGGACACGGGTATGTTTAGCACGAAGGGTTGAATTATCCCCTCGTGCCCTTCTTGGTCCATCCAAGATAGTGAAGCAGCACTACATAGGGGCGCTTGGGCTATCCCGAGTCCTCTTAAGGTTTGTGCAGCTCGATTTAAAGGCCATTCCTTCAGCCATTCATCTTCCTTTATGATACTACGGTCTGCTCCTGTGTCCAGCAATCCTGAGAAATGCCTACCTCTGATCTCTAAGGTGTGCATGGGCCTGGTTCCCAAATCCAATGTAAGACAAGCCAATGGAGCCCCAGAAGACCCAAACCCTTGCTGTCCTCAAACAGCATTTTTATGAGCATACAAATCATGTTTGCTAGGAAGCATAAGAATTTGAGCAATGCGATCTCCTGGGCTAATAGCCATGATTCCTCGTGGGGAGGAGACCATAATTTTAACTATTCCTTCATAGTCTGATCTATAACTCCTGGGTGTACTATTAACCCTGCTTTAGTAGTGGAGCTCCGGCCCAATAAGAGACCCACTACTCCTTTTGCCAAAGGTCCCTTAAAATCTGACTCTACAACTTGAACTCCCATCTCGGGGGTCAATACGAGTCTGGTGGCAGCACAGATGTCCACTCCTGCGCTTCCTGCTGTTGCTCTCCGTGATCCCTCGGTGCTGGATGAACTCCCTGATCTGTCAAAGGGTGGTGAGTTCTGGGTATCTGTTGAACCACCCCATACATTTGCGGGCCCTGAGGTGGAGGGCCCCTCCTCCCGTTTTTTGGCTCTTGAGGGGGCAGCGGTCGGCCTTCCACATCCACCACTGACCTACACTCACTGGCCCAGTGATTTCCTTTTCTACATCTCGGGCATAATCTTGGTTTGGGCCTGCTAGCAAGTTCGTTGGCTTCCTTCAACTTGGGACAATCTCTTTTCAAATGACCCATTTGTTTGCAGTAGAAACAGGTCCCAGGAGGGGTTGACCTGCCACGAGCATCTCTCAATCCCTGAGTTATGGCTGCGGCCATAACCTGTTCTTGTACCACGCTGTCATTAGTGTCCCTACAAACCTTAATATAAGTACTCAGATCTTTGTTCTTCCAGGGTCTTATGGCCTCCCTACACCATTTGTTGGCCTGCTCATAGGCCAGCTGCTTCACAAGGGGCATGGCAGTATCAACATCACCAAATATGCGACCAGCTATTTGCATCAGTCTGGCTAGAAAGTCTGCATATGGCTCATTAGATCCTTGCAACACCTTTGACAGCTGACCCTGTAGGTCACCTGTGCCTTGCAGCGTCTTCCAGGCCCTCACTACTATTTGCATATATACCGCTGGGGGGAATCCTACCTGATTCTGTTGACCCAAATATGGACCCGTGCCCATCAACATGTCTAAGTTCCATTGATGATTACCTGCTGCAGCATTACGCTGAGCTGTGTCCTGTGAAAATTCTTGCCAGGCTGTCTTAAATGTCAGGTACTGACCTCCAGAGAGGGCTGCTCTTGCTACATTGGCCCAATCATCTGGCATCAGATTAAGAGAAGCTACTGACTCCACTAAAGAAACAGTGAAAGCCCCCTGGGGGCCATACGTTGTCATGCTTCCTTCAGACTTTTAATGACCTTGAAATCTAGGGCTTGATGATACCTCTGTTGTGTATTAGAGTCTTCAAATACAGGGAAAGCGGCACTTCCTTGTTCTCTCAGCCACTCCCTCCACCCACCTCTTTCTAGTCCTTGATTGCAATCACACGTACGATGACAGGGCTGTATGTGATACAGGGGCGGTTCTGCAAATGAAGCCGGAGGAAGAGGGGGGGCTGACGGCACCATTTTCAATGATGGTTTCAGGGTTGTTGAGAGGGGGGTGTCCTCCGACTCCTCTTCCTCTTTCTGTTGCCTCAGCTGCATTAGGGAGGGATAACTGCGGGGGATAGGGCGTTCCTTCCTCTGGGTGATTCTAAGTCTCCTTATATGCTTTTCTAATTCCTCCCCCGATAGCTCCCCTTCCTCATCTGTAGATCCTCCTCGCTCGGACCCCCTCTCTGAGTTCCTAGCGGAGGATCTTTCCTCCCAGACATCTTCCAGGACTTCCTCCCCCTCTCTTATAGCCTCTCTGCAGCTTGGCTTATCCTCCTTAAGACACCCCCTGACTAGACTCCATATAGGAATTGTCCCTACCGGGAGCGGTTCTGCTTGATCTGCTTCGCACAGATCGTTCCCTAGTCTTTCCCACAAGGGGGCAGTGATCCTTCCCTCATCCAAAAACCACTGCGCATGCTTCTCAACAGTATGTAAGAAAGCCCTCACAGTTTTAGCCTTTAATGGAGTCCCATTAGCCCTTAGGAGTGCCCGGAGTGGTTCCTCCGCCCGCATCCTAGACACCTCTGAACCCATAGTGAGGAGGAAAGGAGGTTGACTCTATTCTAAGGTGAGGTTACCTGCGCCCATGCTCGTACCCCTGAATTGAGTCTCCTTACAGCCTGAGAGTCCTCGCTAACTGGTTTTTGTCACTTCCTGCGAACTTTAGTCTACGTTGCTTTACCTGCGAACTTTCCACAGCACTCTTATTCTTTCGTGAGGAAACGCAGAAACATATACAGACTAAGACAGAACAAGACAAGGAACACAAAGGCTAGACACACACACCACAATTGCTTGCATTCGCACGACCTGATGTTGCTTTCACTTTGTCCCTGACCATACTCACCACTCTCCAAAATGTCAGTCACTCGTGTAACTCTTCCAAAAGATGTCCACTCAGATCGCCGCAGGGTGAGAAGTTCCACTCCATCCTCGGACGCCAGGTTTTGGTCCCGGGTTTTAGCACCAGCTATCGCATCCCGCCACCTAGGGCGACGGCAGGACAATGATCACCGAAGGCCTGGTTCGTTAGGAATCTTTATTATGGGTGTCCGAGCATCCATCTAGTGAAAGGCAAAAGCAAAAAACAACAACCACAACCACACCCACTTCCTCCAGGGCAGCAGCTTATATAGCATATCCCAACCAATCAGCTGACTGATCACGCGCCAGGTTTAGTTTTATTGGAAACATGTGAAAAGCATGCTATGAGCACGAGCACGGAAATGGGGACAAGCCAATCATGGAGACTTCCTTATGCGCTGAGCTGTAGCGCCAGGAAGGGTGGTGTCTAGGAAGCAGGCGCCATCTTTAGGGCATTGTCCAGCTAGAGTGGGGCTCAGCCTCGGCCGTAGGCCGGGCTCCCACAAGTTCAGTGTTGTAAGAGAGCAAATGTAGATGAACACGTCTGTGCCTGTAGACTATGTGTTAATCCAAGCTAGACAAGGGCGATAAAACATCCACGGATGCAGAAGATTTCTCTCAAAACAGGGGGGGTGAGGTTCTAAGCCTCACCTCTGTTGATCTCCAATTTCTTACCTGATGGCCCCCCTGCGACTGTGCCTGTCTTAGGTTGTTCCTCCCTTGAGGAATCTTACCCGTCTCTGGCTAACCAGTCATCTTCCGGGGCCATACAGGGAGATATAAAGTTGGTAAGTAGAGAGAAGCCATATTGTTTGAAAAGGTTAGCTTTTTACTTCTTTGCAGATTTATGCCCTGTGGCTTCTATGCCCAGCATTTGTCTTCAGGTATCTTTACCACTTGGAGGAATTATGATACTCCATGAATTCGATATGAGGCACGATTTCTATTTAAGGGTTGTAATTAGGAAGGAAGAAGAAAAGCTATAGAGGTAGCAGATGGAAGAACACATGGGAAGATTGATTATTTCTTTGACATATCTTCTTGGAGAGTAACTTAAGCATGTATGGGTTTTAAACTACTAATTAAATTGCACACACACATTAACATAATACGAATACAGTTACATAACCAAAGCAGATCTATAATTACCAGCCATCTCCAGTGAAGCCAAGAAAACCAGTTAGGCATCCTAGGCATTTGTGAAAATTTGTCTATGATGTAGTGGATATTGTCCAACTGTACTTGAACAGTCTGAGAGAAATCAGACAAATTAAAACAACCCATTCCTGGGAACTGTTCACATCCCATATGTTCTTGTAACAGTAGATAGTCTGTAGTTGTAAGATTTTGGAGCGCTACAACTTGAACTTCTCCTAATTCTTGGTTGAGTTGCAACAGTATAGATCCAGTCAAATTTGTTGTTTAACTGTATGCACAGGCCAGCTTAGATATCTCCTTCTTCATTCCAATGGCAAGTTCAGGGACCGGTGGGATGAATGCAGCTACAACTGCAGCATCGCCTGGATCTTTGTTGAGGTTTTTTGATGATCATCTTCTGGTATGACTATTCCAGAGAGTGCTGATATTGGAAGTTATTCTTCATATCATATCTTAGTTCATTTTCTGGGTAGCCAAATTAGGCTTTGATCCTCTGTATAACCACAAACAGCCCCTTTGCTCACACTTTGATATGCCCTTTATACCGTTGTGTAGAACTCATTGGAGGTCACCACACAGGAACTATTAGTCCATTCTTGGGTTCTGTGATTCTTCTGCTGTTTTGTTCCTTCAGTTTTTCCTTTGTTCTTATACTCCACAGATGAGTGAAATCATTTGGCATTTCTCTTTTTCCACTAGGCTTATTTCACTGAGCATAATACCCTCCAGCTCTATCCATGTTGCTGCAAATGGTAGGATTTGCCCTCTTCTTATGGTTGAGTAGTATTCCATTGTGTATATGTACTACATCTTCTTTATCCATTCATCTACCAATGGACATTTAGGTTGCTTCCAATTCTTGGCTATTGTAAATAGAGCTGCGATAAACATAGGGGTGCATCTGTCTTTCTCAAACTTGATTGCTGCATTCTTAGGGCAAATTCCTAGGAGTGGAATTCCTGGGTCAAATGGTAAGTCTGTTTTGAGCATTTTGATGAACCTCCATAGTGCTTTCCACAATGGTTGAACTAATTTACATTCCCACCAGCAGTGTAGGAGGGTTCCCCTTTCTCCACAGCCTCACCAACATTTGTTGTTGTTTGTCTTTTGGATGGCAGCTATCCTTACTGGTGTGAGGTGATACCTCATTGTAGTTTTAATTTGCATTTCTCTGATAATTAGTGATGTGGAGCATCTTTTCATGTGTCTGTTGGCCATCTGTATTTCTTTTTTGGGGAACTGTCTGTTCAGTTCCTCTGCCCATTTTTTAATTGGATTATTTGATTTTTGTTTGTTGAGGCATGTGAGCTCTTAATATATTTTGGACGTCAAGCCTTTATCGGATCTGTCATTTACAAATATATTCTCCCATACTGTAGGGTTCCTTTTTATTCTATTGATGGTGTCTTTTGCTTTACCGAAGCTTAATATAGTCCACTTGTTCATTTTTGCTGTTGTTTTCCTTGCCCGGGGAGATATGTTCAAGAAGAGATCACTCATGTTTATGTCTAAGAGGTTTTTGCCTATGTTTTTTTCCAAGAGTTTAATGGTTTCATGACTTACATTCAGGTCTTTGATACATTTTGAGTTTATCTTTGTATATGGGGTTAGACAATGGTCCAGTTTCATTTTCCTACATGTAGCTGTCCAGTTTTGCCAGCACCATCTGTTGAAGATACTGTCATTTCCCCATTGTATGTCCATGGCTCCTTTATCAAATATTAGTTGACCATATATGTTTGGGTTAATGTCTGGAGTCTCTATTCTGTTCCACTGGTCCGTGGCTCTGTTCTTGTGCCAGTACCAAATTGTCTTGATTACTATGGCTTTGTAGTAGAGCCTGAAGTTGGGGAGTGAGATCCCCCCTACTTTATTCTTCTTTCTCAGGATTGCGTTGGCTATTCAGGGTCTTTGGTGTTTCCATATGAATTTTTGAATTATTTGTTCCAGTTCATTGAAGAATGTTGCTGGTAATTTGATAGGGATTGCATCAAATCTGTATATTGCTTTGGGCAGGATGGCCATTTTGACGATATTGATTCTTCCTAGCCACGGGCATGAGATGAGTTTCCATTTGTTAGTGTCCCCTTTAATTTTTCTTAAGAGTGACTTGTAGTTCTCAGAGTATAGGTCAATCACTTCTTTGGTTAGGTTTATTCCTAGGTATTTTATTCTTTTTGATGCAATTGTGAATGGAATTGTTTTCCTGATTTCTCTTTCTATTGGCTCATTGTTAGTGTATAGGAAAGCTACAGATTTCTGTGTGTTAATTTTGTATCCTGAAACTTTGCTATATTCCAATATCAGTTCTAGTAGTTTTGGGATGGAGTCTTTAGGGTTTTTTATGTACAATATCATGTCATCTGCAAATAGTGAAAGTTTAACTTCTTCTTTACCATTCTGGATTCCTTGTATTTCTTTGTTTTGTCTGATTGCCATGGCTAGGACCTCCAATACTATGTTAAGTAGCAGTGGAGAGAGTGGGCATCCCTGTCTAGTTCCCGATCTCAGAGGAAAAGCTTTCAGCTTCTCGCTGTTCAGTATAATGTTGGCTGTGGGTTTATGATATATGGCTTTTATTATGTTGAGGTACTTGCCCTCTATTCCCATTTTGCTGAGAGTTTTTATTATGAATAGATGTTGAATTTTGTCAAATGCTTTTTCAGCATCTATGGAGATGTTCATGTGGTTTTTATCTTTCTTTTTGTTGATGTGGTGGATGATGTTGATGGATTTTTGAATGTTGTACCATCCTTGCATCCCTGGGATGAATCACACTTGGTCATGGTGTATGATCCTTTTGATATACTTTGAATTCGGTTTGCTAATATTTTATTAAGTAGTTTTGCATCTACATTCATCAGGTATATTGGTCTGTAATTTTCTTTTTCGGTGGGGTCTTTGCCTGGTTTTGGTATTAGGGTGATGTTGGCTTCATAGAATGAGTTTGGGAGTATTCCCTCCTCTTCTATTTTTTGGAAAACTTTAAGGAGAATGGGTATTATGTCTTCTCTGTGTATCTGATAAAATTCCAAGGTAAATCCGTCTGGCCTGGGTGCTTTGTTCTTGGGTAGTTTTTTGATTACCGTTTCAATTTCTTTGCTAGTAATTGGTTTGTTTAACTTTTGTGTTTCTTGGTTGGTCATTCTTGGAAGGTTGTATTTTTCTAGGAAGTCCATTTCTTCTAGGTTTTCCAGCTTGTTGACATATAGGTTTTCATAGTAGTCTTTAATAATTCTTTGTATTTCTGTGGAGTCTGTCGTGATTTTTCCGTTCTCATTTCTGATTCTGTTGATTTGTGTTGATTCTCTTTTTCTCTTAATAAGTTTGGCTAGAGGCTTATCTATTTTGTTTATTTTCTCAAACAACCAGCTCTTGGTTTCATTGATTTTTTCTATTGTTTTATTCTTCTCAATTTTGTTTATTTCTTCTCTGATCTTTATTATGTCCCTCCTTCTGCTGACTTTAGGCCTCATTCTTTTTCCAGTTTCGATAATTGTGATGTTAGACTATTCATTTGGGATTGTTTTTCCTTCTTCAGGTGTGCCTGGATCGCTATATACTTTCCTCTTAAAACTGCTTTCGCTGCATCCCACAGAAGTTGGGGCTTTGTGTTGTTGTTGTCATTTGTTTCTATATATTCCCTGGTATCTATTTTAATTTGTTCGTTGATCCATTGATTATTTAGGAGCATGTTGTTAAGCCTCCATGTGTTTGTGAGCCTTTTTGTTTTCTTTGTAGAATTTATTTCTACTTTTATACCTTTGTGGTCTGAAAAATTGGTTGGTAGAATTTCAATATTTTCTATTTTGCTGAGGCTCTTTTTGTGGGCTAGTATGTGGTCTATTCTGGAGAATGTTCCATGTGCACTTGAGAAGAATGTATATCCTGTTGCTTTTGGATGTAGAGTTCTATAGATGTCTATTAGGTCCATCTGCTCTACTGTGTTGTTCAGCACTTCCGTGTCCTTACTTATTTTCTGCCCGGTGGATCTATCCTTTTGGGTGAGTGGTGTGTTGAAGTCTCCTACAATGAATGCATTGCAGTCTATTTCCCCCTTTAGTTCTGTTAGTATTTGTTTCACATATGGTGATGCCCCTGTGTTGGGTGCATATATATTTAGAATGGTTATATCCTCATGTTGGACTGAGCCCTTTATGATTATGTAGTGTCCTTCTTTATCTCTTGTTACTTTCTTTGTTTTGAAGTCTATTTTGTCTGATATTAGTACTGCAATCCCTGCTTTCTTCTCGCTGTTGTTTGCCTGAAATATGTTTTTCCATCCCTTGACTTTTAGTCTGTACATGTCTTTGGGTTTGAGGTGAGTTTCTTGTAAGCAGCATATAGATGGGTCTTGCTTTTTTATCCATTCTATTACTCTGTGTCTTTTGATTGGTGCATTAAGTCCATTCACATTTAGGGTGACTATTGAGAGATATGTACTTATTGCCATTGCAGGCTTTAGATTCACGGTTACCAAAGGTTCAAGGTTAGCTTCTTTGGTATCTTACTGCCTAACTTAGCTCGCTTATTGAGCTGTTATATACGCTGTCTGGAGATTCTTTTCTTCTCTCCCTTCTTATTCCTCCTTCTCCATTCTTCATATGTTGAGTGTTTTGTTCTTTGCTCTTTCTAGGAGTGCTCCCATCTAGAGCAGTCCCTGTAGGATGCCCTGTAGAGGTGGTTTCTGGGAGGCAAATTCCCTCAGCTTTTGCTTGTCTGGGAATTGTTTAATCCCACCATCATATTTAAATGATATTCGTGCTGGATACAGTAGTCTTGGTTTGAGGACCTTCTGTTTCATTGCATTAGATATATCATGCCACTCTCTTCTGGCCTGTAGGGTTTCTGTTGAGAAGTCTGATATTAGCCTGATTGGTTTTCCTTTATAGGTGACCTTTTTCTCTCTAGCTGCCTTTAAAACTATTTCCTTGTCCTTGATCTTTGCCATTTTAATCATAATGTGTCTTGGTGTTGTCCACCTTGGTTCCTTTCTGTTGGGGGTTCTGTGTATTTCTGTGGTCTGTTCGATTATTTCCTCCCCCAGTTGGGGGAAGTTTTCACCAATTATTTCTTCCAAGATACTTTCCATCCCTTTTCCTCTCTGTTCTTCTTCTGGTACCCCTATAATATGGATATTGTTCCTTTTGGATTGGTCACACAGTTCTCTTAATCTTGTTTCATTCCTGGAGATCCTTTTATCTCTCTCTATGTCTGCTTCTATGCGTTCCTGTTCTCTGGTTTCAATTCCATCAATGGCCTCTTGCATCTTATCCATTCTGCTTATAAATCCTTCCAGTGTTTGTTTCATTTCTGTAGTCTCCTTTCTGGCATCTGATCTTCCTCCGGACTTCATCCCATTTCTCTTGCATATTTCTCTGCATCTCTGTCAGCATGTTTATGATTTTTATTTTGAATTCTTAGTCAGGATGACTGGTTAGGTCTTTCTCCTTCTCTGGTGTCTCTGTGATCTTGGTTTGCCTGTAATTTTATCTTTTCATGGTGATAGGAATAGTTTGCAGAGCTGGGACTAGTGACGGCTGGAAGAACTTTCCTTCTTGTTGGTTTGTGGCCTTCCTCTCCTGGGAGAATAGCGACTTGTAGTGGCTTGTGCTTGGTAGCTGTGCACAGACAGGGCTTCTGCTTCCTGCCCGGCTGCTATGGAGTTTATCTCCACTCTTGCTGTGAAGGTGGCCTGGCTTGGGCTGCTGCTCCAAAGTGGTGGAGTTATGTTGGAGGGGGAGTGACCGGGAGGCTATTTATCTCCGTAAGGGGCCTCCGTGCTCCCTGCAGCCCAGGAGATTAGAGTGCCCAGAGATCCCTGGATTCCCTACCTCTGGACTAAGTGTCCTGCCCTGCCCCTTTGAGACTTCCAAAAACACCCACCAAAACAAAACAACGACCACAAAAAAAAAAAAAAAATGGCTGCTCATTTTTGTTTATTCTCCGGCACCAGCCTCGGGCACCCGCTCACCGGTGTTGCTGCCCTGTTTCCCCAGTATTGGGGTCCCTATCCCTTTAAGACTTCCAAAAAGCACTTGCCAAAACAAAACAACAACAACAACAACAAAAAATGGCTGCTCGCTTTTCTTTTGTTCTCCAGTGCTGGCCTCCAATTCCCGGTCACTGCTCTTGCTGCCCTGTTTCCCTAGTATTGGGGTCCATTTAAGACTTCCAAAAAGCACTCACCAGAACAAAACAACAACAACAACAACAGCAACAACAAAAAAGGTGGCTGCTTGCCTTTCTTTTGTTCCCTGGCGCTGGTCTCCGATACCCGCTTGCCAGTCTTGCTGCCCTGTTTCCCTAGTATTGGGGTCCCTGTCCCTTTAATACTTCCAAAAAGCACTCACCACAACAAAACAACAACAACAAAAAAAGATGGCCGCTCGCTTTTCTTTTGTCCTCCAGCACCGGCCTCCGCTACCTGCTCACCGTTCTTGCTACCCTTTTTCCCTAGTATCCAGGGCCCTGCGCGTGCACTTGGATGGCAGGGGCTGGGTGTTCAACAGTCCTGGGCTCCTTCTCCCTCCCGCTCTGACTTCTCTCCTCCCGCCGGGAGCTGGGGGGAGGGGCACTCGGGTCCTGCCGGGCCGGGGTTTGTATCTTACCCCCTTTGTGAGGCGCTGGGTTCTCGCAGGTGTGGATGTTGTCCTGTGTCCTCTGGTCTTTATTCTAGGAAGAGTTATCTTTGTTTTATTTTCATAGATACATGTGGTTTTGGGAGGAGATTTCTGCTGCTCTACTCACACCGCCATCTTGGCTCCGTCCCCCGGAAAAATGTTTTTTAAATGTGCCCATCTGCATACCATTTCTGGTGCTTTTCATTCCTTTTCTAGGTTTTGGTTTTCGTTGTATGTCTTTTTCCTTCTCTCTGATAATTTCCTTTTATATTTCTTGTGATTCAGGCCTTGTGGTAATGAATTCACTCAACTTCTGTTTGGAAAATTTTTATTTCACCACCCATTTTTGAAGGATAATTTTGCTGAGAATAGAATCTAGTTTGGTGGGTTTCCTTCCCACCACATCCAGCCCCTTCCATTCCATTGTTTTCTGGCATGCATATTTTCTGGTGAAAAGTGTTTTCTAATTTTTTTTCCCTTAATGTGTAATTTTTTTCTTTTTTTTTCTTAGTGGCCCCTTGATCTGTGGTTTTCAGTAGTTTAATTATGATGTGTTTTGGTGTCGCTTTCTTTGTGTTTATTCACTTGGGTTTATGTTAACATCTTAAATCTATAGGTTGTTCTCTTCATCAAATTTTGAAAACTTTGGCCACTATATTTTCAAATATTTTACCACTCCATCACTTTTAAACATATGCTACAATAATTTGAATTATTCCACAGGTTACTGAGGTTACTGAGGCTCCGTTCATTTTTATTTTCAGTCTTCTATTCTCTTCTTCTCTTTGAATAGTTTCTCTTTTGATGTTTCAAGTTCACTGTCTTTTCTTCTCCAGTGTCTCATCTACTGTTAATTCCATGCAGTGAATTATTCATTTTAGGTATATTTTTCATTCCTAGAAGTTATAGTTAGTTCTTTATATCATTCATTTCTTTTTATTATGTACCTGTTTTCTTTTCATTACTTAAACATGATTCTAACAGCTGTGTTTGAAGCCCCTTGTCTGCTAATTCCATCATTTCTGTCATTTTTGCATCTGTTTTTATTGAGTAATTTTTCTCCTCATGAGTTACATGTCCTTCTTCATGTCTAGAAATGTTTGGTTAGATGCTGGATTTTTTGCATTTGACATTTTTGAGTGATAGACATTGTCTTTCTTTCAGCGTATTGGACTTTATTCTGACAGGCAGTTAAATTCCTTTCTTGACCCTTTCAAGGCTTGTTTTTAACCTGTGTTAAAAGGACTACTTTGATCCTAGTGCTAAGGTATGAGTGTTCAACTCGAACATCTCCAATCCTATGTGAGTTCTGAAAATTGTTTAACTCACAATATCCTAATCATTTTTTGCTCAGCCTTGCAGAATCTCACCCTATGTATGTGTGGCTCAGTGTTTTCAGCAACAGCCTTGGAGATCTCCATGATTTCTGGAGTTCTTCCTGTGTGTGATCCCTTCCCTTGCGGTACTCTGCCCTGCAAATTCCAGCCTCCTCTTTCTCACTAATTTTCAATCTCTGTCCCTTTAATTCAGTGAGACTACCATACTCTGCTTGGGATTGCCCTCCTTGCATAGCAGGCTACAAAGTGATTTGCAAGCAGAAAACCAAGGGGATTTTAGGACTTACCTCATTTGTTTTTCCATTTTTAGGGCTGATGGCCCTGTACTATGAGAACAGTAGTTTCATACATTTTTTTAGTTCTTACAGACACCTAAATTACTTTTTAAACCTTAAAAACATTTAAAATCTTCACCATTAAGGCTGTTAACAGAGCCATCACTTCCCAGTTTTCTCACCTTTATTTTTTGTGTGTGTCTGTGATAGAAATACTTGATGTAAGATCTACTCTCTTGGCAAATTTTAAGTTTATAATACAGTATTGTTAGCTATAGACATATTGCTGTATAGCGCATCTCCAAATGGTATCTATCTTGCATATCTGAAACTTTGTACCGTTTGACCATCACCTTCCCATTTTTCCTTCCCCCCAGTCTCTGACAAGCACCATTACACTCTGTGTGTCTATGAGTTGGAATATTTTAGATTCTGCATATGAGTGAGATCATACAACGTTTGTATTTCTGTGTCTGGCTTTTTCACTTAGCATAATACCCTCCAGGTCCATCCATGTTTTCACAAATAGCAAGATTACTTTCTTATTTATAGCCTTAATAATGATGATGGTTTCATAGGCTATACTTATCTCCAAACTCTTTGAGTTGTATACATTAAATATTTACTTGTCAGTCATAACTTGAAAAAGTGGCTTAAAAATTTTTGAAATTGTCTATTTTAAGAATACTTTGGACTCTTGAATTCCATTCTCTAGATATATGTCTGCTTCAATTGGTCACAGGCCTTACTTGACTCATTGACTTTCTCTTAGCTAAAAGACAAATTGGTATATATTGTTTCCATCCCAGCTCTTCATTTCCAGAAGACTTTGAGAGTGAACCTCTGCTCTCAGTAGTTGCTCCTCCTTTTCACATGTATTTCCCTGGTATTCTAAGCCAAGAGAAGCATGAAGAAATATGACTAGAGTGCGTCGCTTTTGAGACTCTTTCCATTTACCCTTATCCTCTGTAATTTGTTAACTGTGGACTGCAGAGTTCAGACAGCACCACTGTTTGGCCTCTAATTTCTGAGTCAGGCTTTTTTTCTTCTTCTTAGTTTTCATAGGAAAAACTGAGTTTTCACAGAGTAATTCCTAATGGGTAGAGAGTGATAGTAGCTTCCTGGTTGGTATAGGCTTGATCACCCAAGACACTGAGCTCATGGTGGAGAGATGTGGAGCCTTTTTATGCCTTATCTCAGGGTATTCTGTGTCATGAAATTAAGCCAAACTAGTCCATGAATTGAAGCCTCTGTATGTGGTTCCCTTTTAAAATCTTGCTCCATGAGCATTTTGTCTAGTAATAGTAACATACCTTATTGAGGAATCTCAACACATTCAAGCAAGAACATGAATGATTGTATTCTGATTGATTCTGCTCTGCTGAGCACCATTTCCACAGCTGGGTGATGGCTCCCGTGATGACATTTTGCCCAGAATCTGCAATGTTTTCAGTCACTTTTGGGCATTAAAACAGATTTGTTCTGGTAATGCAGCCTTGCTTATGCTCAGTTTAAAATTTCAATCTTACATCCAGTTCAGTTCCAAGCTCCTTCTATCCCCACGCTCACCCCAAATCAGGCGAGAGCTAGTACTCCAGAGCTGCTTCCTCTCCAGGGATTCGAGCGGGAAGCAAGTAGAGGCAAAAGGACAAGAAGCACATCCTTTCACTGTTGGTTGTTCCGGCTCCTCTGGCTAACCTGCTGACCCCTGTGTGGCCTGTTTCCCTTTGCTGGCTCTTACAGTGTCTTTGGCGAACCCTGGGAAAGACAAAGGACATTCTCCTCTGCAGAGATCTTGAGCTGAGGGATCAGTCTTCAGCTTGACCTCTTTCCTCTCTTGTGATTCCAGTGAAAGACAGTCCCAGGAGCTTCTTGTAGCTTTAATGCTTTTGCATGGTGGATGGGCTCTTCACTGGGATATAGGTGAGATGAGTAAGTCCAGCCACTTCTAAGTGGTGTTCTCCCAACCATGGAGAATTCTTGTACTCTTGCTATGAAAACAATGGAAATGTAAGCAGCTTATCAGCCACTTCCACCCTCATATCCACCGTTGTTTCCCACTCATTTCTCTAAGCACAGAAACACATTAGATACTTAACTGGCCTGGTGCCTCACCAGCTTTCAGAGGAAAGGTGGTCATTAATCTCTTGGTTAACGACACATGGGGCTGTTAGGAACCCCCCACACTTAGCTAGAATTTCTTTTAGGATCTCCTTCCATTAGCTCCAGGGAGAAGAAACACCAGGTGTCCGCCCCACTGGGTAGGGAAGGTTATAGCCTCTTTCTCTAGATACTCACCCAGAGGCCACACTTCTCTGATAGTTCTTCCTGTATATTAACTGGGGGTCTGGGGCTAGGGGTGGGGAAGACTGAAACAAGCACCTATCAATAAACCTAGAACATTTTGTGCCATTACTTTATACAGTGGTCACAACTCCAGAATAGTGGGAAAAATCCTGTTTTACAATGACATCAATACTAGCTGTGAAACTGCTGCTAGTAGCTAACATTTACCGAGTGTTTACTTCATGCCATGCATGGTGCTGAGAGCTTTACAGGTATTATCATCACTAATCCTCAGAAGAAGCCTGTGAGTTGTTCCCATTATCTCCATTTTATAAGTGAGGAAATTAAAACCACTCACCTGTTAAGTGGTAGAGCCAAAATTCAGACCTGAAGTCTATTTTTTAACCACTAGTGCTACTTTTCCCCCCAGATCATGTGTTTGGCTCTAAGTCTGAGTGATGCAATCGAAAGTTTCCATCTCCAGGTACACCTTCTTGGGTAACAATTGGAGAAACTGCAGGGGAAGCACCGGTGCAGTTTGAAGTCATTCTCAACCAGAAGCCTCTTTTTCCCCTTGGAGTCATTTAGGATTCTGTGATTCAGACATAAATAATAAATTTGGTTTAGTAGGGGTTAATGAAACACTCATTGACTTACTGCCTACGTTACTCTAGGTTCTAATTTCTTTGGTTCTCTTAGGGAATAACTACCTCTTTGGGAATTAATTTCCCCATGTGGATTTGAAATTAATTCCCTCAGGCCACAGAATTGTAATCTGGAAGAGTTCATTTAGCAAATGGCACCCAGCTTTTCTCACCATGGTTTGCCAAAGACACTGTGAGGCTTTGTTTGAACACATGCATTGGTACTGGACAGCAGATGTTTGCAAATACCATTTGTTTAATTGCCCAGGCACTTTATAATATATTGTTCTCCTAAGCTGTGGGAAATACATCCTTTATCAGCTTTAAAACAGAGTGGAACTTTGGAGGGCCCTTCTGTCTGTCTTTTTTCTTTGTGCATTGGTCCAGACAGAGTGAGTAAACAAAAAGAAGAGAAAGGAGAAGCTGTTGGCAGTTACCCTCAACTTTGCTTCTTTGTAGCAGTAGCGGCAATGTAGAGATGAGTACCCTTTCCCAATCTGCTCCCTATCCCCTAGAAAAGCCCAGCCAGCATAAAAGCACTCACAACCATCAAGCTGAAAGGCCAGTCAAGGAGATGAAGGCTCACATGGCAGCAGCCTCTCTAGCCATAGCCCTACGGAGTCTGCAGGTACTGTCAGCATTCTGAGACTTTCACAGGGACCTGGCATTGCCTTATGACTGGCACAGGCATTCATGGGCACAATAAGAAGGCTAATTTGGGAGGGGAGATAATTTTCCCAGTTTAGAATAGGGCAACTTTGGAGTGCTGGTGAGTTATTAAAGTTGAAGCACATGAACTGGAGTGGAAAGTGATGCAACCAAATATATAATTGGAGGAGGCATTTCAGTGAAGGTGATAGTGGGTTAGGCCTTTGAGGGAGCAGACACAAAAAGAAGAGAGACAGGCATAACCTGTGGAAATTCCCGCACAAATAGGATAAGCAGGTGATGAGCTCTTAAAGGAGGTAAGGATTCCCGCACATATAGGGCAAGCAGGTGATGAGCTCTTAAAGAAGGTAAGGAAGTAAGCAGAGAGGTAGAGGGAGAACCAAGAAAGTACAAGACCATGAAAACCAAAAAGTGAGTTTCTATAAAAAAAGAATGACTAACATTAAGAAATAGAACAGTCAAGGAAGTTGAAATCAGAGACATATTAACACAGATCAACTCAATCCTATTTTGCAATGTGAAATGGCATACTGTGTAAAAGCCAAAGGGGAAAGGGTTATATATAAGCCTTTTTATATATGAATCTGCATTTTCAAGAGATTTGGATAAAATTGTTTTTAAAGTGTTAGGAACCAACATGAGAGACTTCTAAGGCAGCTACCCTGAAGAAGAAGGGTGAAAAATACAGTAATACCACAGGATGGAAATGAACTTGCAATTTAAAAAAGATTATGACTTTGACTTTTATACAACATTCCACTAATAATTAGAGGAGAGAAAACTACAGCCTCTGGGAGAAAAAATACTCCAGTTGTATCCACCCCAGACAAGAAGTTTCTGGAAACAGCTAGTAATGCACCGGGCTACACATGGCCCTCATCTGGCAGACAAACAAGACAGCTTCCTCATAGAGAAACAGTATTCAGTGTTCTCTTATTAAATGCTTCATTTCAAAGCATTCATCTCATCTCTACCAAAAGATTACAACAAAAAGACAACATTCTTTTGTTTTCCCTTATTATTTTTTGCAAGTTGTTGTCTCTGTACCACGTTATAGTGATGGTCAGATTAAAATGGGCCCTTTCAGAAACAGTCAATATTGGAGTGTTTGAAGACGGTGCACAAACTTCCATTTCATAAACTATGTGGATGTAGTAACTCTATCATATGCTTCTGGAATAAAATCAGCGGGCAAAGAGGTTCTGATTCCAGATGATCCATACTTCTGACTTCAAAAGGTATGGACAGACAGACACACACACACTGTGTGCGCGCTCAAACTAAAATAGTACAGTTAGTAAACCAATCCTTAGTTTTCTACTGAGGTACCAAGAGCTGCCCTTCTTAGGGGATATGAAAGTCTCTCTTTAAATGATTTTGACATGATGGCCTTCAGATGGGTTTGTGTCTCTATTTCTGTGCATAGCCAAGAATTAGGAAACCAACAAAATGCTCATTGCTTACTTGCCCAATCTCTCTCCACTTTAGACCCTTACAACTTGACAGAGCCCTGCTCATCCTATTCTTAAAAGAGTTTCTTTTACTTAGAAAATTGTAGAATGTGAAAGCTGCTCCATTCATTTTAATGGTATTTTTGATAGAACTACATTATGGAATGGAGGCTTAGATAAGCAGCTGTCACTCAGTCAAATGTTGGCTGTGCATTCCCAAGCAGGGCTATTTAGTTAGCTATATACAGCAAACATTTATGTCTACTGTGGGCCATGCATGTGCTGGGTGCTGGGCATGCAAAGATAACTAAGATACAGTACTTGCTTTCAAGAAGGTCACAGTTTATTGGACAGATAAACAAGAACAGAATTTTAAACAGTTGTACGAGGCTAGAGATTTGCTAGTGTTTGGGACTATGGAGGAAAAGTACTCACTCTATCTGGCGGGAAATGGTGAGGTTCCTAGAGGAGGTGATACTCAAGAAGAGTCTTAATGCAGCTTCTCAAACTATCCATCCAAAGGGCTAATCTTTTCTCTTTATTTCCAGTCTGTTATGTCAACAGAATAAAAACAAATGACTAGAGAACTAAAATAAAAATATACCAGTCCCATTTTGTATACTACAGTACACTGCTCTGAAATTACTCTAACATATTACTATAAAAGGTTCTCAATGCTTACTTTCAGCTTCTAGATATATCTTATTTCACTGGTTTAGAAGAAAACAGCAACAAAAAGCAGTTCACAGACTGGCACAAATCCATAAAGCACACTTTGACTGGCTTTTTCTTAAAGGATGAGTGGGCATTGGCCCAGAGCTGAGGGAGGGGGTCTGGCAGTAGAGGGACAGCATGAGCAAAGGGCCGCAAGATTTCATGAGTAGGTGGGTGGGGCTGAGAATGGAGTGGGATCAATCATCTGGCAAATTCTTTGGCCATTTGAGAGGCTTTGCCTTACTCTGGGCCATTTAACCCAGGGCTTGAGTACTCCCTCCAACTTCTTTCCTTCAGTCTCTTCCCTTCTCTCAGATACATTTATCCTTCAGTCTGTATATTCTCACCTCATTCCAAACCAGTAATCATGAGGATCTGGAGACCAGAACACAAAAAGGAGAGAAGGTTGAATGTGATCCTGGGGTGCTATTACATTTCCCTTCTTTTCAGTTCCTGTCTGAGAACAATTTTAGTTCTTGTTCTAACATTCTGGGGTTTGATTCCCAAGCTTGCAGAGCTTATAGAAAATTTAAATGGAAATAATGAATTTGAATCTGTTCAATCCAAATTTAAGGATTAAGGGAGTCAAGGGGCAGGCTCACAATTTAATTTTCTGAACCTAAAGCCTGAAAGGGAGTAGAAAAAAATTTTAAGTTAAATGAACTAAAACAAATGGCAACTTTGTAACATATATTTTTTTTGGTTGACCTCAGCATCACTCCGGTTCATTATGAAATTTTGTCATAGCTTCAGTTAAACTCAGAACTTTAGACTTGGCTTCAGTTAAGCTTCTGGGTGTTGTTTGGATGAACTGGTTTCCCTTTGTTTCAAAATACTCTTTATTTAAATGAAACACTGAATACGGTTGGCGTTAAACTCAGCTATAAACAAAGCAAATGATGCTTGTGTCTAAGTATCCAGACTCAAAGCAACAAGAAGAAATCATGAGTGAAAAATCTATAGATTCAGCTCTCTTTTTACAATGAAAAATTTCTATTAAAAACATCAAATCCAAAATGAACTGGCAAACTAGATGGAGAAGTAAAACTATACTGACAAGGGATAAATATCTATGTTATATAAATAATTTATATATATTAATGAGAAAAACACTAACAGATAATTGAGTAGAGGGTATGAGAACATGGAACTGACTTAAGATAAAAATGGAGCTTGTAAAGTGAAAATACTTTAAAATGTTAATAAAATTAAATTAGAAAAAATAGTAACACCTAATAATGATGATATTTGACTAGTACACTTTTGTACTGCTCTAAGAAATATAAAACATTTGGATGGAGTTGAAAAGCAGTTTGCCAGTTCTAGACCCTGTAATCCCGTGCTTGAGAGCTTATCTGTAAGAAAGTTTTTAAAAAAGAAAAAAAAAAAAACATCTGCACGAGATACTATTGTATCATTGACTAAAAAACTAAAATGTGAAAGAGTAAGAGAATGAGCTATTAGATCATGGCATATTAACAGGATGAAATATAAGTATAGCCCCCTAAAAATTATGAAGATTGTAATTCACCTTCAAAGAAAATAAACTGTGACTTTAAAAATGTTACAGAATAAATCATAAGATAAATTTTTGTCACATGACTTAATTATATTAAATGGATATGCATAAGTATAATAAAGAGAAAATAGACTGGAAGCATTAGCTGTTTCATTGTAATGCAATGCTATTTAAATTTTCTTCCTTTCGTCCTTCCCCCACCCTGGTTTCATTTTTGTTTGTAATAATATGTTGGTGTCACTTTCTAAAAACAGGCTTCCATTTGTCCTGATTACTTCACTTATTTCTTTTAAAATTGAATGTTTTTATAAATCAACCTTAAATTATTTTTAGGAACAAGGAATAAATTTATCTGTTTATGAATAGATAAATTAAAAATAAATAAAATAGACAGTGACTAAAGGGAGAAATCGAATGAATTGGCTGTAGTTCAATGTCCATTGAATGTAGGGAAAATGTAGGGAATACCTTCTGAATGCACGGCACTAAATTGAAGATTCCGTGCTGACCTCAAAGAGCATAGGAAGACAGGCAATTCAACAGATACATTACAGATCAAGTGTGGTTAAAACAGGGAATGTGTTCTCATCAATGTATTCATTCATGAATATTTCAATATAAACTAGTCCCGTTGTGTTTAAAGGACTAGTTTCACAGTCATGAAAACATATATAAGTAGAGTCCTGGACTTGCTTGGGAGATGGAGAAGTCTTTGAAGAAAAGAAGACATTTAGGTAGGTTTTATTTACTTAAAAAATGAAATGTTTTTATTCAAACAAAGTAATGCATATATATAGTTCACTATGTCTGTGTACAGGGCTTTTCATGAAATCAGTCAAGCTCTGCTCTCTCTTCCTTAGAGACAATGATTCCCAGCACTTTTTGGTTTTAGCTCTGCTACTGATAGATTTCTAAATAATATACTAACAATGCTATTTCTTATTTTTTGAAAGGTAAATATTATGTATATTAAATGTGGACTGGGCTTTCTTATTACTCAGCCTCCTCTGCCTACCTCCCATCTCTTTGATTGGATGTTGGTTCTGTTGCTCTCACTGCAGAGGTTTTGTTCAAAGGTCTCTTGACCTTAGTAGATTGTTCCTGTTCAAACTGCCTGGAACAATCTGTAAGGAAGAGCTAGGCCTGTGCTGAGGGGTTTCCCTATGAGGAAATCAGACAGGTATCTTGACATTTTACTGAACAGCTCAAAAATGTCAATATTTTTACTTCATCCCCTTTGGGCTTGTCAGTTTCCATAAAGAAGAATCCTACAGTACATTGCTTGGAATGTATAAATCTGGTTGCCAGCTTTCTCGGAGCCAAGTTGGGCATGCAGCTGGGAGTCCCACCTTCTAGTGTGTAGACTTTATTCCTTGTTTTCAGAGTGGTGCCCCTGTCATGAGCTATGCCTGCTCTTTCCAACTCCAGAGTTGCTCAGGCTTAACCTCTCCAGGATTAAACCTCTGGGATTCGGGGTAGAGAAAGGTATTTGCCTGGCTGTGTGGAGAGGATGAGTAGATCCAGAGATCAATGGCTTCTTGTACATTCAACGAATTTTGTTTTCAGCACACTCCCCACCCCCAATCTCACCATCCGTGGCATCCAGTCCCCTAGTTCCTGAGACCTCTGGGTTCTGCTGTGAAGTTCACTTTGCTGTTTGGCTCCCTGGCCCTGCAGGCACTTAGCCATTTCTGGTCTGCTAAGTTGGGCGCCTTACATCTGTTTTCCACGTCCCAAAGTTTTATTGAAATACTTCATTGCCTGTCATCTCCTCTCTTTGCCCTTCTGGTTTTAAACATCTTTATAAAAATCCTTTTTATATCCTTTTACTAGGTTTTCATAAGGAAGCAGAGGAGAATGCATCTTCAATCCACCCCTTTTAACTTGGAGTTGTAAGTTACACTTTAAAGGACTATTTAAGGGTGAAGGCATGGGGGAATGAAAAAGGCATTTTAGGTTAAGGAAACGGCAAGTCCAAAAATGTAGATTTCTGAAAGGGTCTGGCATCCTGTCTGGAAACTTGGGGATTACAGTTTGGTTGGAGTATAGTCTAATGAATGGGGGAGCTATGGGAAGTAGATAAAGCCTCTATGGTAGATTGCTTACAAAAATGGGTCAAATATTTCCCTCCCTTGGTGTATACTCCTTGCAGTGTCACTTTGCGGCTTCCTCAGCAGAAGAGAGAGTCTATTCCCTAACCCCTGGAATCTGGGCTGGCCTTTTGAAGCTTTGGTCAATAGAATGGCAGTAGTGATGATGTAGTTTTCAACAGACCACAAGGGACCTTGTGTCTTCCACTTGCTGTTTTGGAAGCTGCCCAGGTGCCATGAAAACAAGCTCAGCTAGCCTGCTGGAGGATGAGAGACGTGTGACCCAGTCATCAAGCCATTGCCCCAGCTAACAGCCAGTCAGTACTCACAAGCAGCCGCCTAACTGGTTTGCAGCTGACCACACAGATGAGGGAGCCCAACTGAAACCAGAAGAAAACACCCTACTGAGACATGGCCAAGCTGCCAGACTGCAGAATTATAAGCTAAATAGTTGTGGTGGTTTTAAGTGACTTATGTTCTGGGGTGGTTTGTTACTCAACTAGAACTAATCTATATCACCCTAAAAAGAAGAGAGGCATTGTAGGGCCAAAGAAATACTGGTTAGGATTATAGGATCAGATCTACTTTTTCGTTTACTGCCAATTAGTTGTGTGTCCTTGGGCAAGTGACTTAACCTCAGCCTTGCCATCTATTAATTAAAGAGACTGGAAGGTGGACCAGGTAAGTGGTTTTCAAGCTTCTTTGCACATATAAGCCTCCTCAGAGCTATTAAAAATAGCTGTTCTTTCCCCAGTCTTACAAGATTGGAAAACTCTATAGTTTTCTTTAGTTCCCTGATGATTTGGATGCAGCCAAGCCAGGGGCATCTCAGACACTAGTGACCAAGAGCCACTGTACTGTGAAATCTTCAAGGTCTCTTCTGGGTCAAAATTCTGTGAAAAATTAGCCCCTTCAGTAGGGTTTTCTGTGACTTCAGAAGTTTTTCCTGCCTCTCCCATGGTGCCTTGGTTTCGTCCTCCCGCTGGGGCAGCATCACTCTTCTCTTCCAGGCTCTCTCCCCCGCTCCACTCTGAGAGGCTGGGCAGCTCTCAAAGCTCCCGAATGCACCCCTTCCGCAGTGTCTTTGTTACCAGGCATGTAACGGACTGATAGCTCTGGTTTTTACATTCAGTTCCACATCCACCTCTTAGTTCTCCAAGAACTCTTAATTATTAAAGAAGTGAGTCATTCCATTTGTCTTTATCCCTTGATCTTAAAGAGACACCCATTCAGCTTTCTCCTGTCTTTCAAATCACCAATTCCATGGCTCTTTGGATTCTCTAATAAGCCACTGCAGGTTTCCTGTGTTTTTGACTGGTTTCTAGTGTTTGGTGACAAGCATCCCTGTGTAGCGTCATGCCTCATTCAGTCAGCTGTTTGTTAGGTTATCTTAACCTAACAAGGGTTTTTCAAAAGACAGTCTCCTTCCCTGCCTTGTTTCCCATCTGGAAGGCTCTTCCCTCAGGACCACATCTCCCAAACTAGAGTTTCTCCTGGATAACAGCTTTACCAGGAAGAACAGTAGTTTCATCTCTCAAATCAAATAATAAGCCTTACTCTTATTTATTCTCATGGGAAGAGAGGGAAGGAGACAGCAGACTTCCCATACGCTTTATCTATATTGTATACCTGCTTCCCGTCCCAGAGAAAAATGACCCCAGGATATTAGACAAAATGGTAAGGCAGATGGCAAAACCGAAGTAATTCCCAGCTTTGGGACAGTGGGTGGGGTTTGCAGGGGGCAGGCCTCCTGGGAACTGGGGAGCGCCTGGCTCAGGGAGATGAAAGAGACAATCTTTACTGTGCTGGGGACCTGAGAGTCTGGCCCGAGCTGGCACTAAGTGCTCCCTTCTCCCTGGACTCTTCTCTGCACAGGGAGTCATCCCCTCCATACAGTCATTAGCAAATTTGAACAATTTTCAGAGAAGTTCTGGGTCCTATTCAAAGTCTACATGTGGCCCCCAGGGATAAGTGCTGCCCAGCATTGGGGGAACCAAGTTCAAAATGGGGATGGACATTCACTGGTGGAGTGACCAAGACATATTTTATAACCTCTCTGACTCACAGATCCCTTATTCCTAGATAAGGGTGCAGCACAAATGCCTAGAGCTCTTTCAGTGAACGTATTTCTAATCGACTGTTCCAGTTCTTCAGTAGCTGGCAAAGGGGGCAGACTCTGGGTTATCATTTACAGGGTTCTTACTGACTGATGGAGTTGGAATCAGTGTCAGGTTCCCCTGTCCTCCTATCAGTCCTGGGTGCTATTCTTCAGAGGGAAACACTGAGACCTTTTATTTTTAATTCAGAAGAATCTCAGAGCCAAGAGGAAAAGATGGCAGCATGAGTAGGGTGGCAGAAATCTCTCAAAACCATATATATTTTGAAAATACAGCAAATACAACTATTCCTAAAAGAGTGACCAGAAGATACAGTGCACCAGCCAGGCTACATCTGCAAGAACCCAACATCTCATGGAAAAGGGTAAGATATGAAGCCGTGACCTGGTGGGACCTGAGCACTTCCTCCACCCCAGCTCATCCGTGGGAGGAAAAGAATCAGAGTGGGGAGGGAGTGGAAGCACAGGACTGCTAAATAACCAACCCTAGTAATCTACCTTGGGAGCACAGACACACATTGCATGGTGCTCTGGATATTAGAGCAGAAAAGCAAATTCCAAGACTAAGACTGCGAACAGGTTTCCACAGCCGGCTGCCCTGGGACTAAAGAAAAACAGGTGCTTTGAAAGTCTTAAAGGAACAAGGGTTTACCAGGTGGACAAAATTGTCCTGCATGCTTAGCCTAGCAGGCTGGGAACTTTCAGAAACTTCAGGTGCCCTAACCCCCTGGTTGGCAGTGCAGCCCCGAGACACTTTACGGTGATAAGCAGCCTGCTGTTCCTTCCTGCCCACTGGCACCTGCAGGCAAACCAGCTGTCCCTGCCATTGCTGCAGACCAGGCAGAGAGCAGCCCCACCTATAGCAACCACACAGCCTAACACAGAGGCTTCTCCCTGTGCGCGGCTAACCGGCACAGACTCAGAAGCTGCTCCCTGTGTGCAGTTGACTGGCACAGACAGTGGACACAGGAGCAGAGACTGGGAGGCATGAAGGGGCTTTGTTCTCATGGAAGAACACATGCTGCTCACCTGTGACCCCCACTAGTGCCCTAGGCCATCCTGAGGGCCGTCCCATCCACAGCAAATCAGGGGATTAACTGAGAGGCTGCTCCATGTGTGCGGTTACCCATCACAGACAGCAGAGACAGGCAAGGCAACCAGCAAGCAGGAAGGGACTTGATTCCCCCAGCTGAAACATGTGCCACTCACCACTGACCACTCCCATCACCATGAAAAGGCAGAAGAACCTTGTTCAATCCAAAATCCCTCAAACATCAGAGAGAGCTTGGTGAGACTGAAATCACCAATACTGAAAAAGAATTCAAAATAAAAGTCATAAGCATGCTGACGGAGCTACAGAGAAATATGCAAGAGCTAAGGGGTGAATTCCAGAGGGAGACAACAGAAATGAAACAAACAATGTAAGGATTTAAGAGCAGACTGGAAGAGGTGCAAGACACTGTTAATGGAATAGAAATCAGAGAACAGGAATACAGAGAATCTGAGACAGAGAGAGATAAAAGGATCTCTAGGAATGAAAGAATATTAAGAGAACTGTGTGATTAATCCAAATGGAACAATATTCTCATTATAGGGGTACCAGAAGAATAAGAAGAGAGATAAAGGGATAGAAAGTATCTTTGAAGAAATAATTGCTGAAAACTTCTCCAGTCTGGGGAAGAAAATAATCTCTCAGGCCATGGAAGTCCACAGAGCTCTCAACACAAGGAATCCAATTAGGAAAACACCAAGACATATAATAATTAAAATGGCAAAGATCAAAGACAAGGGCAGAGTATTAAATGCAGCCAGAGAGAGAAAAAAGATCTACAAAGGAAAACCCATCAGGCTATCATCCAACTTCTCAGCAGAAACCTTATAGGCCAGATGAGAATGGCATGATATATTCAATGCAATGAAACATAAGGGCCTCGAATCAAGAATACTGTATCCAGCAAGATAATCATTTAAATTTGAAGGACGGTTTAAACAATTCACAGATAAGCAAAAGTTGAGGGAATTTACCTCCCACAAACCATCTCTACAGTGTATTTTAAAGGGACTGCTCTAGATGAGAGTATGCCTAAGGCTAAATAGCTGTCACCAGAGAAAATAAAACCACAGCAGAGAAGAAGACCAACTAAATACTAACTAAAGGCAAAATAAAATCACCTATCCACAAAATCAGTCAAGGGAAACACAGAACAGAATAAAACACCTAACATATAAAGAGTGGAGGAGGAAGAAAAAAGGGAGAGAAATAAAGAAGTATCAGACTGCTAATAATAGCATAATAAGTGAGTTAAGTTAGACGGTTAGATAGTAAAGAGGCTGCCCTTGAACCTTTGATAACTATGAATCCAAAGCCTGAAATGGCAATAAAGTACATATCTATCGATAATCACCCTAAATGTGAATGGACTGAGTGCACCAATCAAAAGACACAGAGTTATATAATGGATAAAAAAGCAAGACTCATCTATATGCTGCTTACAAGAAACTCACTTCAAACCCAAAGACATACACAGATTAAAAGTGAAGGAATGGAAAAAGATGTTTCATGCAAACAATAGGGAGAAAAAAGCAAGTGTTGCAGTACTTCTATCAGGCAAAATAGACTTCACAACAAAGAAAGTAACAAGAGACAAAGAAGGACATTATATAAGGATAAAGGGGTCAGTCCAATAAAAGGATATAACCATTATAAATCTATGCACCCAACACAGGAGTACCTACATATGTGAAACAAATACTAACAGAATTAAAGGAGGAAATAGAATGCAATGCATTCATTTTAGGAGACTTCAACACACCACTCACTCCAAAGGGCAGATCAACCAGACAGAAAGTAAGTAAGGACACGGAGGCACTGAACAACACATTAGAACAGATGGACCCAGCAGACATCTATAGAACATTCAACCCACAAGCAGCAGGACACACATTCTTCTTAAGGGCACATGGAACATCTTCCGGGCACATGGAACATCTTCCAGAATAGACAACATACTAGGCCACAAAAAGAGCCTCAGTAAATTCAAAAAGATTGAAATTGTACCAACCAACTTCTCAGACCATAAAGGCATAAAACTAGAAATAAATTGTACAAAGAAAACACAAAGGCTCACAAACACATGGAGGCTTAACAACATGATCCTAAATAATCAATGGATAAATGACCAAATTAAAACAGATCAAGCAATATATGAAGACAAATGAAAACAGCACAACACCCCAACTTCTGTGGGACACAGCAAAGGCAGTGCTAAGAGGAAAGTACATAGCAATCCAGGCCTATTTAAAGAAGGAAGAACAATCCCAAATTAATAGTCTAAATTCACAATTACTGAAACTATAAAAAGAACAAATGAGGCCCAAAGTCAGAAGGACTGACATAATAAAGATCAAAGAAGAAATAAATAAAATTGAGAAGACTAAAACTAGAAAAAATTGATGAAACTAGGACCTGGTTGTTTGAGATAAACCCCTAGCCAGACTTATTAAGAAAAAAAGAGAATCAACACACATAAACAGAATCAGGAATGAGAAAGGAAAAATCATGATGGACACCACAGAAATACAAAGAATTATGAGAGAATACTATGAAAAATTATATGCTAACAAACTGAATAACCTAGAATAAAGGGACAACTTTCTAGAAAAATACAAACTTCCAAGACTGACCCAGGAAGAAACAGAAAATCTAAACAGACCAATTACCAGCAATGAAATTGAAGTGGTAATCAAAAAACTGCCCAAGGACAAAAGTCCTGGACTAGATGGATTCACTGCTGGATTTTATCAGACATTTAGAGAAGACATAATACCCATTCTCCTTAAACTTTTCCAAAAAATAGAAGAGGAGGGAATACTTCCAAATTTATTCTATGAGGTCAGCATCACTCTAATACGAAAACCAGGCAAAGACACCACAAAAAAAGAAAACTGCAGACCAATATCCCTGATGAACATAGATGCAAAAATACTCAACAAAATATTAGCAAATCAAATTGAAAAATACATCAAGAGGATCATACACAATGATTAAGTAGGATTCATCCCAGCAATGCAAGGATGGTACAACATTCAAAAAATCCATCAACATCATCCACCACATCAGCAAAAAGAAGGACAAAAAGCACTTGATCATCTCCATAGATGCTGAAAAAGCATTTGACAAAATTCAACATCCACTCATGATAAAAACTCTCAACAAAATGGGTATAGAGGGCAAGTACCTCAACATAATAAAGGCCATATATGACAAACCCACAGCCAACATTATACTTAACAGCAAGAAGCTGAAAGCTTTTCCTAAGATAGGGAACAAGACAAGGATGCCCACTCTCCCCACTTTTATTCAACATAGTACTGGAGCTCCTAGTCATGGCAATCAGACAACACAAAGAAATAAAAGGCATCCAGAATGGTAAGGAAGAAGTCAAACTATCCCTTTAGCAGATGACATGATATTGTACATAAAAAACCCTAAAGACTCCACTTCAAAACTACTAGAACTAATATCTGAATTCAGCAAAGTTGCAGGATACAAAATTAATACACAGAAATCTGTTACTTTCCTATACACTAATGATGAACTAGCAGAAAGAGAAATCAGGAAAACAATTCCATTCACAATTGCATCAAAAAGAATAAAATACCTAGGAATAAACCTAACCAAGGAAGTGAAAAATGTATACCTTGAAAACTACAAGACACTCTTAAGAGAAATTAAAGAGGACACTAACAAATGGAAACTCATCCCATGCTCCTGGATAGGAAGAATAAATATTGTCAAAATGGCCATCCTACCCAAAGCAATCTACAGATTCAATGCAATCCCTATCAAAATACCAACAGCATTCTTCAACAAACTGGAACAAATAGTTCTGAAATTCATATGGAAACACAAAAAACCCTGTAGCCAAAGCAATCCTGAGAAGGAAGAATAAAGCAGGGGGAATCTCACTTCCCAACTTCAAGCTCTACTACAAAGCCACAGTAATTAAGACAATTTGGTACTGGCACAAGAACAGACCCACAGACCAGTGGAACAGAATAGAGAGTCCAGATATTAACCCAAACACTTATGGTCAATTAATATACGATAAAGGAGCCATGGAAATACAATGGGGAAATGACAGTTTCTTCATCAGATAGTGCTGGCAAAACCGGACAGCTACATGCAAGAGAATGAAACTGGATTACTGTCTAACTTCATACACAAAAGTAAATGAAATGGATCAAAGATCTGAATGTAAGTCATGAAACCATAAAATTCTTAGAAGAAAACATAGGCAAAAATCTCTTGAATATAAACATGAGCAACTTCTTCATGAACATATCTCCATGGGCAAGAGAAAAAAACCAAAATGAACAAGTGGAACTACATCAAACTAAAAAGCTTCTGTACAGCAAAGGACACCATCAGGACAAAAAGACATCTTACAGTATGGGAGAATATAATCATAAATGACATATCTGATAAGGGGTTGACATCCAAAATATACAAAGAGCTCATGCACCTCAACAAACAAAAAGCAAATAACTCAATTAAAAAATAGGTGGAGGATATGAACAGATAATTCTCCAAAGAAGAGATTCAGATGGCCAACAGGCATATGAAAAGATGCTCTACATGGTTAATTATCAGAAAAATGCAAATTAAAACCACAATGAGATACCACCTCACAACAGTTAGGATGGCCAATGTCCAAAAGGCAAACAACAACAAATGTTGGGGAGGATGTGGAGAAAGGGGAACCCTCCTACACTGCTTGTGGGAATGTAAATTAGTTCAACCATTGTGGAAAGCAGTATGGAGGTTCTTCAAAAACTCAAAAAAGAAATACCATTTGACCCAGGAATTCCACTCCTAGGAATTTACTCTAAGAATGCAGGAGCCCAGTTTGAAAAAGATATATGAACCCCTAAGTTTATCACAGCACTATTTACAATAGCCAAGAAATGGGAGCAACCTAAGTGTCCATCAGTAGATGAATGGATAGAGAAGATGTGGTACATATACACAATGGAATATTATTCAGCCGTAAGAAGGAGACAAATCCTACCATTTGCAACAAAATGGATGGAGCTAGCGGGTATTATGCTCAGTGAAATAAGCCAGGCAGAGAAAGACAAGTACCAGATGATTTCACTCATCTGTGGAGTATAAGAACAAAGAAAAAACTGAAGGAACAAAACAGCAGCAGACTCACAGAACCCAAGAATGGACTAACAGTTACCAAAGGGAAAGGGACTGGGGTGGGTGAGTGGGAAGAGAGGCATAAGGGGAATAAGGGGCATTAGAATTAGCACACATAACGTGGGGGAGGGACATGGAAGGCAGTATAGCACAAAGAAGACAAGTAGTGACTATAGCATCTTACTATGCTGATGGACAGTGACTGTAATGGACTATGTAGTGGTGACTTGATAATGGGGAAAATCTAGTAACCACAATGTTGCTCATGTAATTGTATATTAATGATACCAAAATAAAATAAAAGCAAAAAGAAAAGAATCTCAGCAACAAATAACTGTAATCTTTCGTACTCCAAATGCCAGCATGAGCTTTGGAATACATTTTCTCATTTGATCCTCACCCTAAGAGGAAATCACAGCCATGATTAGTATTTTTTTGTTTGACAGAAAAGAAAAACAAGGTCTTGTTGCTGTGAGTCAGTTGCTCAGAGTCCTGTGACTATTGATGTTGAAATTGCACTAGATTTAGGGCTTTGGGCTCCTCTAATCAGAACCCCATCCACCGTGCAGTGCCCCTTCAAAGGTGAAGCCACCCCTGAGAGAGCTAACACCTCTCTCTCACCTGTGTTTTCAGTCTTACCCATGCAGATTCTCCTCAGACTTGGTATGTATTAATTATAAGGAATTGTAACTGCATACTCATTTTCAGATTTCTCTCTCCACAAATTGGAGGCAGAGCCAGGGAGGGAGAGGCAGAGAACTCCAGGAAAATCCCTGCAAAAAAGAGTGGTTCTTCACCCAGCCACAGCCCTTCCTTGGACAATACAGGGGCCTCCCTGGGCCAGGCTGGATGCCAGGATCACCCAGTGAATCACACACATCTCAGCATCTCAGAAGGCTCTGTGCTTTGTAATTAACACCTCACATCAGTAGTTCTAGGTTTTAGGATCATAAATACATTCCTCACTAGATTTTCTCCTCCATCTTCATCTCTCCTTTATCCAATACCAAAAAAAATTTGTTGAAAATATCAGAGCCTGTGTTCTCCAAGGTAGTGCAGTCCAAAGGAAATATAATGTAACCCATATATAGATAGTTAAAATTTTTCTAGTGAAAAGTAAGAAGCAGGTAAAAATGTAAAGTAAAAAGAAGTAGGTGAAATCAAGGCTATGCTTTATTTAGCTCAACATATCCAAAATGTTACTCTTTTAGCATGTAACCAACACAAAAGTTATTGAGACATTTTGCATTCCTTTTTTTGTACACGCCTTTCTTGGAAATACAGTGTGTCTATTAAATTCACAGCAGACCTCATTTGAGACGAGCCACATTTCCAATCCTGAGTAACCACCTTTCGCTGGGGGCTGTCATGTGCGACAGCCCACTCCAAGGATTTGCCTCAGAGAATAGACTGTTAGCAATGGAGTGAATCTCTCATCACTGTACCTCCCTGCTAGGTATCCCACTTCAACCAGTCCTGGACAAGGGCCTCCCAGACTCCTACTCTGATCGTGTGTTCAGGGAAAGGCTGCGTCATCCCTCCTGTCGATGGTCACCAGGAGACTTTGGCCTCCCTCAGGTTCCAGTGCCCAACAGGCCTCCTTTCCTTAAGGTGAAACTTGACTGCTGTTCAGGCCAGGCCTGCAGGCTCACCCCAGAGCAAACCCTCTGTTCCCCGCTCTCATGAATTGCTCTTTCTTTTCCATGGCCCTTTTCCTTCCATCTCAGCATCAGGCCGGGCTGCGGAGGGAGCTGCACAAGGCTCCCTTTGTTTCTCTGCTTGGGGTTGTATAATGTACCTGCTTTTGTTAAAGTCTTACCCTGAAAAGCCACATTTTTGTTCCTCTTCTTCCTTTCCCATTTGTAAAGAGCCAACAATCAAACCTTCACTTTCAACAATGAACCTTATAAAATTTGAGTAGGTTTTGACTTTGGAAGTGGATTTGCAAGTTCCCAGCTCCCCACCCAGGGTTTGGCTTTCTGAGCAGAAGGCTCCGAGCTGGGCATTGGTTCTGAGGGTTCCAGAAATTCCTTTATGATGCTCCTTGATAATTTGGTGACCCTATGTTATCCTCCATTTCTTACTAAAATCTTTTCCCAACTTCAGGGGGAGGATTCCCTCAAAGAAATGGATTGGATAAGACTGCTATGCAGTTAGGTAGTTGGAAGAAACTTGAGAAGGCTGGGTGCAAGCAGGGTATGGTAAGTGCCGTTGCTGCGGAGGACAGCAGCCAGTGTTTGTGCATAGGGAAAGTGGGCCATGCCCCTCACCTCACCCACCCACCTCAGGTAGTGCTCCCACGAGGATGTGCGTAATGTGCGCCTTCAGGCCACCGGTAACTTGGTTCGCTTATTTTAAACGTGGAAACCTTACATTGCTACACAGCAGGACCATTGGAAACCCTATCAAAAGGTTTTTTGATGTCGTCAGAAATAAAACACCATGACACTGGAAACAAAGCCGTTCTGTGGAGGATATAGGCGCGAGGGCTTGTCAGAGGCCTGTTGCAGAGTCCCTGGACACAGGATGCTTTTCATGTAGGCTTTTGGAATTGTACTTCTGGGGGAGAGCCTTGGCGTTACTGAAAGCAGTTTTCCTCTGAAGGAATTATGTTACACCTTTCCTTCTCTCCCTCCCCATTTGATTCAGTCCATACTCAACCCTCTCCAGATATCGGCTGCAGAGAAAGCTCAGTGTGATTCAGCGAATATGTATTGGGCATCTCTGGTTTGCCACTTGAGGACTAAGTGCTGGAGCTGTGGAGAGGCCCAGGGAAGGCTCTGCCTTGGCTCATAAGGCAAAATTTTTATTTCTGCTCTTCAGTAATTGTTACCCTCTGAATCTCTAAATCAGGGCTTAACAGTTGATGTCCTGTGGGATAAGTCTGGCCATTGCTCTGTTTGCCTTTTAATTTAAAAGAAAAATTATAAAATATACATAATATAAAATCTCTCCCATCTCTACATGTCCAGCTCAGTGGTGTCAAGTACATCCTCACTGTTGGACAACCAGTCTCCAGAACTCTTTTTATCTTGTAAAACTGAAATTCTGTACTCATTGAGCAACTCTGCATTCTCCCTGCCCCCAGTTCTGGCAACTGCAATTCTACTTTCTGTTTCTAGGGATTGACTACTATTCTCTGTAACTCAGAAAACTGAATCATACAATATTTGTCTTTTTTTGTGACTAGTTTATTTTACTTAGCATAATGTCTTCAACGGTTCATCCATATTGTAACATGTGTCAAAATGTCTTTCTTCTTTAAAGGTTGAATAATATTCCATTGTCTATATATACCATATTTTGTTTAGCCATTTACCCATCAATGGACATTTGGGTTTATTCCTCCTTTTGGCTATTTTGAATAGTGCTGCTATGAATATTAGGTGTACAACTCTCTTTATGATACTGCTTTCAATTCTTTTGGGTATATACCCAAAAGTGGGATTGCTGGATCATATGTTACTCTCTATATAATTTTTTTGAGGAACTTCCATACTATTTACCACAGAGCTGTACCATTCTACAACCCCAGTAAGTGTACATGGGTTCCAGTTTCTCCATATCCTTGCTGACATTTTTTTCTGTATATTTTATCATGGCCATCCTACTGGGTGTGAGGTGGTATATCTCTGTGGTTTTGATTTTCATTGCCTTAATGATTAGTGATGGTGAGCTTTTCATGTGCTTACTGTCCATTTGTATATTTTTTTTTTGTAGAAAGTCTATTCAAATCCTTTGCCCATTTTTAAATTGGGTTTTGCCAGTGGCTGTTTTTGGAAATGAATATTTTTGGAACACCCCTCACCCATTCATTCATTTATTTATTGTTTGTGGCTGTTTTCCGAACTACAGCCATAAAGACCATATAGCCCCCAAAGTCTAAAATATTTACTATCTCATCTTTTACAGAAAAAGTTTGCCAACCCCTGCTTTAGATAATTGAGATAGGCTATTTAAGTGTCCTTCGTCTTGTTGAAAATGAACAGACTGTTATTCATAGCACCTCACACGTAATTTCACAAATAACTTTCACAATCGTTAATTCATGGGACTAGGGTATGGTATTTCCAGATGAGGAAACTGACTTAGATTCTCGTTCCTGGCCACCTCATATTCTCACAGAACTCAGTGGCTTGAAACTATTTCTACTCTCTTCAGATTCCCTTATTTTAAAACCACTCACTTTTCAGAAATGACCTTGTGTTCCATATTCCAGGGGGGAAGTATGTAGCATAGGGTTGAGATTCTCCAGGCTCCCTCCCTACCAAATTTAACTGCTTCCATCCATGGTTTCTGTATCAGAGGGACTGCAACCTCCACCTGGGCTCACAATTCCATCTCATCCCACTTTCTCTGAAAGCTCCATTAGCTCTCCTTTCTCTTCACATGTTTAGCCTTTCCATATTCTGGCTCATTTCTCTATGCTTTCAAACATGCTTACTTCCGTGATTAAATCCATATGTATTTGTACATATGTAGGTAGAGAGATACACATATAGGTATAGCTATCTATGTAGATATATATTGATATTGATATGTTGATATATGTAAATTTTGTAATTACATATTTAAAAAATAATTTTATAATGTATTTTATATAACTTTTTATGTAATATATACTGGTATATTAATATTTTATAGATAACGATATTAATATAATTGATTTATTATATCTATCTCCCCAACCTGCCCTTCCTTCAATTTGCCACTCTCTATTAGAGCTTTTTTTGGTAGTCAATGATGGGAAAAGCAACCTGAGTTTGAGCAAAAAGAGGAGTTGATTGGAAGGTCCCTGGAGGTTGCTGAGCAGCCTGGCTTCAGGAAGGGCGTTCTGGGGCAGCTCTGGGGTCCTGAGGACTGGAACCGTGGGACTCCCAGAGCTGCACCATCGGACTCTCTCTATCTCTGTTGCTTATCTCTGCTTTTCTCTGTGTGGCTTCAATCACTTAGGCTGTATTTCTGCATCAAGCTGGAAACGGCTGTGGGCATCTCCCAGGGTGATCTCTTTTGAGCGTTGCCACCAAAGAGGAACTAGCAACTTTTCTTAGTTCTAATTTCATTAACCCCAGAGAGGGGCGCCAGTCAGCCTTTCTTGGGCCATGTGTCACCCTGTGACAGGTACTGCCTGCAACAGCCTGTGCACCATGTGAACAGAGCATATATCTGAAGGCAGGTGTGCTGTAAACAGAAGAAGGGATGGGCACTGGGCAGCAAAAGTATGGATTTTCATGATATACCCTATTTTCCTGCTTTCCTTTTCTACCAAGTTTCTTTTTTTCTAATAACTTTTTTATTAAGGTATTATTGATATACACTCTTATGAAGGTTTCACATGAAAAACAATGTGGTTACTACAATCACCCATATTATTGAGTCCCCTCCATACCCCATTGCAGTCACTGTCCATCAGTATAGTAAGATGCCACAGAGTCACTACTTGTCTTCTCTGTGCTACACTGTCTTCCCCATGATCCCTCCTGACATCATGTCTACTAATCATAATACCCCTCAATCCCCTTCTCCCTCCCTCCCTCCCTGCCCTTCCCCACCCCTCCCCTTTGGTAACTGCTAGTCCCTTCTTGGAGTTTGTGAGACTGCTGCTGTTTTGTTCCTTCACTGCTGCTTCGTTGTTATACTCCACAAATGAGGGAAATTATTTGATACTTGTCTTTCTCCGCCTGGCTTATTTCACTAAGCATAATACCCTCCAGCTCCATCCATGTTGTTGCAAATGGTAGGATTTGTTTCTTTCTTATGGCTGAATAGTATTCCATTGTGCATTAAGTACCATATCTTCTTTATCTATTCATCTACTGATGGACACTTAGGTTGCTTCCATATCTTGGCTATTGCAAAGAGTGCTGCAATAAACATAGGAGTGCATATGTCTTTTTGAATTTGAGATCTTGCTTTCTTTGGGTCAATTTCTAGGAGTGGAATTCCAGGGTCAAATGGTGTTTCTATTTTTAGTTTTTTGAGGAGCCTCCATACTGCTTTCCACAATGGTTGAACTAATTTACATTCCCACCAGCAGTGTAGGAGGGTTCCCCTTTCTTCACATCCTTGCCAGCATTTGTTGTTCTTATCCTGGCCATCCTAACTGGTGTAGGGTGATATCTCACTGTGGTTTTAATTTGCATTTCCCTGATAATTAGCAATGTGGAGCATCTTTTCATGTGCCTGTTGGCCATCTGAATTTCTTCTTTGGAGAACTGTCTGTTCATATTCTCCACCCATTTTTCAATAGGGTTATTTGCTTATTGGTTGTTGAGGCGTGTGAATTCTTTATATATTTTGGATGTTAACCCCTTGTCAGAGATGTCATTTATGAATACATTCTCTCATACTGTAGGATGTCTTTTTGTTCTGCTGATGGTGTCCTTTGCTGTACAGAAGCTTTTTATCTTGATGTAGTCCTATTTGTTCATTTTTGCTTTTGTTTCCCTTGCCTGGGAAGATGCATTCAGGAAAAAATTGCTCATGTTTATATTCAGGAGATTTTTGCCTATGTTTTCTTCTAAGAGTTTTATGGTTCCATGACTTACATTCAGGTCTTTGATATATTTTGAGTTTACTTTTGTGTATGGGGTTAGACAGTAATCCAGGTCTTTTGTGGTTCCATATGAATTTTAGAACTATTTGCTCTAGTTCGTTGAAGAATGCTGTTGATATTTTGACAGGGATTACATGGAATTTGTAGATTGCTTTAGGCAGGATGGCTATTTTGACAATATTAATTCTTCCTATCCATGAGCACAGAATGTCTTTCTTTTTATTGGTATTTTCTTTAATTTTCTTATGAGTGTCTTGTAATTTTAATTCACTTGGGCTTCTTCCTTCCATCACTACCTAGGCCTTGCTATCTTCACTCGCTGTTCTTGCCTTCTCTCCAGGGCTTTTGACCTGCAAAGGCCCTTCTTCCTTGGCCACAGCCCTCCTTTGTTGTGACTTCAGTGACACCACTCTCTCTTAATTCTCCTACTTCTCTGTTTACATTTCACTACTTTTATTGGCCCTTGCCCAACTGATTATTTCTTTAAAATGTTTACTCCCCAGGACAGTCCTTTGCCCTGATTGATACCATACACTTCATTGTGGTGGCCTTCTGAGGCTCTGATCAACATGTAGAAACCAGGGACTTCCAGGTCTCTATCTTCTGGGCCTTTCTTCACCCGGATTTCCTGAATGGCATTTACACATTCTTCCTCTGGAAGCCCCTCAGGTATTTCAGATGTGTACAGAAAGAGAGGCACCGTCTTTTTCCCTCTGTCCACCCCTCTGGAAACCTGCCTCTTCTGAAGTCTCATTTTGGTCAGTGGCCCCACCATCTTCACAATCTGCTAAGCCAGAAACCTGGCGTCCTCTCCCTTTTCCCTTCCCATACAGTACAGACAAGGCTGTCTCCTGCATACGGCCCAGATTCATGTTCTTCTCTCACTGCTTCTCTCAATGCCCACATGTTTTGCTTTGGTTCTGAAAGTCTTCATTGCTTGACAGGACTATTGCAAAAGTTTATTTGTATTAAATTCATACATAGGCATAGTGATAGTGAAAAAAAATCCTACTTTATAGGGTTTATTGTGAAAAACAGCCACCTATAGCTTGGCTCCTTCCTAGAGCAACCGTTTCGACTCTTTCAGCTGCTTCATTTATGTTTATCTCCATATATCTAAATAACATGATTAAGGGTCCTGTTTTGATTTTTTAGATGTAACATTCTCACATTTCTTTTTGCCCTCATCTGACTTCCTTACTCACATACATGCGCCTTCCCTGCTACATCATCTCATTACAGTTATACGTTTGGCAGATACATACTCAGACTTTACATTAATATAACTAAGTTATATTATATGTATTATCTTTGTATTAAATATATAAATATTTACTCACAATTGAGCCATGTTATATAGTAATACTACATTTCTTTTCTTGAATAACTTTCTATTTTCCCTGGTGTTAATAATTGCCATGGTTTTTAAATAGTTTGCTTTTCTATTTACCAATCAGTGATTCAGTCCTAAACTCATTGCCAGAAGTTAAAATATTCTCTCAATATAGTCACACATGGTAGGTGATCCCTATGTTTTATTTATATTCTTGGACTTCATCTTCCTGAGCCCCTTTGTCTCCTTGTCTGATCTTTCAATTTTGGGGGACTAGAGATGAGGTTAGGAGAGGACAGAGGCAAATTAATATATGTCACTCTGGCATTTGGAGAGAAGAGGAAACAGTTTTCCCCAGATGTAATCCCTATTTACTTTACTTTTAAAAACTCATCAGCTTATTTCCTATTCCAAGGTATTGCATATCTCTTTGTACTGAATAGCCTGGGGTTTGCTCTCTAACTAGTTCACGTCCACTTCCACGCAGCTAGAAGGCGCTTGTAAACTGTAGCCTTCTCCATCAGTGTATGATGGGATGACGGCAATGCCTTTACAGAAGATGATGAACAAACATCTCCAAATTATACCTGTTTTCATCTTGCAAAAGACAGAAGACAAGTCACAGAGCAGGAACAATCAGCAGTGGCCGTTTCTTCCCTGTGGAGTGATCCACGATTCTCTGAGGAGCCACCTGGTTCTTCTGTGAAACACAGATGCACATCTAACATGCCTATAATGACAGTTTACATTTCTCCGGCACTTACAACGTGCAGGTGCTGGGTTGAGTGTGATGCCTGCATTGTCTCACTTTATCTACACAACAGCCCTGTGAGATTGGATTGTTAGGGTTCCCATTTTGCAGAGAAGGAAACGACATGAGCTTTCCCAAAGTCACACAACTAGTATCTACGGGACTTTGGTGTCAAGCCCAGGAAGTCTGATGCTGGAGCCCCACTCCTCCCTCTGTGCCTTCCTGTTCTTGACCTTAGAAGTGATATACAGGGTATAGTACCAACTGACAGAGTAATAAATGATTTAAATGAATACGAGGGAAGTGTGAAAGAACGGAGTGGCAACCACACTGTGAGCATCGAACAATTGAGATATTATTATATTTATGTTCATCTCTGTGTCCTCAGCATTATCCTGGGTATTTAACTGAGTAGAGACGTCTACAAGTATGTTAGCATGTGTTATCTCTGTGAGGAAGGAAGAAAGGACACATTTATTTAGCAGTACCTACAAGGTTCTGCAAAATCAGAGCTAGCTTTTTCCTCTGGTCTCACCTCTTGGCTTAACATTATGTGTTCCAAGCCATTCAGCCTTCTCAATCCTTCACCCTCCCGTGTCTTTCACACCTTTGTGCTTTGTTAACACTGTTCCACTGCCATGAAATGCCTTCCTCCTCGTCTCCATCTAGAAAACTTTTATTCAGTCTTATGACAGTTTAGTCACTTTCCATGACCTTCCTAGAGGATTCCCTTCTTCATGTTCTGCAGGGACACAGTTTATCTTGCCTCCAGCAGGGTGTGTCCTCACAGTCTCTCTACACCAATATCTAGCATAGTACGTGCTCTCTGATGGCATTTAGTAAACATGTATTTAATTAGTGAACAAATGATGAATTGTCAAATATTCTTAAACTTTCTCTCAAATTCTTGAGAACCGCTTTCCCTGAATAAGAAATCTTTCCAAACTATTCCCTTCATGTTCTACTTTCTCCTATCTTCATTTCTTTGTTATTTATTAAAAGTGTTACATAACAGAAAGTGGCTGACCCTGAATTTCTAACTCACTTTTTTTATTATACCCAACTGAATGAAAACATTCCATTCCACTGCTTTGGGTTTTTTTCCCCCAATATTCAGCATATATATTACTCATAAAAATGTGGCTTCCTGCTTTATTTCCAGTGTAACACATGAAGGTTCCATAAAATTTACCAGAGAAAATGAAATGTAGTGCAGACAGGAGATTTTATCTATTCATGTGGCTCCCCAATGTCGACTCATATCATGTAATTCTACTTAGCACTTCTGGGCCCATTTCCTTCAAAGTGCTTTCCAAGCATTACCTAAGTGATGTAGTATATGTGAGTGATGGGATGCCAGGAACTCGAGCTGTAAACGTGGAACTGTTAAACACAGTTCTGAGGAAATTAGATTTTAGAGTTGGAAAAGAAATATGGTCCTGCCACTAATACCCTGTCTCAGTTCAAACGTCCAAACCTCTACCTCCCCTCTGACATCTCCTCCATGGACAAGGGGATATTATATTCAGTGGAAGGGCAACTGAGAAGTAGAGTTCCAAAGATGATGAAAAGTTATAATCCCCCATGGGCGGCTACATTAAAGGACTTTTTTTTCAAAATTGTTGAACAAGTAACTGCCATCACTTCATAATCAAGACATAGGATACCTCACCTGGAAAAGCCAGTAATAGTTCAAGGGCCATTACTTTAATGTAATAATTGGAGTTGGTATTTATTAAGTGTCTACTTATTAAGTGTGGCAGGTTTTTTGCATGCTAATATATTTAATCCTTTTCACAAAACTTAGAACAAGTTTATGATTCTGCAAAATTGAAGAGTTTTGCCCAGTCCTGTCTATGATACCTTTTAACTCAGTCTAGGAGGATTATCCTATGTAAGAAGGACACCTTGTAGAAAATGCCACCAGAGGCGTGATAAAGAATTGTGCTCACAGAATGAAGTTTTTTTTGCATTAGTTTTCCAGTCTCATGGAAAGGTCTGGAAGGTTTAAATTAACACAGTTGTGATCCCCATGGGTGGGATTACAGGGTATTGAGAGAGCAGTCACTTTTAGTTATTAGTTTGTAGACTTCTGTATCATTTGAAGCTTTTTTTCTTTTCTTGCAATAAGCATGTAGTGATATAGGAATAATCTAGGTCCTGTTTTCACGCGTTGCTTCTCCCACCCAGTGTCATCTGTAAATCTGAGTAGCAGTCCCTTAGTTCCTCCTGCAGGTGGGGCAGTGCTGTGTTTGGTCCGTCACTCTATCTATGGCATCAAGCCCCTGCCCAGGGTCCAGTGAGTGCTCCGTCATTATTGGTTGAGTGAACGAGTTCTCTGAAGGAATCTCCAATATTCTGTTTTCCTTTCAAAGGCCATATAAACAGTGAAGGATTATAGTCGTCTTGAAGGGTACGGTGTTTTGGTGTATGTGTTTGCATTAGTGTTTAAGATGGTGCCTGCGGCAAATGGTCTAGGCCAATGAGAAAAGAAAACTAGGCAACCAAATATCTAAATGTGTATGTGCTGAGCTAAGGCCAATGACACTGTATCGGGCTGTAAAATGACGGCTGTGCAGACATCACCAGGCTCTTCTCAGTATTGCCATGAGGGGCTGAAAAGCACCTGCTCATCACTGTCAGTATCACATGAGGTAAGCCAGTAATTTCATGTCAGATAAGGAACATTATTACCTGCCATGTTAATTCTGTTCATTGACTTTCCTGGGGTTTGCATTTTATTTTTAACTTGTAGCTTTATAGTTATATAAAACCATATGCCATATTTAATCTTGTTTGTAACTATATTTAAGCAATATTATAATAAAATTTAAGTCAAACACCGAGGGTCTGTCAAAACGTTTTTTAAAAAGGAATTACATTGGAGAAATACAATCCAAATTTTCATTGAAAATATTAATCCAGGCAAACCCAAGCAGAACCCATCTGACAGGTACTTTATGGCTTGTTAGGACTGGGAAGTTTCCTTGGGCCTTGCCTTCTTCTTTATAATGTTTGTTCTACCTCCTTTGGGAATCAATTTTTCCATCTAGAAGAGAAAAAGAGGGTTAGACAAGATTATCTCTAATTTACCTTCCAGGTCTAAATGATTACATTAAGAACAACTGTATATGACATTCAAATATGTAAAAGTCTATCAGATGTGAAGAATGTGTAAAAAATTGATTTGGAATGATTATTCATACAAATTTGGGTAGGAATGCCTAACACTGGCTATTTTTGTTTGGTTATAAAATCAAAACTTTTTGACTTCTAAAACAATCAACACTTGAAAACATACTTTGAAAATTAAAAAATAGAGTGTTGTTATAACCTGCAGAATTTTTTATTCCCTAAGAGAATAAAAGTGTATTATTAGCCAGTCACAAAAGAATAAATACTGTATTACTCCATTTATGTGAAGTTCCTAGAGAAGTCAAAATCATAGACAGAAAATAGAATACTGAGGGAGATGGGAATGAGGAGTTATTGTTTAATGGGTATGGAGTTTTAGTTTTGCAAATTGTAAAGAGTGTTGTGGTTGTGAACAAATAGTGGTCATTGTAACACAATGAAAATGACAGTGTTACTTAACTGTACACTTAAAAATGGTTAAGATGGTAAATTTTATGTATATTTTGTAACAAAGAGAAGAGACAATGGATTTACATATTCAAATACAGAGAAGTTCATTTTGCTTAATTTTAAAAATAAAATACTTAGATAAATTAATGAGAACTTACAGAATTTAAATGAAGGAGAGCTCAAAGTCTTACACAAGATGTAAAGTTGATTTGAATAATGAAAGACATGCGTAGTTATAAGTGGGAAAACAATGTGTATAAATTGCTGATTGTATCAAAAATCTTTAGATCTACTGGACCCCTTTTGTAAAAATCAAAGTGTATATCAGATACATATGTGAGAACACCCCAAAAGGTCTTTTTTAAAAAAGAAAGAAAAGAGAAGTAATAGAAGTGGATTAGTAACTCGAGGTATTAAAATGTATTCTAAAAACTAGAGCAATTGGTATTGTTATTGGAATAGACAGACAGATGAATCAAACAAAATAAAATTCAAAACTGTTGTCAATGCATATGTAAATTTGCTATATGATAGAAATACTTTCCAAATCATTGGGGGGAATGTATGTATTTATTACTATTAACTATTATTATTATAATTGGACATTGTCTAATCCTTTTAAAAAAAATTAAGACTTCACATGTCAAAATAAGTTATTGTGAGTTCAACACTTTAAATTCAAAATAAGTTAGTAAAGATGTATAAGAAAACATGAGAAATAATTTTTGTTAAAGTGGACTTTTTAGAATATTTAGAATAAATACTGAAAGCCCAGACACAATAAAGAAATGCTTAATAAATAAGACCATGTGAAACTAAACATTTGCAGGAGTAAAGTGAATAGAAAATGTTAAGAAAATGTTAAGGCTAATGTCTGTAAGATGCAAAGAGCTCTTATAATTAATAATGAAAAGACCAACAACCCAAACAATGGACAAAAAGCCTGTGTCAGTTCACCAAAAAAAAAAAAAATGTGGATGGCTTATAAACTTTTTTTTAAAAAAGATGCCTATTATAATTCAAATAGGAATACAAATTTTAAGAAGTGATATATCATTCTTTACATAGATTGGCAAAGGTCTAATATTTGGGGTAAGAATTTAGGGAAGCCGGCACACTTAGGCCCCCAGTGGAACAAGTGGGAATTGCTACACCTTCTTTGAAAATCGTTTTTTCAATAAATGTCAATATTTAAAACAAACATACTATTGTTCTTATAAATTGTTATAAATTATGTTATAAACATAATTCTTGTTCTATGAATTTATCCTAAAAATATACCCTCACTTACAAGCAAAGACATATGTATAAAGGATGCAAGTTTAAACTTTGTTTTTAATATCAAAGGAATGCTTACAACACCTCTATAAGTAAAAGAGCATAAGGAAATCATGGTACTTCAATGCCATGGAGTATTATGCCATTGTGAAAAGAAAGAGATACAATAATACTAAGTGCCATGGGTTGGAAACAGACAAATTGATGATGGAACAAAATAGAGAGCCCAGAAATATACCTATCCATATACGCTCAATTCATATTCAATGAAGAAGAATACCAAATAGCTATTGTGCATGGCTATTACTAATTTTTAAGTGTGACTTAAATAACAGGCTTCTATTTTTACCTGTCAATTGGCAAATACTTAAAGAATGGTAGCATCAGTATTGTCAGGCTATTGATTTAGTTATCTTTTTTGTGGGTTTATTTATTTAGTTTCATTTGTTTATTCATTCAGTCATTTAATTAGTATTTATTGTGTAATATATATTATGCCAGGCACTGAGCTCTTACTGCGTCAAGTCTAGTTGATCAGAGTGTGCACTGAAGTTGTGGCAGTGTGAATCTACAGCTTTAAATATTTCTTTTACTGAAAAAATTATCTCCTAAAGATTTATCCCATATCAATAATAGGCAAATATGTGCAGAAGCAATTGAAGCCCCAGAGGCCATTGCATGAAGAAGCCCAGGCCATCCCCCTGCAGGCTGAGCCGCAGCTAGAGAGGCCCTGCCAGTCAGCTGTGCCTGCTCTTCCAGGCTCCTCAAAGAATCAAAAGCTTAAAAAATGATTGTTAGTTTAAGATATGAAGTTTTGGGGTGGTTGGTTACCCTATGAAAGCTAATTAATGAGACATTATTTATTTATAATTGTCAAAGAACATTTATATGAGACTGGTTGAATGAAATTGAATTCATTCATACAATGAAATATGAGACTACTATTAAGGTTGATGGTGTGGATATGTATTTATTGGCATGGGAAGCTATTCTTGATGTGCTATTAAGTGAAAAAAGAAAATTATAAAACAGTAGGTAGAAAATGATCTAAACAAAAAAACAACCAAAATGAAAATCTAAACAAACAATGAATATGTCTGGCAGGTCACTAATGTTAACCGTGGTTATTTCTAATTTTTCAAATTAATTCTTTGCATATCTCTATTGTCTCATTTGTCTACTTGCATTAAAAAATAATAGAGAGGGTTTTATTGGGGGGTGGCTGTTTAGTATAGAAGTACAGTATACTGCATGCAGTCTGATTTCTATAAGTAATATTTTAATTAGCTTCTTGAAAGGCCATTGTCTGAATTTATGCCCTGGTCCCCATACTGTGCTCTTTCCTTCTCTCTCCTCTCCCCTGCTTTGTGAAATGTCCTTTGGGTCCCTACTCTTGGGTCCCCTTCTGTGTCTCTGCTTTCCTCCCTGTGCTTGTTGGCTCCATGAAACATTCATTATCATTTTATTCTTTGCTTCTGTCACTGCTTCCCTATCTCTACTCAGGTTCCCATGCAGGATCTGTGTTTGTGGATGAAACCTGAGAGCTCTTGGCTACAGACTAACTTTTGTCTTCTCAGTAACCAAAGTAATGTGAGAAGACCAGGGAGGGAATGAACACTACCAAGTGTATGAGGATGGTGCTGATATGGGAGGTGGGAGATACGAAATTGGTGATGGGAGAAATACTTTCAGGCTGAACATCAAAAAAAGAATGCAATAATAACACTTTGCACTACCCACTCTCCCGAATACCTGCTTAGCATTTATATTTTGGCTTTTGCTAAGGAGCTGAATACCCATTCCAGAGTGTTTTTAAAATTTTGACTAATCTTGAGGTACGCAGACAACCCCTTTTTCCTGGTAGAAATATTGAGTGCCAAAATGACTGAGTGATGTATTTTAGAGCAGAAGGAAAATCTAGTGTTAAAGCTTTGTTATCAGATTACTACCAGTGGTCTATGTACTTTAAGCTTCTAGAAATAGACACTCTGAAAGGAATAGTGTTGCAGCTCTGCTGGGTACTTCTATGAGTAAAATGATAATTTGCTATTAAGAATTTAAAACCTCAATGAGTGAAAAAGTAGCGATTAATGCACTTACATCAGGAAAATAACAGTAGAATTTCTCTCTACAGTTCTACCTATCTCCCTCTCTGCACACATCTTTACCTATGTATATATCATGGAAATATTTTTAAAAGTGAGTTTGCATAGATAAAGGCACCATGTTTGTGAGGCATTTGGGAGCAGTTTCTGAGCCTTTGTGTCAGGTTTTCTAAACACTCAACCAAAATGCTAAGTGATGGGCGGAGCCAGGATGGCGGCGTGAGTAGGGTAGCGGAAATCTCCTCCCAAAACCACATATATCTATGAAAATATAACAAAGATAACTCTTCCTAAAATAGAGACCAGAGGACACAGGACAACATCCAGACCACATCCACACCTGCGAGAACCCAGCGCCTCGCGAAGGGGGTAAGATACAAGCCCCAGCCCTGCGGGACCCGAGCACCCCTCCCCCCGGCCCCTGGTGGGTGGAGAGGAGTCAGCAGGGAGGGAGAGAGAGCCCAGGACTGCTGAACACCCAGCCCCAGGATTCCAGACCAGAGCACAGACACAGTGCATGCGTGGGGTCCTGGATACTAGGGAAACAGGGCGGCAGGACCAGTGAGCGGGTGCCTGAGGCTGATGCCAGAGAACAGAGAAACGGGGGCAGTTTTTTTTTTTTGGCGAGTGCTTTTTGGAAGCCTTAAAGGGACAGGGACCCCAATACTAGGGAAACAGGGCAGCAAGACCGGTCAGCGGGTGCCTGAGACCGGCACCTGAGGACAAAGAAAATCGCGCGTTTTTCCCTTTTTTTTTTTCTCTTCCATTGTTGCTGTTGTTGTTTTGGTTTGGAGAGTGCTTTTTGGAAGTCTTAAAGGGGCAGGACAGGACACTTAGACCAGAGGCAGGGAATCTGGGGATCTCTGGGCACTCTAACCCTCTGGGCAACAGGGAGCACAGAGGCCCCTTATGGAGATAAATAGCCTCCCAGCCACTCCCCCTCCAATGGGGCTCCACCATTTTGGAGGAGCAGCCCCAGCCAGGCCATGCCCACAGCAACAGCGGAGATAAACTCCAAACCAACCCAGCAGGTAGCTGAAGCCCTGTCTGCGCACAGCTGCCAAGCATAAGCCACTAGAGGTCTCTATTCTCCCAGGAGAGGAAGGCCACAAACCAACAAGAAGGAAAGCTATCCCAGCTGTCACTCGTACCAGCTCTGCAAACTATCTGTATCACCATGAAAAGGCAAAACTACAGGCAGACAAAGATCACAGAGACAAAACCTGAGAAGGAGATAGACCTAACCAGTCTTCCTGAAAAAGAATTCAAAATAAAAATCATTAACATGCTGACAGAGATGCAGCAAAAAATGCAAGAGCAATGGGATGAGATGCAGAGAAAAATGCAAGAGCAATGGGATGAAGTCTGGAGGGAGATCACAGATGTCAGGAAGGAGATCACAGAAGTCAAACAAACCCTGGAATTTATAAGCAGAATGGATAAGATGCAAGAGGCCATTGAAGGAATAGAAACCAGAGAACAGGAACGTATACAAGCTGACATAGAGAGAGATAAAAGGATCTCCAGGAATGAAACAACACTAAGAGAATTATGTGACCAATCCAAAAGGAATAATATTCGTATTAAAGGCGTACCAGAAGAAGAAGAAAGAGGAAAAGGGATAGAAAGTCTCTTTGAAGAAATAATTGCTGAAAACTTCCCCAAACTGGGGAAGGAAATAATCGAACAGACCATGGAAATACAAAGAACCCCCAACAGAAAGGATACAAGGAGGACAACACCAAGACACATAATAATTAAATTGGCAAGAATCAAGGACAAGGAAAGAGTTTTAAAGGCAGCTAGAGAGAAAAAGGTCACCTATAAAGGAAAACCCATCAGGCTAACATCAGACTTCTCGACAGAAACCCTACAGGCCAGAAGAGAATGGCATGATATATTTAATGCAATTAAACAGAAGGGCCTTGAACCAAGGATACAGTATCCAGCACAACTATCATTTAAATATGATGGCGGGATTAAACAATTCCCAGACAAGCAAAAGCTGAGGGAATTTGCCTCCCAGAAACCACCTCTACAGGGCATCTTACAGGGACTGCTCTAGATGGGAGCACTCCTAGAAAGAGCACAGAACAAAACACCCAACATATGAAGAATGGAGAAGGAGGAATAAGAAGGGAGAGAAGAAAAGAATCTCCAGACAGTGTATATAACAGCTCAATAAGCGAGCTAAGTTAGGCAGTAAGATACCAAAGAAGCTAACCTTGAACCTTTAGTAACTGTGAATCTAAAGCCTGCAATGGCAATAAGTACATATCTCTCAATAGTCACCCTAAATGTAAATGGACTTAATGCACCAATCAAAAGACACAGAGTAATAGAATGGGTAAAAAAGCAAGACCCATCTATATGCTGCTTACAAGAAACTCACCTCAAACCCAAAGACAGGCACAGACTAAAACTCAAGGGATGGAAAAACATATTTCAAGCAAACAACAGTGAGAAGAAAGCAGGGGTTGCAGTACTAATATCAGACAAAATAGACTTCAAAACAAAGAAAGTAACAAGAGATAAAGAAGGACACTACATAATGATAAAGGGCTCAGTCCAACAAGAGGATATAACCATTGTAAATATATATGCACTCAACACAGGAGCACCAGCATTTGTGAAACAAATACTAACAGAACTAAAGAGGGAAATAGACTGCAATGCATTCATTTTAGGAGACTTCAACACACCACTCACCCAAAAGGATAGATCCACCAGACAGAAAATAAGTAAGGACACACAGGCACTGAACAACACATTAGAACAGATGGACCTAATAGACATCTATAGAACTCTACATCCAAAAGCAACAGGATATACATTCTTCTCAAGTGCACATGGAACATTCTCCAGAATAGACCACATACTAGCTCACAAAAAGAGCCTCAGTAAATTCCAAAATATTGAAATTCTACCAACCAATTTTTCAGACCACAAAGGTATGAAACTAGAAATAAATTCTACAAAGAAAACAAAAAGGCTCACAAACACATGTAGACTTAACAACATGCTTCTAAATAATCAATGGATCAATGAACAAATCAAAATAGAGATCAAGGAATATATAGAAACAAATGACAACAACAACACAAAGCCCCAATTCTGTGGGACGCAGCGAAAGCAGTCTTAAGAGGAAAGTATATAGTGATCCAGTAACACTTGAAGAAGGAAAAACAATCCCAAATGAATGGTCTAACATCACAATTATCAAAACTGGAAAAAAAAGAACAAATGAGGCCTAAAGTCAGCAGAAGGAGGAACGTAATAAAGATCAGAGAAGAAATAAACAAAATTGAGAAGAATAAAATAATAGCAAAAATCAATGAAACCAAGAGCTGGTTCTTTGAGAAAATAAACAAAATAGATAAGCCTCTAGCCAAACTTATTAAGAGAAAAAGAGAATCAACACAAATCAACAGAATCAGAAATGAGAACGGAATAATCACGACAGGCTCCACAGAAATACAAAGAATTATTAAAGACTACTATGAAAACCTATATGCCAACAAGCTGGAAAACCTAGAAGAAATGGACAACTTCCTAGAAAAATACAACCTCCCAAGACTGACCAAGGAAGAAACACAAAAGTTAAACCAATTATGAGCAAAGAATTTGAAACGGTAATCAAAAAAGTACCCAAGAACAAAACCCCGGGGCTGGATGGATTTGCCTCGGAATTTTATCAGACACACAGAGAAGACATAATATCCATTCTCCTTAAAGTGTTCCAAAAAATAGAAGAGGAGGAAATACTCCCAAACTCATGCTAATACCAAAACCAGGCAAAGACCCCACCAAAAAAGAAAATTACAGACCAATATACCTGATGAATGTAGATGCAAAAATACTTAATAATATATTAGCCAACAGAATTCAGCAGTATATCAAAAGGATCATACACCATGACCAAGTGTGATTCATCCCAGGGATGCAAGGATGGTACAACATTCGAAAATCCATCAACATCATACACCACATCAACAAAAAGAAAGACAAAAACCACATGATCATCTCCATAGATGCTGAAAAAGCATTTGACAAAATTCAACATCTATTCATGATAAAAACTCTCAGCAAAATGGGAATAGAGGGCAAGTACCTCCACATAATAAAGGCCATATATGATAAACCCACAGCCAACACTATACTGAACAGTGAGAAGCTGAAAGCATTTCCTCTGAGATCGGGAACAAGACAGGGATGCCCACTTTCCCCACTGTTATTTAACATAGTACTGGAGGTCCTAGCCATGGCAATCAGACAAAACAAAGAAATACAAGGAATCCAGAATGGTAAAAAAGAAGTTAAACTGTCCCTATTTGCAGATGATATGATACTGTACATAAAAAACCCTAAAGACTCCACTCCAAAATTACTAGAACTGATATAGGAATGCAGCAAAGTTTCAGGATACAAAATTAACACACAGAAATCTGTAGCTTTCCTATACACTAACAATGAACCAATAGAAAGAGAAATCAGGAAAACAATTCCATTCACAATTGCATCAAAAAGAATAAAATACCTAGGAATAAACCTAACCAAAGAAGTGAAAGACCTATATCCTGAAAACTACAAGTCACTCTTAAGAGAAATTAAAGGGGACACTAACAAATGGAAACTCATCCCATGCTCGTGGCTAGTAAGAATCAATATCGTCAAAATGGCCATCCTGCCCAAAGCAATATACAGATTTGATGCAATCCCTATCAAATTACCAGCAACATTCTTCAATGAACTGGAACAAATAATTCAAAAATTCATATGGAAACACCAAAGACCCCAATAGCCAAAGCAATCCTGAAAAAGAAGAATAAAGTAGGGGGCATCTCACTCCCTAACTTCAGGCTCTACTACAAAGCCATAGCAATCAAGACAATTTGGTACTGGCACAAGAACAGAGCCACAAACGAGTGGAACAGATTAGAGACTCCAGAAATTAACCCAAACATATATGGTCAATTAATATTTGATAAAGGAGCCATGGACATACAATGGCAAAATGACAGTCTCTTCAACAGATGGTGCTGGCAAAACTGGACAGCTACATGTAGGAGAATGAAACTGGACCATTGTCTAACCCCATATACAAAGGTAAACTCAAAATGGATCAAAGACCTGAATGTAAGTCATGAAACATTAAACTCTTGGAAAAAAACATAGGCAAAAACCTCATAGACATAAACATGAGTGACCTCTTCTTGAACATATCTCCCCAGGCAAGGAAAACAACAGCAAAAATGAGCAAGTGGGACTACATTAAGCTGAAAAGCTTCTGTACAGCGAAAGACACCATCAATAGAACAAAAAGGAACCCTACAGTATGGGAGAATATATTTGAAAATGACAGATCTGATAAAGGCTTGATGTCCAGAATATATAAAGAGCTCACACGCCTCAACAAACAAAAAACAAATAACCCAATTAAAAAATGGGCAGAGGAACTGAACATACAGTTCTCTAAAAAAGAAATACAGATGGCCAACAGACACATGAAAAGATGCTCCACATCGCTAATTATCAGAGAAATGCAAATTAAAACTACAATGAGGTATCACCTCACACCAGTAAGGATGGCTGCTATCCAAAAGACAAACAACAACAAATGTTGGCAAGGCTGTGGAGAAAGGGGAACCCTCCTACACTGCTGGTGGGAATGTAAATTAGTTCAACCATTGTGGAAAGCAGTATGGAGGTTCATCAAAATGCTCAAAACAGACCTACCATTTGACCCAGGAATTCCACTCCTAGGAATTTACCCTAAGGACGCAGCAATCAAGTTTGAGAAAGACAGATGCACCCCTATGTTTACTGTAGCACTATTTACAATAGCCAAAAATTGGAAGCAACCTAAATGTCCATCGGTAGATGAATGGATAAAGAAGATGTGGTACATATACACAATGGAATACTACTCAGCCATAAGAAGAGGGCAAATCCTACCATTTGCAGCAACAGGGATGGAGCTGGAGAGTATTATGCTCAGTGAAATAAGCCAAGCAGAGAAAGAGAAATACCAAATGATTTCACTCATCTGAGGAGTATAAGAACAATGGAAAAACTGAAGGAACAAAACAGTGGAATTACAGAATCCAAAAATGGACTAACAGGTACCAAAGGGAAAGGAACTGGGGAGGATGGGTGGGCAGGGAGGGATAAAGGGGGGGAAGAAGAAAGGGGGTATTAAGATTAGCATGCATAGGCGGGGAGGGAGAAAGGGGAGGGAGGGCTGTACAATACAGAGAGGACAAGTAGTGATTCTACAACATTTTGCTATGCTGATAGACAGTGACTGTAATGCGGTTTTTAGGGGGGACTTGGTATAGGGGAGAGCATAGTAAACATAGTATTCTTCATGTAAGTGTAGATTAAAGATTTTAAAAAAAGGAAAAAAAAGAAAGAAAGAAAGAAAAGGGGGATTACTCCTTGATAGGATAAAACTATTGGTAAATCAAAGATTAACGCATGCTTTAAATATCTTAATTTTGATCACTTAAACCGTGTCAGATGATCAGCTATGGATGTACTCTTTTCTGATAATATTACTTTCTCTTAATAAAAATAAAAAAAATAAAAATAAATAAAGCAGTTCCTGTGTGCTGACCTCCAATGAGTTCTACACAGTGGTATAGAGGGCATGTCAAAGTGTGGGCAAAGGGTCTGTTTGTTTTTATGCAGAAGATCAAGGCCTAGCTTGGCTACCCAGAAAATGAACTAAGATACGATATGAGGAGGAGCTTCCGGCATCAGCACTCTCTGGAGGACTCGTGCTGGGGGATGATCATCAAAAAGCCTCCACAGGGATCTGGGCGATGCTGCAGTTGTGGCTGCGTCCACGCCACCATTTCCTGAACTTGCCATAGGAATGAGGAGGGAGATGTCTAGGCTGGCATGTGCATACAGTGAGACAACGAATTTGAGTGGATCTGTACTGTTGGAACTCAACCAGGAGTTGGGAGGGGTGCAAGTTGTAGCGCTCCAAAATCTTACGACTATAGACTATCTACGATTAAAAGAACATATGGGATGTGAACAGATCCCAGAAATGGGTTGCTTTAATTTGTCTGATTTCTCTCAGACTGTTCAAGTACAGTTGGACAATATCCATCATATCATAGACAAATTCTCACAAATGCCTAGGGTGCCTAACTGGTTTTCTTGGCTTCACTGGAGATGGCTGGTAATTATAGATCTGCTTTGGTTATGTAACCATATTCCTATTATGTTAATGTGCGTGTGCAATGTAATTAGTAGTTTAAAACCTATACATGCTTAAGTTACTCTCCAAGAAGATATGTCAAAGAAATAATCAATCCTCCCATGTTTTCTTCCATATGCTACATCTATAGCTTTTCTTCTTCCTTCCTAATTACAACCCTTAAATAGAATTCGTGCCTCATATCGAATTCACGGAGTATCATAATTCCTCCAAGTGGTAAAGATACCTTGAGACAAGTGCTGGGCATAGAAGCCACAGGGCATAAATCTGCAAAGAAGTAAAAAGCTAACCTTTTCAAACAATATGGCTTCTCTCTCACTTACCAACTTTACATCTCCCTGTATGGTCCCGGAAGATGACTGGTTAGCCAGAGACGGGTAAGATTCCTCAAGGGAGGAACAACCTAAGACAGGCACAGTCGCAGGGGGGCCATCAGGTGAGAAATTGGGGATCAGCAGAGGTGAGACTTAGAACCTCAACACCCCCTGTTTTGAGAGAAATCTTCTGCATCCGTGGATGTTTTGTTGCCCTTGTCTAGCTTGGATTAATACTTAGTCTACAGGCACACACCTGATCATCTACATTTGCCCTCTTACAGCACTAAACTATGTTTTCTACCTTTATCTTGCAACTACCTACCACTTCAGCATTTTATTAAAAATAATAATAATAAAAATAATAATAATAATGGAGAAATGTGGGATCCACATATAAATCAAGTATAAAAATCAAACGAATATTCATATTTGACCTGATTGTTTATAGTTCATAATGGGTGATCAAAACCAAAAGTTTCTGTGATGACTGCCCTTGTACTGTTCACCATGTAAGAACTTATTCACTATGTAAGAATTCGTTCACCATGTAAGAACTTGTTCATTATGCTTCAGAAGATTGGAGACTGACGAGAATTAGGCTTGAGATGGATTAATGATTGTGCATTGAGCATTGACCCCCGTATACAGAATTTTATTGTTGTTAACAACCATTTGATCAATAAATATGAGAGATGCCCTCTCAAAAAAAAATGCTAAGTGATGAAGTGTAATTATGGTTTTGTGAGCTTCAGGATAGTTTTTATTTATTTTAATTGGTTCAGTCCCACGTTTTACCTAATGGTTACAGATTATTTAAAGCTTGTAGCTATGAAATCTGCTTTGGTAGCTAATAGTGGTAGTTGTTCACTGTGCCTGAGGTGGGGTTGGGGGAGGGTTTCATATAGTATCAGTATAAATGGTTGCGCTGAATCTAACCAGCAGCAGCTATTAATTGTGGGTATGTATTAATCCATAATTACAGCAGAACCACTTTTTTGGAGTAACCAAAGATTTATCTATTTTGCCTTCTTTAATATCATGTGGTAAGTATAGAAATAAATCCCTCAAGCTATATAAAATCAGACTAAATTATGTTTTCTTAAATATGCTCTATAACATCTGTGCATACCTTTCTATCATTTATTAGAAATCTGTAACATATTGGGCTATTTATTTTTCTGGCTGCTTTTCTTTGTATCACTTTTATGTCCAACTGTTTGGAAAGAGCAGATAGCAGGGATACTAAAACAATGTAGTTTGAACTCAACAGCCTCTTTTTAATCAATAGAAGTTGTTTCAAAGCTCCGGTAAACTTTGAGCTATTGCCCATCCCTCCCCATGAGGGAAGGTAGGAGGCTGAATTACTACTAAGGAGGATGGTGGGTGGTAGTGCTTAAACTCAAAGAGAGAATGTGTGTGCCAGTTCACTGAATCAAATTAGTGCTTTCAAATATGAGGTACAGAAACTACTTGCTTATTCATCAAATCTTCATTACCTACTATGTACCAAGACCGGTGCTTCGTTCTCTGGATATGCCTTCCTGGCACTCCATCCTCAGAAGATGTAATTGGAGTAGAACTGGAGAAACAGGCCAGCAAACATATGTGCGTTGGAAAGTGAAAAGCATAAATAGAGGAAAATGTACCTTACAACTATTTGGTCAACTTTGGTTAGAGAAGGCTTCTTTGGTGAAGTATTCAAAGAAAAAATAATAATTGCAGACACAGAGGTTTCCTTACACAGGCACTGGAGCAGACAGACCTGGATATAAGCCTCACTTCCACAGGGCAACTCGTTCCATGGCCTTGGGCAGATTTACTCATCTGCACTTAGCTTTAGTTTACTTATCAGTAGAAATGTGATAAATAATACTAGTGAGGAAATACAGGTAAAAAGCTTAGCACATCCCTGGTACACAGTAACTTCTCATTAAATGATAGTTATTATAATTACTTACCACCCTCACTTTAGAGATGAGATTAGACTAAAGCTTATGGAGACATCAGTTATCTCAGTTCACACAGCTTGTTGGTAGACATTCTAGGAGCAGAAGCAGCGTTTTCAGACTCTCAGTCCATGTTTTCCCCTTACGTATGACACCTGGGAAGCTGTGACCACTGAGAAACCAAACTTCTTCTGGAATCTTTCAGGCTTTGTTCAGGCTCTGCCCTTCTGTGGGACCACATTCCCTTGGTACTTGTAGAAGTGACATTTGTCTAGTAGGCCAGGAGGCTGCTATTCTTTCTCTGTGAATTTAGTCTGAGGTGGGCCAAGTGGGGAAATTAGAGGAGGTCATGGTAGAGAAACAAGGGTAGAATGCAGAAGGGAAGCAGTTCCAGAGAAAAGGGTCTCCATCTCAAGCCACAGACAAAAACCCAGTGCAAAATTGGCCTGTAGCCTCCAAAGCACTTAAAGCAGTACTGACTCATCTTTCTCCTCCACCAAGTTTTTGCACTGGGTTGAGAATGTGCAGAGGAAATGGTTCCTTCCGAAACACTGACCTTAACAGTTAGTGGGGAAGGGGCTCTGTCTAGGTTCCAGTCCCAGTCCCAAGTAAGTCTTCCGAAAGGATCTAGCCTGGGGGGGACAGTAAGGAGAGGGAGGCAAGGGGATTTTTTAAAAGTGTTGCTTTCTTTGCAGAAATCATGGTAAAATGCATAAATCAAGAATGAAATGAGCCTCTGTTGGCCCGAACATCTGTGGAATTCTTTGATAAGAGACCTTGTACCTGTCTAAGGCTCCAGAATCCCCTGGGAGGAAGTGGAATGAGGGGTGGTTGCCGGTGGGTTTCCTGGTGCTGTGAGGAGGACCCATGTGCCTCCTAAATCATATTGCGACTCTGAGAGCTGAACTGCAGCCGGTATCATCCTTGTTTCCCTGTCAGAGGTGAGCCAAACTGACCTTGTTCAAACTCCATCCATCCAAGGAAGTATGTGTGTGCTGCTCTCCACTGCTTCCTTATCTGGTCTCCTAACAGTGCATTCAACTAGCAGGTGTGAAATAGTATCATTCTCCTTATAGGCAAGGCCTTGCTGTTCAGAGATTGATTGATAATATGCAATTGACAAAGCTAGTTAGGGGCAGAGCCAGGACTTGACTTTAGGCTATTTTTCTAATTCTACACCCAGTTCTTTTTCTTCTGTGGTCTGCTCTGCCATAATGCATGTTTCTGTAAACGTGGATTAGTTCATGCATGGTTGGTCAAAGGGAAATGAGGAGATTGTGTTGGCTCATACATGATTTATCCTTAGCAAAGGCACCTGGGATAGTGGGAGTAGAATTATAACCTTCAGTGAGAGTGAGAGAGAAAACCCTTACTTGATGCTGCACTGGCAGGACTCCTACATTACAAAACTACATTACAAAACAGAAACTGATCCCTGGCTTCCCACCCCAGGTTTGCATGGACTCCAGTTCAAGGCAGGTCATACTCCTCACATGCCCACCTTCATGGCAGTCCACTGGCTCACAACCTCCACTTCTTACTGCATTTTTCCATCTCTCACCAGCCTTGCTCTAATTTCCAGCATTTCCTCTCTATTGCTTTTGTGTATTTTTAATATCTAAGGTGACAGTCTCCAGCCATACTGATCTGCACACTGGGCAGTCCAACTGATCTCCTCAGCTATAAATGATCATTGCTTTTGTTGGTGCTCTGGTTACAAAATTGCAGATGTTTTGAGTGGTCTGCCCCTAACTGTGTTTCTCATTAACTCTGTTACTTGTTCTCTCAGCTTCTGATAAGGAATACGGATTCACTGTATTAAACACTTGCACATATCATCACAAGAGTTTACCACAAGAACAGGTAATGTAAGATGAATTACATTATTATTCCCATTTTATAGAAGAGAAAACTTAGACTGAAAATTTAAGCAACATTTCCAAGTGCAAAATTGGAGTTAAAGCCAAGGTCTGCCCAACTCTAGTCAGACATATGACTAGTAGCTACCATATTGAACAGAGCAGCACTAGACTATCATGCTCTGCTCCCTTGTGTCCATTCTTGGAGTTTAATAACATTCTGGACCTGCAGTTTGTAAAATTTAAAAATAATGCTGAATGACATGGCTGCAGAAAAGTGGACTTGATGCTCAGAGTCACAGAATGGTTGTTTTGTAAGCGACCCTCTTGTTCACATTTTTATGAGATATGATGTTAGCATTTGAAAAGTGCTAGGTTTTGACTTTCCCCATGTTCCCACAACCCCAAGATCACATAGACATGGTTAGCCTGAAAAAAGAGAAAAGAGATACTAATAAAGTACAACTATCTGAAAGGCAATTTTATAAGAAAGGATTAGATTTCATTATGACCAAAGGGGAAGAACTGGGACAGTGGAGATGACCACAAGGACAGCAATGGTAAAGAATAGTCAGCTCTGTGGGAAGAGAGAGAGGAAGCTGGCTTGGAAGGTACTGGAGCTGTTGATGCAGTTTAGCCAGCTAGTTGGAGCCCATGCACTGTGACATAATTGGCCTACATCCTTATACCCCCAAGTCTTTGAGTTTCGAATGACAAAGTATGTTTTTAAACTTTACATGATCCCCTTTTAAATCTAAATTCACACCTCACTATTTGGCACCAGAATAAGGATGTCTGTCTGTCTAGATGTCTGGTATTAAGGCAGTAAACTGCCTTGTGTGATGCCTACCATTGGGTAGAGCTTGAATCTCCACAAAAGAAGATAACATGCCTTCTTGGTTTCATTGGAAACATCCAGTAAGGATCCTTTAGCCTTTGAATTGATGTGATGTCAGGACTGAACTACCAAAATGAAATTTGCATTTCAGAAGATATGTCATTGATTTGTTATCAACCCTTAGAAGCAGAATATGGTAGCAATCTGAGGACTACTTCTTCCAAAACGGTGGTGGAAGGTGAGTCTAAAAGGTGATAAAAGACCCATAGTGAGGAGGAGCCTTGGAGCTATTTTAACATTAAGTACAAATCAGACCATAGTAGTCATTTTATAGTCTCATGGATAGGTTAGGTCAGTACTCCTCAAACTTTAATAATATGAATTGTTATGGACTGAATTGTGTCCCCCAAGTTCATATATTGAAGTCTGAAACTCCAAAACCTCAGAATATGACTGTATCTGGAGATAGAAACTTTAAAGGGATTATTAAATTAAAATGAGGCCGGTAGGGCAGGCCCTAATCCAATCTGATTAGTGTTTTTCTAAGAAGAGGAGATTGGGATAAACGAGAGACACCAGGGATGCACACACACAAAGGCCATGTGAAGACACAACATGAAGACAGCCTCGTGCAAGGCAAGAAGAGAGGCCTCAGGAGGATCGATCAGGCCAGCGTCTTGATCCAGCCTCCAGAACTGGGAGAAAACAGATTTCTGTGACTTAAGTCACCTGCTCTGTGGCATTTTGTATGGTAGCCCTAGGAAACTATCTGAATTACCTGGGGATCATTTTTAAATGTATATTCTGACCCAATAGGCCTGGGGTTGAGCCTGCACCTACATTTCTAACAAATTTCCAGGTGATGCTACTGGTCCATGGATGAGACTTTGAGTAGCAAGGAACTAGGTTATGTGGCAACAATTTTACTATGAAATTACAATGTGCCTCTTATCAAAATGCAGTACTTCTTGCTCTCTATTGAATGTGGGTCAGCTTGGGTAAGGATATCCACATAGCTGTTCAGGAACTTAAACTGACATTCTCTCCACTATATAGAGTGTCACTTCTTGCCAAGTCAGGGAGAGAAAGTGTTGAAAGTCTGTCCGTGGACCATTCATTATCTCAGCTTGAAGTGGATTGCGTAACTTCTGCTTTTACCCCATTGGCCAGATCTAGTCACATGCCTTTGCCTAACTGCAGGAAGGCTGGGAAATAAGAGATACCTGTGTATCAGTGAGAGTTAGTGATTTCTATTACACTTCCATTCTTATTTTACCCTTTCAGACATTTCACTGCTATCCAACAGTGTTGAGTGGAACAGGAATATACTTGAGTTTCCATTTGAGAAACAGAATGGTAGTATTTTCCTCATTAAACTATACTGTAAACATGTGTTGGGGTGGTGAACACAACCTACGCTTTCAAGATATTACAAGGCTCTCTTTTTTGATGCTCTCAGACACTATTTAAGATGTAAATCACTGGGGGAAATGTTAAAGAGGTTATTATTATTCTTCAGCCAATGTATTCTTCTATGACATTTTGGAAACATAAACCTACCCCAGATTCCTGTTTCCTTAGAGATTTGAAATATATTCCTAGAGACTGTCTTTCAGAGAATCAGGCTGACTGCAAGTCTTTGAGGAACTCTAAAGTCTTGTAAAGAAGATGAGGGTTTGAGTCTCACCTGTCAGGTATCTCAGAAAGATGAGAAGCTTAGACACCAGAATGGGGAAAGGGTGGGAACATGAAGGGATGAGCAAGTTCAGAGTACCATTTTTTAAAGGCTCCTCTCAAAAAGTAAGGAATAATGGTATCCTGGTCTAGACCATAAAACCAGTCTCAATAACTTTAAAGGAGTGAAATTATATAGAGGATATTCTGTGACCACACAGTATTAAGTTAGGAGTCAACAAAAGTAAGCTATATAGAAAGAATCCAGGTATTTGTAAAGCTAAACATATACTGATACATAATCTATGAACCAAAAAAAAAAATCAGAAGACTTTAGAAATATTTTGAAATAAATGATAATAAAAGACAACATAGCAGAGTTTGTTAGATGCAGTTAAAGCAGTTCTTAGGGGGAACTGTATAGGTTGGAGTGACTGTGAAAAGAAAAGATGTATAAATCAATTAACTATAGTCAACCTTGAGTAATTAGGAAAAGAAGAGAAAATTAAACTCAAAGTTAACTTTTAAAAAGGAAATTCTAAAAATAAGAGTGTAAATAAATGAAATAGAGTGAGAAGTAGAGGAAACCAACAAAGTCAAGGTTGGTTCTTTGAAAAGGTTAATAAAATTGATAAAATATTAGCTAGATTGATCAAGGACAAAAAGAAAAGGAATTACCAATTTCATAAAATGAAAGGAGTTATCGTGACAGATCCCACAGACATTAATATAATAATAAAGGAATACTATAAGTAATTTTATGCCCATTACTTTGACAACTTAGATAAAATGGATACATTTATTTCGAACATATTTTGTCAAAACTAACACAATAAGATGGAGAGTCTGAATAGACTATAGCTGCTACCGACATTGAATTCATAATTTAAAACTTTTACAGAAAGAAAACTCCAGGCTCAGACAGCTTCACTGGTTTAATTCTATCAAACATTTAAGGAAGAGACAACACCACTCTCACAATCTCTTTCAGAAAACAGAGAGGGGAGAACACTTCCCACCTAAATTAATGAGTCTAACATTACACTGATATCAAAAAATAGAAAAGGTTGATTATAAGAAAAGAAAATTATAGAAATTGCCAAAAATAACCCTTATGAATATAGACCCAAAAATCCTAACAAAATATGGGCAAATCAAATTTATCAAAGTAAAGAAAGAATAATATTTCACCAACTGGGTTTATCACAAAAATACAAGATTGGTTTAACATTCTAAAATTAATTATTAACCACACATTAGGAAATTAAAGGAGAAAAAATCTATGATCATCTCTATAGATGTAAAATAATTTGACGAATTCAGCTCATATTCATGTTTTTTTAAGAAACTCTCAGCAAACTAGAAATAGAAGGGAATTTCTTCAGTCTAGGTCACAGAAAAACCTGAGCTAACATATATTTAATGATGAAATATTGAAGCCTTTCCATCTAAGAGTGGGAACAAGGCAAGACTGTATTTTTTTCAACTCTATTTTTCAACATTGTACTGGACTTTATGACAATTGAAATAAGAAAAGAAAAAATATACAGTTTGGAAAGGAAGAAGAACAACTCTTTCTTCAGATGACATGATTGTATACAAAGAAAATCCCAAGAAATTAAAAAAAAACCCACAAATGAAAAACTGCAGTTACAAGAACTTAGTAACAAATTTGTAAGGTTGCTAGAAATTGGAATATATGAAAATCAGTGTAAAAATTATGAAAATCAGTATAGCATCCACAAGTAATAGATGTTGGAGATAAATCTAAAGAAAGATATGCAAGACATCTACACAGAAAACTACAAAACATTGTGAAAAACTAAAGAAAATCCAAACAAATGGAAATATGTAACATATTCAGATACTCAAAACTCTGCCCAATGTAATCTGAAGAGTCAGTGCAATCCCAATGAATATCTAAGTAGAAATTGATGAGCCAATTATAAAGTTCATATGGAAATGCAAGGGACCTACAATGGCCAAATCATTCTTAAAGAAGAAAGGCAATGTTGATAGACTTAACACTTATTAAAATTGTTGGTAATCAAGACAGTGTGGTATTTTTAAAATGTTACATAAATCTAGCAATGGAACAAATGGAGTCCAGACATTGATCCACATGTATAAGGCGAAATAACTTTTGCTAAAGGGATAAAAGCAATGCAATAGAGAATGGAAAGTGTTTTTAACAAATGTTTCTGGAACAATATTTCTCTTTCAATATGAGAAACAAAAACAAAAACACTGATCCCTACCTCACACCATGCATAAAAGTTAATTTGAGGATGATCACAGACCTAAACATAAAACTTATAATGCTTCTAGAAGAAACCAGAAAAGTATCTTTGTGATCTTTGGATAAGCAATGATTTCTTAGATAGGAAAGACCAATAATTATAAAAGGAAATAATTGATAAATTGGATGTCATCAAAGTTAAAAACATAATTATGAAAATGATAAAGAAGTTATATGCTGTGAGAAATATTCATAATACAGATTTCTAACAAAGGACTTGTATCCATAATTTACAAAGCACTTCTACATCTCATTAATAAAAAGAGAAATCAACTTAAAAATAGACATTAGGCTTACATAGACACTTCACAAAGGAGGACAAATGGCGATGTGAAAAAGGGCTCAAATTGTTAGTCAGATAAATGAATATTGTATTACAATAAGGTACCTTTACACACTCACCAAAAAGGCTAAAGTTAAAAATTCTGATAATACCAAGAGCTGGTGAGAATATGGAACAACTAGAACTCTCATATATCACTTGTAGGTATCATAGGTGTGTAAAATGGTACCACCTCTTTGGAAAATTGTATGGTAGTTTCTAATTAGGTTAATTATACATCTTTCTTATGACTAAGTTCCACGGCTCATTTTCCCAAGAGAAAAACATACCATCAAGAATATTTGTCCATGAATGTTCATAGCCTTTCTCATAATAGCTAAAATTTGGAAGCAACCCTATGCCTCATCAACAGGAAATGGATTAACAAATTGTGGAATATTGATACAAGAGAATATGATTCAGCAGTAAAAATTAATATGCTCCAATGTAAAATACATGGACAAATCTCAAGAACATTATGTTGAGTGAAAGAAGCCAGACACAAAAAAGTAGATACTGTATGACTCCAGGCATATAAATTTCTAGAAGAGGCATATGTATGTGGTGGTAGAAGTAAGAAGACTGTGTATAGCCTGGAAGGAAATAGGTGTACATTGGGGAGGCCAGTAGGGAGCTTCTCGGGGCACTGGAAATGTTCTATGTCTTAATAGAAGTGTGGATTATACAGGTGGATACATTTATATAAATTCATCACTTTAGATCTGTATAGGATACTGTATGTAAATTACAACTCAGTGAAACTTTATTAAGATGAAAAACGGCAGCAGGAGCCCTATCTTCACGAGTTGTGGTCCTCCTAAGTGCATTGTAAAAGGAGTTGTTTTGGAGGGCCCTTAGCAGAACTTTTCAGTCCTAATCTTCACTTTCTTAAGAAAGAACTGTTTTAAGAAAATGAACTTTATGGTGACTTGAGGGTGCTTCCATTCCTTCTTCCCAGGAAGAGATTACCACATCAGCTGGTTCGCAGGGAGGTTGGAACCTGAGATGAACGCAAGCTTCTGAGATGAAAGAAGGTGACCTACAAGAACAAGGATTGCTGTAGGGTATGACAGACCTAGTTTTGGTTCCAAGATCTAACACTTACTCTGGGACAAATGACTTAATTTGTCCTGAGCCTTGGCTTGCAATTTGGTAAAATGAAGAAAATCACCCTTGCCTTGAATGTTATTGTGAGAAATAGTGCCCAGCCGTCTCCTTTGGTCATTACTGTGAAGCTTTTCCAAATTTCTCAGACTCTCGCAAACCAACTGCCTTCCCCATTACACTTGTTCATGGGATGTTCCTTCAAAGCACCCATATCATAGATGTCATCTTGTGTTTACTTGTGTGAATATGTGATTAATATCATCCACATCTCCACCCCCCACCCCCACGTAAGCAGTAAATATTTTCTGGAGAAATGATAACTGGCAAAAGCAACTGAAACCCTGAAACTTTGCCATCCATGCTTCCCTCCCTCCTCTAATTCCAAATACACACGGCTCGCCCACGGACCACTTTTTGAGACTTTCTTTCCCCTCTTGTCATTTCCCTGAATTCATTAGTACCATCCTTTACTTGTCTTAACATTGTGCATGTGGCAAAATAAAATAGAGAAGGGAAAAGGAGAGGGAAGGCATTTGGGGCACACAAGGAGATTCGTCTCTTAATGGCAGCCTCAGAGAGATAACCCTGCCCTTAAGGAGCCTGCAGTAGGAGACTTGGACACAGTGATTAAGAAATCTGCAGCCATCTTTGTTCCCTCAGAAGAACTTCACACTGGAGGGCAGTCCTGGCTGCCTATTGCCTCTTTCCTCAAGGCTTGGGGTTTCATGTTTATCTGTGTTTTTCATATGTTGAACTCACATCAGCCTCCCTGAATGTTCTTAGGAGCCTTAGTTGTGAAACCTGCCCATCTTTTGGCAATATTTGCCTTGTTAGAAAGCAGCAACATGACAATATATTGTTACTCAGCCTTCACTGCACTTTTTCAGTCTTATTCTCTGCCTTCTGAAAGCAGGAAGAGAAAATACAGTTACGATTCCATGGACTGGGAAGGCTTACAGTACCAGGCAGTCCTCTGCAGAGGGAGGCAGTTTCCAAAGTGAGGTGAAGCATGGGGGACAGTCACTTACTGATGAGGCAACTGCACACATGATACAATACACTATCTAAATCATTATTCAGAGAAGCCAAAGAAAGAAGCACATTACTCTGTTTTAAGACTACTGCAAGAACAATTAGCCAAGAAGGCTCCAGTCCCCCACTAACTTAGATGGATCCAAGTCATCACTGACTTTATTGTTCAGAAGTTCAAACATTTATATGGAAATGTATTTAATTAAAGAAAATGTCTTCCTCTGAAATAATTGTACATTCACAGAAAATTGCCAAAAAAATCATACAGGGGGTCCCATGTGCCCTTCACCTCACTTTTTGTCTTTTTGATAAATTTTATAAATGCTGTCCAGCAACCTCCTTTTGTTTACCCAGAATCTAAGTAAAAAAATCTTCCCGGGTCAGTGGCCACAGCTGTCGCACATTCCTATAAATATCTATATAAAAGAGAAAATACTTCAAATACTTATGTTCAGAAACTGTGCCATTTTTTGGACACTTGTTTGAGAAAAGATGGTGTAATTTAAAAATGAACACACTTCAATTCCAAGCTCACTTATCTTTAAAAAAAAACAAAACACTTTTTAAGGGCAGCCCCTGGTTTCAGTCAAATTATCCTTTGGAACAAACATGGGCCTTCGGTAAGAGCTGCAGGTGGGGCCATTACCAGTATGTCATCGACTTCAATAACCAGTTGTTTGCAGTCTTTTAAGTGCTTAACCTCCGTGTTTGGGAAGGCAAGAAGTCTGTTACTTGTCTCAAAAATGGCCTTTTGTCCAGCATGCCGGACAAATCTTGGGACGTTCCTTTGGGAGCCTTTAGGGATGGGTGAGATCAGTTAAGATCAGATCACAAGGGCAGCAGTGGAAAGGCAACCAGAAAGCATTTGCTGCAAGTAGGGGAAAGCGAGTTCTCTCTAATGGGTGGGCACTGCCCATGGCCTGGGACCAGCTCAGTCTGGATTTCCTTCCAAAGGAGGTGCCAAGTGGCCACCGACCCCTTTCAGACAGCATCACCAAAAGGAGAGTTCAGGGGAAGCAAGGATGGATTGCAGCCTGATGCTTTGATGGGCCCCAGCAATGGAGAGGCACCCCTAGGGACAGGAGACCCTCCTAGTCCACACGTTGGATTCATTTCTTCTCTGCTGAGTCAGATCAGGAGGCGTGTGACTTGAGAGGATTGCAGGGTATGATGAGAGCACCTGAGAGTGAGAGGAAATAGCTCATAAAGTGGCCACAGGTTTCTCCATGAACCCTTAGAAAAGACAGAAAGTTGGCATTGTTTCCCTTGAAAGAGAATTAGAATGATTTGGTACTTCTTTGCCACGCTCCAGCTACATGCCACACGTTCCTCTCTCCGTCCCACGTATGCCTTCCGTGGTCCCAGGGGAAGGCTCACTGACCATTCCTGACCTGAGGTCTGTTTCTGTGAGGTCTGCTTAAATGATTGGATAACACGTCTGGCTATTCCAAACAACTTCTAAGTGGTAGTATTCACTTCCTACTATTACTGAACTTGACTTCTCCCATTTTTTTCTATTTTGGATCCACCAGGCTCCCCATGCCGGGAACGCAGGACTCCCTGTAGACTCCTCTGTCCATCTGCCTTTACATGCGAGGCCTGCTTTCTGTTCTCTGTAGTAACTCTCCACCCGCCTCAGCACTGTCAGAGTTCAGTCATTCATTTGACAAGTACCTGATGTCTGTGCGCCAGCCTCTGGGTATGGGTGATGAGCACTCAGACCTTGTCGTCCCTGCCCTCCTATACTATATGGTTTAGAAATTAGTCTTCATTAGTTTTTCCTAGGCCTTCTCAATGGGTTTCTCTGTTCTCAGTTTTGCTAACCTAGTTTATCCTCCATGTGTCTCCAGCACCTTAAAAAAAAACAAACAAACAAACAAATGAACAAAAACCAAAACCCAAATCTTAATCTTGTTTCTCTTCCTGGAGGTAGGTTAGCAGGAAGTGCTAGATGAAGAAAGGAGAGAGCAAAGGCTCCCAAAGGGGAGCTCTTATGTCTATGGGCTGCACTGCCATCTATTACAGCATGCGTGAGCAGAGCTCACACACTCAGTGTAGCATTAAATTAGATCAGAATTGAACATCAGTGCCAAAAAGCTAAAAACAAAATAAAATAGTTTAATAAAATGACTCTCCAAACAGCATGTACTTCCATCGGCCAAGAGCTCGGAGTACTGATCCTTCACCCCCACGGATCCCAATGGGAGTCAGGCCAAACTACAGCCTGGGCACTGGCTGCTCAGGGGCCAGACAAGAAGCCAGCAAGAGCCCTGTGGAGAGTCAGTGTGGGCAGGGAAGGCTTGGGAACCCCTACAAAAGGCTGTGGGGACAATAGAAGGGCTTCATGCTGGCTTTCTCATTCTCTGTCCTTCCCTCTCTGTTTTTCTCTCCATTATCTCTTTGTTTCTTTGCTTATCTTTACAACTCTCCTTTTTATGTTTTTTAAAAATCTCTTTGTTTTTGAGGGGAGGGAATTATTTCTTCCTTCTCTGCTCTCCTTCCCCTTGATTATTAGTAACATGATTTGGGTCAAATTATGGACCTCTCTTTCCTTACCTGTAAATAAAGTATACTGACAACAACTCCATGCATAGCACTTATCCACCAGGCCCTATGTTAAACACTTACAGGAACTGTCGTAATCAATTGTCAGGTATTTTGCTATTGCTAACTCCATTTTCCCAATGAGATCACTGAGGCACAGAGGTTAGCCAACCTGCCTCAGGTCACAGGCCCAGGAGGTCACAACCTGGTGATCTGAATCCTGGGCATATGGCTTCTTTGACCCACACACCCCACGCTGCTTCTCAGAGAAAGGAGAATGAATCTGCAAAAGCAGCTGGAGGCTCACAGGGGCCTGTCTGCGAATGTTTGTGTCCTCCACCCCAGCTCTAGGCTGGTCCCGTTCATTCGCTAGTGAGAGAAAAATCAAAGCACTCCCGAGGCCCAACTGGAGACTTCTTTGAGCTACAGACAGGGGGTGCAGGAATTAGGGGAGGTGGCTAGAGGCAGCATGGCTAAACACATGGGAGGGGGGCCTGGGAGTCAGGAAGAGGACACTGGGGCAGATTCTCTGGAGAGAGAAATTTGGGGGGAAAAACCTGAGGTTTGAGGTATTTTAGGGATTTAAGTCAGGTGGGATGTAACTACTGAACTGCCCACAAAGCTTCCTCGTTAGTCATTAGTGCTTTTGGAGATCATGGGTTTTAACTAGTTAGCCTGTAGACCTGTGTCAGGCTAGATTACTTAAGCTGACAAATGCAGCCCCGCTGGCTTCTTCCCGCGAGTGGGCTTGCCCCATCTCTCCAGTCGGGGGCCTACAGCAGAGCGCTCAGCGAAAGACATCCCCCTGAGCCCCAAATGGTGGTGAGTGGTCAGCCCCTGGGCATGCAGCTTGGGAATACCACCCAATTATGGGTCTGTTCCTTTTCTAGCCCTGCCAGGTCACCCCCAGTCACCCATTCTGCCGCGTGCTCCCCAGCAGAGCAGGGGAGGGGCACAGGCGTGTCATTCCTCTCCCCTTGTCTTTGTTCCCAGGTCATGTGTGTGTAAAAGCCTCGGCGTCTCTCCCACTGGCTTCTCCTTCTACTTGCTTCCCCAGTTATCTTTCATCATTTCCCATGGTGTGTCGTCAGCTGATCAAAGGAGGTGTCCCCGCAGTGACAGTGACAGCAGACATTCCCAGCAGATGCACCTGTGCGTTAGCCATGCGATGTGCCGGGATTAGTAAAGGATTCCAGGGCAGGCAGTGAAGTGCTGGAGGGCCCAGCAGCCTCCTCAAAGCAGTACCCCAAAGGCGGGCTCTGCCTCCAAAGAGCCCATTGAAGGCAGAGCAGCAGAGAAAGGCAGATGGGCGTCCTCCTTCCACTTAAAGCAACCGGAAGAGGTGGGCCTCCGCAGGGACTGCCTGCAGGGGAGAGAGAGGAAACACTGAAGCCACTCCAGCCTCACCTCCCGGCCCACCAGCTGTGTGGGAAGAGGCCTCAGGGAAGCGTGCGGCAAGGCCCCGGGCTTCAGGGGGCTGCTGGCCCTGGGTGGTAGGAAGTACTTGCCTGGGCCCGGCCCTCCCCCTCGCCGCTGCCCGGGAACTGACTTGGGCCGGCCCGTCCCAGCTTTGGGTGGACACAGGCTGCATGTCATTAATCTGCAGCCCCAGGTTCCACAGTGGGCTGCCTGGCACATCATGGGCACTCGGCTGAGCTGTTAACAACTAGTTAGCAAAACGAAAACAAGAGGCCACGGTTACCATTAATGGGCTCTTTATCAAGTCATTGCTCTCAAGAAAATACAAATAAGGACGAAAGAATGTGTGGGGAAAGAGTGAAAAAAGGAGGCCTTGGATTCAGGGGTACCTCAAAGGCCGAGGCCTAGGTGGGGCATGCTAGTGCCCCCCGCCGAGATGCAGCAAAACACGGTGAGGAGGGAGGGCCAGATTCCCGGCCAGGAGAGGATCAGCTGGTTCCGGGAAGAGGGCGGGTTGTTCCGCAGCCAGCCGGGAGTCAGGCCACCTAAGCTCCTGCCCGATCTGAGGCTGCGGCTGACATGCCTCCCCAGGATATAGAAACACCCCAGGACGGAGCTCTTCGCAGCGCTTGCTTTTCATCTTTGAATCTCACAAGCCGAAACAAGTTGCCTTTGCAGCCCCACACAAACGGCATACAGAGAAAAGAAAATGCTGGTAATACAGCAAAATTTTTTCCCTTCCCTTTGACGGAATCACATAGAAGTTTGTCCCTTTAAACCGTCTGCAGCAAATTCTAAGCCTGTAAGTCATTCGGAGAATATTAGTAATGCACACCAAGGAAAAATAAAAATGACAGAGTGCCCTAAGAGCGCTGGCATGGTTTGGGCAGTGTGCTGTGGGGCCCCGAAAACCAGTATCATTATTTTACCATGTATTTTAGCGAAAGAAAGGGCAGGAACCCGCCTTCCTGTCCTAGCCTAGATTTCTAGTTGTAGTGGCATGACTCTTTAAGGTTGTCCCTGAAGTATTTAGATTTTTACTCTTTAGAAAAGATGAAGGGCTAGTCAGAGAAAGTTGTTTTGTTAGTAAATGTTAGTTCCTGCTTTCTGTTTGGGTGCTGAATGGAAGAACTAGTTCAAAGTCCAGGATGAAGCAAAAGTGATCAGTGCTGAGGAGAAAATGAACCCTCCACCCATCCACCCAAGGCACTCCGTGAGGCAGGAAGTCTAACATGTCTCAGCCACCTTCAGAAGGGAGTGAGCTCCAGGCCCGATGCCTCCTGATGGAGAAATGGTTCTCAACGCTGACTTACCCTTGCAGACTATAGGGCTCTTCTTGAACAGTGATTTCAAAGAGTTAAACTGCTTCCATATGTCCAGCATGAGATTGAAGTTTGTAGCCTTTGGCAACCTCGGCTGAATCCAGCTGCAGCTGCTACCTGTGTGTTCTACTCTGTGTGTGTGTGTGTATGTGTGTGCCTGCACACGCCCGCACGCCCGTGTGTGGGGTGACATCTGAACCATGTTCCGACTGTGTCAATGAAACTGTTATGTCTTTGTTGGGGGAGATATTAATTCTGAGCAATTACAGCTCCCTCTCCCTTCACTCCCTCCCACCCCACTCCCCTCCCTTCATCTGCTCAGCAAGGACCATGGACCATGTCAAACAATATACAACAGAGAAGAATGCAAATAAACTTTAGTCTGCATAGCCCAGCAAAGCAGTTAGCCGCCCACTTGCAAGATACTTAACTCTTGTACACATGATACACAAAGAACGCTAGCTACTTTCACCAATCCCTTTAGACCAAAAAAAAAAAAAAAAAAAAAAAAAAGCAAAAGAACTGATCCTTGTCTTTCTATCTGTGAGGTTGCAGTTCCTCCTGCTAATAAAGCAGCTTTTCCCATGATGCAGTGTGATAAGGATTGGCCTACATGTAGTCCAGAAAGTCACCGCCGATGTTTCCTTGATTAGGTGTCTTATCTTCCATTGAGCTGCATCTGATGAAGATTGCTGACAGCATAATGGCTGGGAAAACATCGGACAGCTCCATAAAATGGCAGCTATGTTATGACATGTCAGCCAGGACCTGGTGGATGGTAAGTTTGGCGTGATAACATTTTTCTTCACCCATCTCCAAAACCTCCCCCCTCCTTTTTTCTGAGCTCCTCCTTTATTGTTCCATGCACGTGTTATAAAGTTCCCTGCCTGCGGAAAGTTCAAGCTCAAGTTGTGGGAGTCTGGGGTGCCTCTGCACGCCAGTGTGCTAGATAGGATTTCCCTGCTTTGTGGCCAGGGACATAGGCCTTCTTTTTTTGTGAAAAAGGTAGTGTGAGTTGTTCACTTTCTTAAGAAAAGAGAAATGCAAATGGTACAGACAGTCCCAGGCTAGCTGGTGTGAAATGTGTGGAGGTGGGGAGTCAGTGGGGGACTGGAGCCTTCTTGGCTAATTGTTCTTACATTAGTCTTAAAACAGAGTAATGTGCTTCTTTCTTTGGCTTCTCTGAATAATGATTTAGATAGTGTATTGTATCATGTTGTGTGCAGTTCCCTCATCAGTATGCGACTGTCCCCCACGCTTCGCCTTAATTTGGAATCCACCTCCCTTTCAATGAATACTGTAACTGGAGCAACCACTGATTACTATGCCACTCAGCGTAATTAAATTTAGTTAATGAGGATATGCATATTCAGTTCATTATTTTTCTTTGCTCGGGAAAATGTGTGTGGGTTTTTTGTTGCTGGTTTGCTGGGGTTTTTTTGTTTTTTTTTTAATCCCCATATTTGTCCAGCTGCAAATTTGGGGAAGAGGGAAAAAAAGCAGAAAAATTCAGATACTGATGAGTCCTGTGATTCAACTTTTAAAATAATATTGGGAGGAGAGATGTCATAACTTTCTTTAATCAGAATGCTTGGATATGAGGTGATGGTTTGGGGAAGGAAAACCTTTCACATTAAATAAGTGCTACATGAAAAATTGCAACCCCCTGATTTCTGTTGTGTGGACAATGGTCTCTTGTACGCAATAGTCGTGACATGAATGGGGAAAGCTTCTGCAGGCGAGCATTCCAATAGGAATATTAAATTCATCCTTGGGTTAATTCATCTAAGCATTTATTTTCTTTTTTTCCCTTTCTTTCTTCCCCTTTCCTTTAAGACTTGACTGCTTTTGCTTGCTAGCTTTGGTAATTATTGTCCTTACTGCACAGGCTGTACAGTGTGAGACAATGGGCACTTTATTCTAGGTGGGGAGGGGTATGGCCAGTCCCAGTGGTCAGTCCATCCGCAAGTGCCCAGACAGAAGGGAGCGCCTTCCGATTAGTCCTGGTTTCTGGCACTGCTAGGCAGGAGGGTTTCTTACTAATGTGTCTGAGTCTCCCGAAAGGTGGATGTTATGCCGGGCTCCTAGGCTCTTCCTGAGAGCTCAATGTGCAGAGAGCCTTCGCTGCACTTTCTCATTAATGTGAGATGCATGAGCCTGCAGGGAAACTTCCCTGCCGCTGGCTACTTGTTGCCTCTGAGTACTCCCTTCCAAAAGAAAGGCCAGTTGCTAAAGGGAAGACAGAAGCCCTCCTCCCTTCCTCTTGCTCTCTCAACCATTTTATTCCAGTTAGAGTACACTTTCCAAGTGATAGAAACCCTACAGTGGCAGATTTTCAATTATGGGTGTCTCTCTCATTAGACAAGCACTGTGGGTGTACACGGGTACAATGAACTCTTAAAATGATTGGCAGATATTTGGAGGAAGATACTGCAAAATGTTTATGTAGAAGATTTGCTCTATGTGATTGTACCAAGACTTGGAAGTGATGTTTTAATAGTTACTATGCCTCTTAACTGTTATTTTAAGATGTTCCCAGCACTGAGTTTTAAAGTCAGTATTTAAAATGAAACATTTTTCTGTTGGAAAAAAGTCTGAAGTTTTACCCTAAAATTTTTTATTTAAAAACTGGGATTAATATGGGTATAGTGGGATAACCACTGTAAACATTTCACCATTAAACAGAAAGATCGCAGCTTTCCAAGAGAAGTGTGTTGTGAATACTATTGTTAAAGGCTTGTGTAAGCTGATTGTTCATTTATTAAAATTATGTCTCATTTTTTGAGAAGAGGCAGAATATGTATAGGGACAGGTCCAGAGGTAAAATATTAGTAAATGTTTGCATAAATTATTTTCATTTTTAATCTTCGTTAGATTATATGAATAGTATCTAAGTTTCTTATTAAGGGCAATTCAGTTTTAATAAACTGTTAACTTGGGGGGAAAATGTCTAGAGATTAATATTTAATGTGTCATGGAAAACTTGGAATGACAGCTGCTTTGTGGAAAACCTAATTAATCAAACTAAATCATTGCTTATCCTAGTGATGTACTGGGAGAGAGAGGAAAGTGCACCGCAGCCACTTGACCATGGGTCCCCTGTTTTGGTTTTAAGGAATCTTATTAAAAGGTGTTTTAAGGTTCTTACAAACTAGTTTATGGTGATTCCTCTCTCACCGTGACACTGCCTCTTTTATTTTTACAATTACTCTGGGGTGTTTGTGTAGGAAAGGATATTGTATCCTTATTTGGCTTAATCAAATGAAATTTTAGTAACCAAATCCTGAATTCCAAAGCTGCAGTGTTCAAGTGTCCTGGCAATTGCTTCCTGATTTATTGTCTGTTTCACTTAGATTCTCTTATTGTGTGACAATGATCATAAATTCTACTTGACAGGGAAAAAACCCAAACAAAACGTAGTTGTCCAATTCTACATCTGTTTTCCTTCCTAGATAGGCATGTTTTTGTAAAACAGAGGGAGACAAAACATTTTATTCAGACAGCTAAAAATAAACAAGTATGAAAAGAGTAAACTCGTGTGTTTGTATGTATGTGTATGTTAAATATCATGTATGTGTATGTTAAATACATGCAGGTTTTTAAATGATGCATCCTTGTATGTTTCACTTCTTTAGATTATTTTGCATGCAACTTCTTTCAAGGAGAAAAATCATGGAAGCAGTTTAAATTACAGTTGCTTGGATGTATTTAGAATTCTGTTGATGGCCTTTCACATTACTTAACAATACCACTTGGAATGTATTAAAGAGTATCTCCAAACAGCACTATTCCATTAACGGTTATTGGTGATGCTCAATGTTTCCTTTGGAACCACTGAAAAATAAAACTGACAAAAGCAATTTTTGGACTTTCTATTCTCTTTTGTACGGCTTATTTAAAGCTCTTCATGAGACTTACTAGAACTTCTTTGTTAGCTATTTGAAACTTCAAGCTAACGGGTATGCACTTTATTTCTCTTTCCTAAATTTCATGTGCCTAATCCTTTGATCCCCTCAGCACCAGCCAGAATATTTGTAAATTTACCATAATATTGAGTGGTAGTTATTTAAATATTAACCCATAAAATTAATTTCTATGAGACTTGAAATTCTCATATTCTTGTAAATATTAATCAAAGAAAACAGGCATGTAAACATAAAAATTAAACTAGATCTCATATTATCAAAGGCAGAAAGGTAATCCTTGGGTGAACACCGATTAACCTACTCAGTTATACTTCTAATTTTTTTGAAAGAAGAGTTTACTTTTTGAGAAGTTGATGTGTAAAAATATGGTACTTTTACATAATTTTATCATTTGGTGTAAGACAATATTGATAAGGTGACAGAAACATTGTTTGACTGTTTTAAAAATAAAATTCTGTTCTCAACACAAATTTTAATTAAATGACTTGACCACAATGTCAGTATAGGTATAATAACAGTGAAGAGACTGTTTCCATGGCAAATATTTCTCTAAAGTCTTTGAAAAGCTGAGGTGAACTTAAGTTTACAATGAACTATTTTTAACTGAAAATCGTAAAATTAATGTATCTTTTTTTAAATTCTAGAGCTAGTATAGGTTAGGGTCTGTATCTTATTTTACTTAACTGTAAACAAGAGTTCCTAAACAGTCTAATATGCTAAAAATATAAGAAAATTGCCTACCCTAGTGACCATGTTTAGACTTTTATGGTAATCTTCCAGCCATGCAAAGATATATCTGAAAATCAAAATTCAATATTTATTTAATTTCAAATTTTATTTTATTTCCTTTAGAAGCATAATTGAATGCAGAATTGTAATTGAAACTAACAGACACCATGCAGATAATAACCACATCAACTAGTTGCCTGCAGATATTATGTCTATATATTGAATCTATTTCCAGAATTAGAAGCTATAAAATTTATGTTTCATTCAATAAATATTTGTTAAGAACTTACTATATGCCAGGCAGTTTTGGAAGATGTAGTTAAATCCAGTAATGTTCTTCCAAGACACTTTCTTATCTGGAAATGATTTTTATTTAGTTTTTCCATGATTTATTCTCACTGACATGCTTGCATAACAAATGCCACATATGAACTTTGGATAAGGAAAATATCCTTTGGATCCTGTCTTAATGAGTAGTTACTAGATGGTTCTTAATTCAATCAGAGAATAAGGAAACACAAGTGCCTGTCTATCCTCTTTTCCAGTTCTTTGGAAGCAAAGGGTCATGTTCTCAAGGAGCGTTATCTCTTTTATCTATGCGAAAGCCGGTGTTGACTTTCCAGTTTACAGACTAGTCAACAAAGAGAGATACCTGATGCTCACAGCATCAGTGAAACTATAGCATATTTCTGGAATGTAGCTGAATATGTCAATCACTACCTTTAGGTATTTTTAATTCCCAAAGATCGCTATTTTGTGACATTGTCTATACTGTTATTTGGAATGTATATTCTGAGAGGCTGAGAAAGTGAACTTGGATGTAGGAGAATATACCAATGAAAACATGCCAGTGAAAGATGATTCCTATGTTGCATCTCCATGTGCAATACAGGGTAACATACCTACACTGCAAATATTATTTTCACAAGAAATTCTGTTAAGGGATGTATGTAACAATACTATATATTTCACTATCTTTAAGCACTTAAATCTTACTGGATTTTAAATACTTAGAAAAGAGCCAGGAGAATACAAGTACTCAATAAATGTGATAATTTCAATTTAAACTTAGCATGCTCTATAATGGGCAGATTTAGCTTACCATGTAATGAACAGCTTTTATAACTATTTTCATTTCTTACTGTTCTAACAAATTTTAACCCAGCACCTCTCCAAAATATGATTTTATTCAGGAAGCAATTATTTTTTTTAACTTCTTACTAATAAGTTCATTTTTTTCTGAGGTTGTAACATAATGGATATGTTTATAAGCACAGAGCTGAATCCTGGGAAATGTAGATTTGGTGACTTCTGGCAAATGAATTTGCTTCTCTCATGGCTGGCAGAACCAGCTGTAAAATGCAGATAATCATACTCATTACTCGTCACTCCAACCTGTCCTGAGGATGAATGAGATCGAGATGGTGAGGCACCTGGTGCATGCGGTGTAAATACCAAGTTCATGACACATACCCGGTGGGGGTGAGGGGGCTAATACAAGCTCTCATTTATAGAGGCTTGGGTCTGAGCGCTTAGTAGGTGCTCAAAAAATACACAGGGTGGGTTAAGTGACTGTAACTATAGCATTTTCAAAGGGGCTTTCATAACTATGTTCACTTTTTGAATTCATATAACCTTCTCGTGGGAACTGCATACATTAAATGAATCCTGAAAATTAGATACTTTCGATTTCAAATTGTAGCAGTTTTCTTAAAAGCAGAGCCTCTTGAAGTATTTCTTTATACTTAGCAAAATTCAATGGCTCATGTTTGACATGAGCTTAATTTTAAATGTTAAATACTATGATTTTAAGAGTCAAAGAAGTCAGTGACTTTTGTGGGCCTCCTATTTGCCCATTGTTTGTCAGGTACTTTGAGAGGCATTTTATAGCAATCATTTCCTCAGTCTTTAGCACAACAGAAAAGAATAGGCATTACCAGCCTCCCTTTACAGATGAGGCCTTCAGACTTTGAGATTTAAGCTGCTGAAGTCCGCTCCACTAATAAGCAGGGTGGGACAGAGCACACCCAAGTCCACAAAGCCTGAAGTTTGCCTGCTGTTCTCCTAGAACCTGGCGATCGACTGCTTCATCCAGTGACTGGTGGTTTGGCTCATTATTTGTGACCACGGTCAGGTGTTTTACGACTGTCTGCTCCACACCTGCCTGCCCCTCCAGCTTGAAGCCTGACCTCTTTCTGACTCTCAGCTCTCCCTCTGTGTTCAGTGGGCCAGTTTGCCCACTCCGGAGCTGCGGCTGAGAATTGTACAGCTCTGGGTTTGGAGGTGGCTGAATTCTTTGGAAATGTGATTCCATTCATCTTTCCTCGAGACAATTAGACTCGCTATAGTCATAAGCCATCTGGGGGAAATTTTTTGGAAAGAAATTGGCAAGCAAAGCATTTCCATTTTCGGGTTTTGATGGTATCTGTTTATCTCATGGGGCTCTTCTTGTGAGGCTCCTATGAGATAATACATAATAAACAACTTGAAAACTATAAAATGCAAAACCAACAAAAGGTACACATATTTTTATCTAGTGGTGTTAAACATGGGTAGGTGAAGAAAAGCTTTCCAGAATTATGCCAGTGTTCTGGAGCATGAAGTAATGGTAAATTTCCACCAGGCAATAGAGAAAATGCTGACTGTCTAAAATGTTCTATGGTGCTCTTCGCAAATTCTTCTAAACTCAGAGGAATTAACCCTTCTGATAACAATGCTCTGCTAGTTTACCAATATCGCATGCAGTAGCAGTGATAGTAATACCCACCACCTCATCTTATACTTTTAATGAGAAGGCATGAAAAATAATTTCCAAGATGTTATTTTGTAGTTCATCTCAGATTTTTTCCATTGCTGTGTTTATTCTTTCACTTGTACCATAAAAGACTTGTATTATAATAATTCTTTGATGAAGTTATTATTTTGACTCACACGTAGCAAGTATTAAAAAAGGAAGGATTTAGTTATCACATGATTATGCTGTAAATGGGATTTTTTTTGTTGGGGGTGGGGATTGTTAGGGGTAATACCATGAGCAACTGTTTGAACTGAGTCTTCTTAGCATATTTGATATGTTTTTATGCTGTATATAGGCTTTCAGAACGTTCCAATACAAATGAATATACTTTAGTATATGAGATTTATTATGTAGGGATATAAGATTTATGTTATTGAGTTAAGTGCCAAGAGAATGGGAGTCAGGTCTTATTTATCAGCTCTAAACAGCATTTTGCACATAAAAGACCCTTAAAAAATAATTATTAAATTGTGTCCGACTATCACTATCCTATTTTACTAATGGAGCCAGTGATCTCAGTGGACACTCCGGTTGCAAGTTGGTCACTGATGGTGGGCTCCTAATCTGTGGGCCTAGTTATGAATCACCACACTGCCCTTTGCAAAGTGAAACTTAAATGTGCTGCAAGCATGTAGGAATTATGATGAAATCAGCAGCAAAGTTTTAACACTAAGGGTGAGAGTGGGAAGAAGACCCTGAAGCAAAAGCAACAAATTCTTATTTCCCTTTAAGCAGATCGGCTCATGGTTATTACCGGGTGGTGAGGCAGCAGACAAACCGTTGTATTCACAAGGATCATCTAGTTTCTCAGTTCTACCTTTATCACAGTGACTAAGACCTTTCAGAGGTCTAATAAGTCAGAGAATTTGGAAAAGGCTAAAGTATTTTGGAGGAGAAATAACCAAAACAAAGTGATTTTGGAATAAGTAAGTGAGCTTTTTGTCTGATTTCTTATTTGTGATGAAATTAGTTTCAGTTAAAAGGATTATTTTTTCCACTGTAAGATTTCAACTGTTTTTCCATGCATGTTACCTTTATTGTATGTTTGGAAAGGCCTTGATGGTAGACTGGCATTTTACCTTTGGTGTCTGGGTGAGGTTTCAGGGGAACATGCAAGAATAAACAGAAACTGAAAAAGGAATGGGTAGAGAATGGATGGACCTGCATCTTTGGGAAGATGAGAGAGAAGGTACCCACGCCCTCGTTAGGAAGTAGCAGCTTCTAAATAATTTTGAGAAGGAAATAAAGTGAAAAAAGCATCTATGTGGACTGGGCTCTGTTTCAACCACTGTAAATTGGTGTCTGAATGAAAACTGAGAATACTGCTTTCCAATGCTGGCCCAAGAGTGCTCCAGTATTAGCAACTCTGCAGCCTGATCTTCGGGGCCTGGAGGTCCCCTGTCCCCCTTTCCTACTCCTAGGACTCTTTTCTCTCAGTGCTGTGGTCAAGTGAGTCTGAGGAGTATTGTGGATGCCCCCTCCATTAATGAGAGCCCTCCAAGTGGGATGCTACCCCTCTGTGTAAGGTGTATTTCCAATTCTAGCAGAAGTAGGGATAGAACGACCACTTTGTTCCTTTACCGCTCCATGCTGCTTTTTGCATACTTTAATATGAAATGATGGTAGAGAGATGCAAGAGAAAAAATTGATTGTAGACCATTACTTTTGGCCCGGAACACTCCAGTCACAGCTACAACCAGGAGCTCTGTTGTCCCTTCCAGAGCAGTGCCTCTGGCTAAAGAAGCAGTGAAAGAGCTGTAACTACAAGATCAGCAGTGTTTGCTGGAACTTCCAGGCATCTTCCACTGTTCCTACCACATTTCATGGCTTAATGCTGATGCTAGCAGTTTATCTGGTAGAATTTATGCAGAGGATAATAAATTTAGGTTTCCAAATTTTTACCTTGGGCAGATATAAGTGAGAGAATGAGGTGAAAAGTGACATGATATGTGTTAGAGCACGCATGGCGGAGGACAATGATTATTGTGATTTTCTAGAATCTCAGGTAGTTTGCTATCATTGATAGACCTGCACAACTTCACACAAACTTCTCTTGCTCTCCCTGTATAATTCCCTTGCTCTTAGGTGGAACAGTAGAGTACTATGCATTGCAGCAATGACTAAGACTTTAGAAGAAACAGCAATGCTTTTTTATCCATAAATACAAGGAATAGCACTACATTCCCATTTTATTTTTCCAATAAGATATTAATTATCTTATATGAGGTTATGCATTTTTTTGGCACCAAAGATGTTTATAAATGGTACCCTATATAATACATGTAGCATGAATGTTCAATTAGTTTACACACACAAACGCCGGAATATTGATGACACATGTTAGCTTTTAGTGGGAAAAAAGCCAGCAGAGCTAATTTGCTGCACTGATACTTGGGACACACACACAGATGTGAACCTTTGCCTTCATCACAAGTGATTTAGCTGAGAAACAGTAGCTTGTAATTATTGTTGTGTCATCATACATTAATTAACAAATCAATCAATCAGTTCAGAACCAGCAGCCCAGCTACTTGGTTTGGGGTGTTTCCCCTTATTTTATCTCCCTCAAAGGTGCTTTTCTCATCAGACACTTTGAAAACAGTTGCTTGTTGCCAGATCGGCTTTTTCCTAAGCTTTAAGAGGGAATTCCAAATAATAGCATGGGTGTAAGGAAATGTTGCTTGTGGTGGATTAATATTCTCTCAGCTCTTGGCCATAAGACTACCAATGGGTAAAGCACATAATTATTGCGTACTCAGAAGTTTTTGGCCAAAACCATCTCCCCAGGCAAGAAATAGGAAAGTAACATTCTAGTCCTTCAGAAAACAGGCAGCATTTCAGGACTAAGTGATTGTTAAGGTAACAGTTTCCCAAAATGTGCTTCTTGATTATGTTTCCACCCTTATCCTATAGATTGAAAGATAAACTGAACTCTGAGTTATTAGACTTCTTTTTTTTTTTCAGATACAGCCATCTATTAAGCTCCCCTATATGTCAGGGTCTTTGATGTACTTGGTATATATTATTTAATTATTGCAACAACACTGAAAAGTAGATGTAACCCCTATTTTATAGCAGAAGAAGCTTGGGTTCTGAGTCTTTAAATAATTCACCCAAATTTGCACAGAAGTCAAGCTGTTGGCGCTTCCCACTACACCATGATTAACCAAAGATATCAAAGAATTTCTGAACCGCACACAGAGTTGATGTAATTCCAGCCCAAAACAAAGACACTTAACATTTTAGTTAAAAACCTTATTCCGGAGAAACTTATCATTTCTGAGAGGCTTTGTGAAATATTGGGAAACAGTTCTTGGGTACTATTTATTATTTATTTTTTTCCAGCTTTATTGAGACATTTGACAGCATTATGTAAGTTTAAGGAGTACAACTTGATGATTTGATGTGTATGTTGTGAAATGATTACCGCAGTAAGATAGTTAACGCATCTACCACCTCACATATTTACCTGTGTGTGTGTGTGTGTGTGTGTGTGTGTGGTGAGAACACTTATGATCTACTTTCAGCGAGTTTCAAGTGCACAATACAGCATTGTCAATTATAATCACCATGCTGTATTTAGATACCCAGAACTGATTCATCTTCTCACTGGAGGTCCTTGGATTCCTTTCCTGAAATCACTTTCAAGAGATTCAAAACGGGTGGGCGACCTCTGAAGCCTTCATGGTCCTGCTCACCACTGCTGTTCCCTCATCCATATAGTGTTAACAAGGTGTTATTCATTTATTTTATTGTTGCTTCATTTTCCTGTCCTGAATCCAGGGGGACAGTGGAGAGACAGTTACACTGAGAAGCCAAAGAGCTAAATGGATGTCCCTCAACTGGGCTGTAAGCATAAGCAAGCCATTGAACCTCTGAGTGCTGCCCGCTTCAAGTCACTTAGGAAGCAAATGGAATGCAGTGGTTGCCAGCTGTTTTAGGCCTCCTGTCACAGCCTGGCACACACACATATGCATTTATAGAATGAAAACAAAATATTCATAAACCATCTTTACCCCTAATACCTGAAACACTTTTCAAAATCGTTTTTATTTATTTCATCTTTTTAAATGAAGATACTGTTTAACTAAATTGATATCTTGACCCACTAATGGGTCATGATGCACAGTTTGAAAAATACTGAGTGAATGTGAAAGTGCTCTGTTGAGGTTGAATTCAATATCTGTACAGAAGTGCTTCAGATTCTTGTGTGTAGAGGTCTTTTATTATTTGAGCCCCACCATTTAAAGGAATTGTATACTCATAGGAAGACTGCGATTATACTGGCGACTGTGGTCCTGGTCTGCAGCCCCGTTGCAGAACATTGCCCTGGGGAGTTTCTCCTGGGAGGTGCTCTAAGGGTAAAAGCGTCAGTCCGGTCAGCCCTTGGGAGAAGAACAGAGAGAGGTGCCAAGCAGGTAATGGCTCCTGGGCTGGGTCCGTGTTTATTGTGCATGTTGAATTCTCATCCTCATCACAGAAATAGCAGCTCTTAGTGACAGGATTTTATTTTGCAGTGACAAAATAAAGTGACAGAGTGAGTTGAAGAGTTTGAGGGGGGGAATTTAATGTGTACAGCTTTTAGTATTTAGTTGTCCACTGGAAACATAAGGAAATGACCTTTGGAAAAAATCAAAGAAGGTGGAAAGAATAGGTGTTTTCCTAAAGAGCTGAAATACTTAGTGGAAGGAAATCTTAGGTACTATGTAAGGTAATACCTATTACACTTTACATAAGCATCTTGTGAATAGAAGAAAGTTAAAAACCATATTTTCTTTAGAATATGGAAACCATATTCTCACCAATCTGTATTTTATGGTTATATAGAACTTTAGGGGTGGCTGAAATTAAAATGAAAGTAGAGTATAGGATATAAAAAGAGCTTTTGAAAGGCATTTCACATTATGTTGAGATTATGCGATTTCATAATTTCAGCATCATGGTTTAGTCTGTGCCTCTAAGACTAGACTACCTGGGTTCAACCTCCAAATACGCTGTCAACCAGCTGCGTAAATTGACAGATGGCTTAACCTCACTGTGCCTCAGTTTCCTCGACTGTTACATATGAAGATAGTAGCAGGATCTGCTTTGTAGGGGGGTAGGATTAAATGCATTAATATACATAAAGCACTTTGGTATGTAGCAAGTCCTCTTGTTAATATGAAATGTTAACTGTGAATAGGAAGTAATCACAATGCTTAACAATAAGATACTTTACAATGAGTAAGTTCAACAGATAAGAGAAAACAAAAAATAAAGTTAAAAAACAAAAACAGCCCCGTCTCCCCACCAAAAATATCCTAGATGCTACATGTTGGAGAAATTATTCTTAGCAGTCAAGTCAGCGACTTTAGGGTCACCTGAGCCATTAGCTCAATCAAGCTAATTCTCTTCCATTTCCTATTACTGACAAGGAAGAGAGGGAGTTCTCCTGCAGTTTTTCTTCATTTGTGACTTGGTTTCCCCTCCTCTCCACCTTCCACTCATGGGTTTCTTCCCATAGCTCTCCTGAGCCAGAAACTGCAGGACAGAAGTGGTGGGAATTGAGGATTAGGGTTGAAAGTGGACTTAGCAGATATCATCTTTCTACTCCCCTTTCTCATTTCTACTCTTTCTTTACCACCAGTCCATCCCAAACCCACCACTAGATGCTAGATCATCATGACAGCTGGGGAAACTAGACTATCCAGTTGAATAATGGGTAATGTTGATGAATGAGACCAGCAATGGGCCCCTAACTGGTGGGGAATGATCATAAAAGGTGAGTATAGGAGGCAGGAAAAGAAGTCCTATCTCAAGGCAGCATTGCTCGGCCAGCTAGAGCAAGGCAAGAGCTGCCTGTAGTCATGAACATGAACACCTGTTCTTCATTACTTATCTGGCCCTGAAGTGGAGGGTCATGGGTTGATGGGTCCTCAGCCTCTATACAAAACATAAATATCTTTGTGATGACCTTGTCAATTTGGAACATCTATCTCTACAGTGGTGTAGAAACCTAAACCTTTCCCTTCCTGTGAACATTACATTTTCAACTGTATACATTTACTCATTCTGTCAACAAGTTTTCATGGAGCATTTACGAAAATGCTGTACAAACAAGGCAGACTTTGTTCCCTTCCTCATGGAGCTGAAATCTATGATAGAATGCAGTGTGACAAGTGCCCTGTTGGTCAGGCACTGGCTATTGTGGAACTATAAAAGAGAGGCACTAACTCATCTTAGAGGTGCTTTAGTTTCTCTAGATGCAGATAAGAGAGGGGAGATCAATTTTTTTAAGAGATCAGCATGTGCAAAGGCCCAGTGATAAGAGAGAAAATGACCCATGACCTAAAAATAACACATAGAAGGAGGCATCATGCTGTAAGTGAGGGCACTTAAATTGAGCAGAAAAATCCACACCAACAGCCCTGCTAGTTTGCTGATTGATGTAAAGGAAAAATGTCCAGGAACAGGGCCACGGGCTACTAAAACACCCCTGCCTACACACCACATCACCACCACCACCACCACCACCACACCACAGAAGACAAGGATTTCATTATAGTGAAACTTCACAGACACAGATCAAATGACACAGGACAAGGGGCTAAGCTCAGATGGCTGCTGTTTCTGCAAGTTTCTGGTTTACCCAGCCCATTAGACTGTAGCCAGATGTACTGTGTTACCTACATAATCCTTATCAGCAGCATTCCATCTGTGTCACCCAAGTAGCAGGAATTAGGCAGGCACCCTTTTGGAAAGTGGCCCAAAGAGTACAGAAAGCAGGTACGCCTTGGAGGCATGTAGCCCACGTTCCTCCAAGGTGGGAGAGAAGAAAAACACTTTGAGTTTCGGCTCCAGACACTCACTTGGATTGCTCCTGCATTCCAGAGAGAGGCTGGTGCAGGGAAATTTGGAGGTTAGCTTGGGCCTCGGAGTGATGATTACTTTGTAATGGAACAAATTAAATTATGTGACATTTTAGATGCTTTCCCCCTGCCCTCATGGCCCCCAGTCTATTTAGGGGTAGTCAGGAAAAGGGGACCTTCTCAACAGCTGCTTAGTTGCTGGAGCTCAGAGAGGAAAGCCGTAATTTGTCTGTAATCCCTAATGCCAACAGTTGTTCATTAAGAAACAAAACTAATGTAATCTTGATTATTTGCTCCGATTTCTACTCTATCATGTTTTGTACATCTGGCAGGCTAATGTAATTTTCCTCAGAAACCCAAAGCAATCTGGTGCTCAGACAACACCATGCAGATTTAGGTAAATTCTGGGCTCAGATTAGCATAATACTAACTAATCACGAATCTCATTTGCATTCATTAGAGTGCTGGGGGGAAAAATTGTTTCTAAATGGCAGAAAATTGAAAGAAAGATTAAGGGCAAAGGCTTGAGAATCCTGTTTGGCTTGATGCGACTATATTATAGATGATTTTTCTCTTATAAGGCCTAATATTTGATGTAGAAGTATTAATTAGAGCATTGGAAAAAGATTGCCTCTAATTGGAAGAAAACGAAGAGAGATGAAGAACCAGGCATATGCATGTGCTTTTGCTTGATTTGAGTATGGAACAGATAATTTCCTGTGTAATGCCAGGAAGCTTAAATGGGTAAAAGATAGGGTGATTTATTTTTCAGAAGGAGCCAAGGCTATCTTTGAGATAATAGAGGAATACAATTTCTTTCCCTCCTAGAGTAAGAAGTTATCATTTAGTGCCTTTGTTTTTATGATCAAGGAAAGAAGATAACAGAATTAAACTCCTAAATCTGAAATACTCCCAAATGAAGGTGAAATCCCATAAAGCCCACATACTGGGAAAACCTTAAAGTCATGGTAATAGATCCCAAATGTCATACTGATTTTAAAAATTATAATAACAAAAAAAAATCCAAACCCCCACCACCTGGTGGTTAGCTATTTCCTTGCAATTTCCCAAGTCCAACCATTTGACATAAAAAGAATTTCTATGGTTATAGGCCACTTGCTGGGGCCTGTGTGGGACCATGGTTGCAGGCAATTGTCTGTCAATCCGGGCTCTCCAGCTCTGCTGCTCCTTGGGGGCTAAATTCAGCGCTGGCTTCTTGAGGCTTCGGAGCAGGTGCTCGCCAGTGGCTTTGGCTTCTCCCTCTGACAGATGAGCAAGCTGAGCCTGCTCCCTTGATGAGAAGCCAGCTGAGCAGCCATTAGCAGACCCGCCTGCCATTGAATGTCCAGGCTAGCCTAGCTGCTGGCAGAATCCTGACTGCTTGGGATTCGGGCTGTGGCCTCAGTACGGCTGGGTTCGGGGCACATGGGATGAGAACTTGTTACTCTAAGTGTGGTCTGGGCATCAGCAGCTTTGGCATCATCTGGAAGCTTGATGGAAATGCAGAATCTCAGGCCCCACCCTAGACCTACTGATTCAGAATCTGCTTTTGTGCACAATCCCCAGGAAAGTCATAGCGTCAGTAAAGTTTAAGAGGAGCTGGTATGTATAAGATACTGGACCTCAAACATTTAGGGGTAAAACTCACACTGAGAACTTATTTTAAGTCACATTCCTGGGCCTAAGATTCAGTTTCAGGAGGAAGGTAGGGTCCCTGGCACCACACAAGAGAAACACCTGGGCAGAAAGAGGAGCATGGATTCAAATCCGCCTCACCTACTGAGTTAGTGGGAAAGTCAGTTAGTGACCTTAAGTCTCAATGTCCTCGCTTTTTATGAGAAGAAAACAGCACCTGTTTTAGAGGGTGGCTGGGAGAATTGGGTGAGCTCAGGCTGTAAAGGTTTTATCACAGCGTTCTGTGCATGTCAGGCCTGCGGAGGTACTGGCCCCCTCTCCTTTCTGCTCTGCTTTGCGACCATTTCCTCCATGTGACTGCCTCTGGGTTCCCTGCCCCCAGGTTCTTCCCTGTGCCTCTTATCCCTTCATCTGTGGTTCTGTCTTTCTGGCTAAGTCTCCAAATTCCAAGCTTTTTCTAACCCCTCCCAAAATGGAGCTGTCTCATAGCCTTTCCTTTCAGTCTCTCTGTTCTCTGCTAAACTGGAAGATGACTCAAAGCTAATAGCTAAGATTGTGTGCAATGTCTTTACTATGCTATTTTGCTGGAGACTTAGGAGATAATGTGTTAACCCATTGGTCCTCAACCATGGCTACACACTAGAATCATCTAACCATCATTCTTTTAAAAAACCCAAGTCTCCTCCACCCCTGAGATTCTGATTCATTTGGCTGGGGTCAGACTCAGCACGTGTGTGTTTTTTAAAGTTCCCCAGGTGGTTGAAAAGGAGCAGCTAAGAGTAAGAGCGGGTGCCTTCATGAAAGGAATCAAGGGAACAGTAAGGTTTTAGCTCAGAAAGACTTTTCAACATACATATTTGATGAGACTACTTTGGCCATCTTTTAAACACAGTGGGTGCTGAATGGTGACCCACATCTCATTCAGGCATCCTCCGTACCATCTTTTAGATTTATCTTGAGAAATGCATCCTGAAATTAGCTTCAGAGGCTAGGTCCCCTTCTTTGTTGAGTTGCTTAAAACCCTCCTGGGGAAGCCATTTCCTCTTTCATAAACAAACCTAGAAATATTAGGAATATCTATTTAGTACCTAACTAATTCCACAATGTCCTCCTGTTTTCAGTAAATTACTTGGAAGAGAGCCAAGCAGGTGTGCAAATCCAGGAAGATAGTAAATGTTTTGTGTATATGTATGTGTGCGCATGCATGTGCATTGTGTGCATTCCAAAGATAAAATACATATTAAAAATTTAAGTATAGCATCAGAGTGAAGGAATTAGAGGATCAGACAACAGACTAACATGTATCAGATTCCTATACTCCCCTATTAGAACTCTGAAAACAATCAACACGATGGCTAGCAATGTTCAATAAATGTAATTCCCATCCTTATTCATGCATTGACTATAAAAGCTACACTGGCATAAATTTTATAGGCTAAATTCTTTAGTTATAGTGCAATAAAACTAGCAATTAATACAATAATTAAAAATCTTATAACTGGGGTAAATAAGATACAAACTAAAAAAACAGATTGTTTAGAAAATAGAAAGTTAGCATAATATGCATTTATTCAGCACTTACTGTATGTCTATCATTATTATAATTACTTTGCATATACTATCTCGTTTAATCTCAAAAATCCTTAAGTGAATTATTATCTTCCTTTACACTTATAAAAACTGAAGCACACAGAATTCAAGTCATTTTTTTCAAGGCCACACAGAATAAACAATAGAGCTGGATTTGAAATAAAACAATCAGTCTGAATAGTTTGCATTTTTCACCAGCATGCTTTTTTTAGTACCAAAATCTATAGGATATGATTAAAATCATTAAGAAAAACTATAGCTTTTCACTCTTTTTCTTTTTTAAAATATTTTTAAAATTGAGGTACATACAATAAAATGTACAACTCTTAGTGTACCACCTGATGGATTTTGACATATATATACACTCATGTAACCATCACCCAGATCAAGATACTGAACACTCTCACTAATTTTTCCCCCTTTACCTATTTTGCCCATCCCCCATTCCCTCCCCTTGGCAACCACTAGTCTGTTCTGTGTCCATGACGTCTATCTGCTTTGTTTGGTCATTCTGTTTTTTAGATTCCACATATAAGTGAAATCATGTTGTATTCATCTTTCTCTGATTTATTTCACTTAGTACAATACCTTCTAAGTCCATCCATGTTGTTGCAAATGGCAAGATTTCATTCTTTTTTATGGCTGAGTAATATTCCATTTTATATACTGTACCACATCATTTTTATTCATTTATCTATTGATGGACATTTAAGTTGTTTCCATATTTTGGCTGTTGTAAATATTGCTGTGATAAACATTGGAATGCACATATCTTTTTTAATTAATGATTTTGTTCATTTGGGTAAATCCCCAGAAGTGAGTTGCTGGATCATGTGGTATTTCTATTTTTGATTTTTTGAGAAACCTTCATACTGCTTCCCATAGTGGCTGTGCCAGTTTACAGTCTCACCAGCAGTATGGCGAGGGCTCTTTTTTCTCCGTAACTCATCAACACTTGTTATTTCTTGTCTTGTTGGTATTATCCATTCTGACTAGTGTGAGGTGACAGCTCATTGTGGTTTGGATTTGCATTTCCTTGATGATTAGTGATGTTGACCATATTTTCATGTATCTGTTGTCCACCTGTATGTCTTCTTTGGAAAAATGTCTATTCAGGTCCTCTGCCCATGTTTTAGTTGGATTATTTATCTTTTTTTGGTGTTGAGTTATATTAGCTCTTTATTTATTTTGAATATTAGCCCCTCATTGGGTATGTCACTTGCAATATAGTCTCCAGTGCAGTAGGTTGCCTTTTCTTTTTGTTGGTGGTATCCTTTGCTTGCAGAAACTTTTTAGTTTGATATAGTCCTGCTTGCATATTTTTTGCATCTGTTTTTTTTGCCTGGGGAGGCATATCCAAAAACATGACTGATGCTGATGTGTAAGAGTATACTACATTTTCTCTTAGGACTTCTATGATTTCAAGTCTTATATTTAGTTCTTTAATCCATTTTGAGTTTATTTTTGTGTGTGGTGTTAAGACAGTGATCTGGTTTCATTCTTTTTCATGTAGCCGCCCAGTTTTGCCAACACCATTTATTGAAGAGTCTATTTTTTCCCCATTGAATATTTTTATCTCTTTTGTCATATATGAATTGACCATATAGGTTTGAGTTTATTTCTGGGTTCGTTCTTCTTCATATCTATTTTTATTTAAAATGAAAATAAGTGAATTAAGTCTTTACATAAGAAGATGTGGGTGAAACAACAAAATAAACCTAAGGAGAGTGGGAGCATAATTTTTTTTTTAAAGGAGAAACTAATGATTCAGAAAGGAGAAAGACAATAGGAAGAATAAAGAACTGTCCCTTTGGAGAGAATAAGAGAGAAAACAAATATAAATACATAAAGATAGGTTTAAGTAAGAGGGATTTTTAATAAAAAGAATATACATTTCTATGTGGGCATATTTGAAAAAGATTGAATAGATGTTTTCTAAGAATATATAAGCTACCAAAAATTGTGTTTAGAAGTTTAAAACCTAAGCAGTTATATCATCATGAAATCCCCTTTAAAAGTTAACATAGAGTTTTCTCTTAAAAAAAAAAGCTTTGCACTTGACTTCATGGGAAAATTATTTCAAAGTTTCTAAGAATTTCCATTGTTGGAGGATAAAAATATGGAAGGCTACTCAGTTTGTCTTATAAAGCTAGTACAATTTTGATTCTGAAACATGACAGAGAAAGCAATACAGAAGGAAAGAAGGAATGGCTGGAGGGGGAAAGACAAGGGAGGAGAAAGGGAAGAAAACCAGAAGAGAAGATAGGAGAAAGTTTACTCCAATTTAATTTATAAGTAATAATGCAAAAAGCTAAACAAAATATTAATACATTGAATCCAGCACTATATTAAAAGCATAATAATTTGGTGTATCAAATACTTTTCTTTAGGCATTTTGGATTAATACTTCCGTTGTTTAATCCATTACAGCAATAGTTCAAAGAGGGAGAAAAAAAAACCATATAGCCATCTCGATAAATGCTAAGATTTACCTAGAAATATAAAAATACTTCATTAATATTATTATCAACTTATCATCATTATCATTCTCCGTCTCAAAGTAATAGGCGAAAAAAGTAATGACACTGTAGAGCAGAATTTCCTAGAGTGTGCTCTCTGAAGCAGTAGTCCCACTGAGACCTGAAAATACTTCTCAAAAGTAAGTTTTTATACAAATAAATTTGCAAAACATTTCATACTATGATCTCCTCTAAAAGTTTCACTTGTCACATATACAGAGAGTTTGAATGATTCAACTGGACATCTTGGGAAATATTGAGTTAGAAACATAGTGGGAAGTCATTCCATTCACAATAGTAACACACATATGGAATAATTAAGAGTTGGCTGAACGAGTAATGAACAGGGTTTATATGAAGATCAGTAACATTTTACTCAGAAACTCTTTAAAGGGTTAATTTTAGAGAATCTCATTCTTTATGCCTAGATAAAACAGTTTAATTTTGTAAAAATGTCAGTTCTCAAAAATTAATTTATAAATTACATACATGTAACCGAATGGAGATTTCTTAAGACTTGGAAAAAAAATGATTTTAAAGTTTATAGTATAAAAGAAATAGTCAAGAAGGTCCAAGAAAAAACTGGAAAATATTCTAACCAAAATGTGTTATAAATTTATAATAATTAAAGCATTATGTCTCTGGGATAAATCAGGCAGATCAATTAATAGAATAAATATCTCAGAATAAGAGCCAAAGTACCTATAATATTCAGAATACACTAGATGCAGTGTAGCATAGTAACTAAGGGTACAGGTTCCAGCTGTCATATTCGTGAATTCTAATTTCAACTCTGCCTCTTACTGGCACAGTGATCTTGGGCAAGTCTTACCCTTTCTGAGCATCTGTTTCCTTATGCATAAAAGTAGAAATACCCTACTTCTTATATAAAGTAGAAATAATTTTAGTGTACTTCATGACTTAATATGAAACAATATTTATAAAAAAAATCCAGAAATTGGTATATGAATAAGCACTGAATAAGTGTTTGCTACTACTATTATTATTATTATCATATAATTATTATGTGGGATAAGGGCCTTTTAGATCAATAGGGAAAGAGAGACTACATAATAGAGATTGGACAACTGGGAAAATATTTGGGAAAAAAATCATTAGCTGTATTGAAATGTTTATACCATACAATAAAATAAAACAGTAATGGCTGAAGATTATAAACCAAGAATGAAAGAAAAAGGAAAAAAGAAAAACTTAAAACAACTAAGGAAAAAGTGAGTATAAAGGCAGAATCCATAATGGAAAAACTCAATAAACTCGATTACATACAAATATTACATATAATATTCATTCAAATTATAAATATAATACATATTATATAGTATATATGAATGTATTATATATATTAATAATATAAATACATAATTTATATATAAATTAAAAAGTTGTAAATTTGTGTAATAAAGAATTATAAAGTTTCCAACATTAGAGAATTTGAAAATGCTAAAAAATTATGAAAAATATAAAAGGCAATGGAATATACAAAAAAGGAATACAAGAGGACTAATGAATGCATAGGAAAATCTTTACTGGTATTCAAAGAAATTCAAATTTTAACAGTAAGCACCTTTTTCCCCCTGTATAATTGGTAAAAAAATGAGTGAGTCCTAGTATTGGAAGCAGAAAGGCTTTTTCAAACATTGCTGCTGGGAGCACAACTCTTTGGAGGACAGATAGACAATATTTATTTTAAAAAATATTTATCATTGGCACATCTGTTGACTTAGTAATTCATTGAGGAACTTACCACAGTTGTGGGACACAAATCTGGTTACAAGGAACTGAAGCAGCATTGTTAAAGCTGGTTAATATTGTTAAAAGCCTGAAATATTAATACTCTGGAGGAAATCATTACTACCAAAGAGAGAAACAAAAAGGTTATGACTCAGTGTTGCAGAATGATTGCTAGGAAGAAACAAAAACATGTGGAAGCAAAGGATGAAAAGATGCACACCAAATATTGATTAGTGGTTAGTTCTCAACAGTGGGATAAGGATCTTATGGGATAATGGTTTCTTAAAATATGATTTAGTGCTTTGCTTAATACTGCAATTTTATACAATGAGAAAACAATGAAAATGTATTTGTCTTTCAACTGGTAAAAGCCTTACTTTGAAATTGGTATGAAGACAAAAAAGAGATTAATAGAATGTCCTCTATAAACTGAAATCACGCACAGTTATGATATCTATTATATGCAAAAAAGCTATAAATATGACACATGTGGTTCTGATATTAATATCCAATTTCTTCTCTAAGACTCTGGTTTAAAATAAAACTTCTGTCACAAACACGAGTCTGCAATTTAGTCAATAGCATTAAAGAAAACTGTATCTATTCTAGTATGGGGTGGATTTCTGGTGTCTAACTGAATACCTTCTTCCTACCCTTTTCCATGTTCCCTCTGTGGTTTATGTCCCAGCCCATGTCTGTCCACAAAAAGGTATTGCTTTTTTTGCTGAGGGATTTTATTGCTAATTGCAGATAATTCAAAGTCTTAAACCCCAACCAAGCACATCTCAGATTGAAAAAGAGGCCTTATGAACTCCAGGGTGAAGAAAAGTTGCTTCCTCGAAAATATTCTGAAAACTGCCTGAACCCGCTGGTTTTTAACCAGGCAGATCCTTCTCAGTGTGGGCTGGTCCTCCACTTTCTGTCTTCTGACTCTTCTCTGTCTGTCTACATTTTTCCCGGTGCTTCAAGGATGTGGGTTAGTTTCATCTTCCCCTGGCCTTTTGACAAACAGAATGACTTCCAGATTGGACCCAGAGAAAGAAACTGTGAAGGACGGGGAGCAGACAGTGCTCTCAATGCATTTACTCCCTTCAGAATGCAGGGTATACTTGGAGTTTGCCAAAGCGAACTTTAACTGGCCTCTGATAGTGGCATCAGGGACACGGATAAAAATATGCTCCAGGATGCACTAGAGAAAAAAGAAGATGGGAGATACTAGTTTTTTACAATTTTTTAAAGTTTTGATGAAATGGAGTCCAATTTAGCAGAGGCAAGAAATGCTACAATAGTATGTTATTTATCAATAAAACATAAGGAACTAATTAATGCCATATTATCTTGGGTGGGAAAAGTGGGCAGAGGGGCATCACTCACCTTCTGCAGAAGATGTGTGGCTGGCCACTGAGGAAGGCGCCTACGCTTGCACATTAGTTAGCACACACCTAACAGGCATTCTAAATAAGCCAGAAAGTTTCTGATTTACTCCTGCAGGAGAAAGAAACTAGGATATATATACCCACAAGGGCATGATTTTCATCTCTCTTGCTGATTGGTAATATCCTCAGCACTAAGAACAGGGCCCAGCAGAGAGCAAGCCCTTGAGAAATGCTTCCTGAGTAAATCAACTGATTTCAAGAAAATGACTCCTTTCAAACCTTTATTTCAAGTAATATCTCTTCTGTTTCTTGGGAGCGGCTTGCCTGTGCTTCTTACCCTTTCATCCTCCCCGCTCTAAATAACTGATGTGCTGACTATTGCCTGAGGAAACATTAAATCATCAAAGAGTCATCACATTCAGTCTTTTCCATTTTTTAACTGTGGAAACCAAATGAATACATTTTAGTTTGTGAACAGGGTTGAGGTAAAGAAGTTTCACACCTCAATTAAATATTTTACTTAAGCTGCATGTTCAGACCCTTTTGGTTCTGAGGGATTCAAAGCAGCTGGAAGCAGCCCAAGCAGAAGGGGGGACTTAACTGGTTCTTGGAGTCCAAGGAAATGTGGAAGAATATAAGTGTAGGAAGAACAGGCCTGTAGTTGGGCCAGACTGGGACCAGAGGCCCGACCACACTAGCTTTTGTTCAGACTCACTTCCCAGCTACTGGATTTTGCTTCCTTCCCACTGGCTGCAGAGAGACTTTCTCCACAACATGGGACACAGGACCTGTGCTTCCCGGACTTCGTGGCATGCAACTCTCACCATCCAAGAGAAGCTGTCAATGTTAGTCTAATTTCTACTTGCACTGCTGGGAAGGATTCTGATTAGATTGGCTTGGATTAGGTCCCTAAGACCCCTAGAACAATATAGATTTCCAAAAGGATGAGGTTACATAAGACATTGAAATTTCACCAAGGAGATTGATGGATGAGGAATGGGCAGTTTCTAGGGAAAATGAGAAGGGGCGTGCTGGGCAGGCGACACATCTGTGTCCTCTGTGCTCCCTCTCTGTCTCCACCAGCGACTGATTGCTGCCTTACTACATAAACAGTATGTATATATGGCAGGTTGTTCGGCTTCCTGTGCCTAACCTGTGTCACAAAGAAAAGAAAATACGGTAACCTGTCCATTTATTATGCAAGCAGCCTGTGCAAGGGAGGCCAACAGCCCCAAGAACCTCACAGGGTGGCAGGGCCTCTCCCTGGACCTTTGTCTGTTGAGATGGAGCACTGACCTTGGTCTGATGTTTCCTTCTCTCTCTTTTCCTGCCATCCAAGCAAAGACTGAGTTTTAGAACTCTAACTTCTTTCTTCTTCTCTCCTCAAAAAAAACTAACAAAAAAACAAGTGCAAAACTTTTTCCCATCAGCAACTACCTCCCAAAACCCACCTTTCTAGAAAACACTTCTCTCCTTTCAGCCAATTTAGAAAAAATTTCAGGCTATTTACAATAAACCTTATGTACATATTCAAAATTTCAATAAACAAAATTTCCAGGATTTCTCCATATTTATTTACCTTCACAGTGTTTCCAAAAATAATCCCCTCTGTTTCATATTATATTATCCTTATCAAGCCTTTTTACCATCTCTGACATTCTTATTCATTTCCTCTCAAAGTCAGAAGACATAGCCATTAAACTTCATGCAGCAGCCTATCTCCCTGCCCTCTTTCTTCAAAAGACATGTTGCTTCTCTCTGAAGGTCTGAACTTTGACAAATATCTTCAGCCACCTGAGCCCCTGGCATGTCTGGTCACTCCAGGTCTCCTGTATGCATGGTAGGTCCATGCCTTTCAGAGGGTGAATCTGCCACTACCCCAACTCCAGGCCTCACCTGGGCAGTCTCCCCACTCCAACCTGCATAGAAAATGATTGAAATAAAAATGCAAGACTTATTTTAACAGTAATGTAAACTGGGAAGACGGGTACATTCAGTTTGTAGGGTCTGAAATATACACAGCTTTTTAAAAATAATAATAGAATGTAATATTTTAAGTACAAGATTAGGTAGGAACATGAATAGTTACTCTGAATGAGAAAAGAAAGCATGACAAATTACAAACTTTTTGCTAATATATATCACAAACCTTACATAATCCAGGAAAAAACATCATGTTTTGGTTTTTGGCATATGGGTCAAAAGAAGACCTTTTTCTTCATATTTGGCTGCATACTTTGTTCTGCCTCTTTGTATGATAGCAGTTTTGTAATATAATTTTCTTTGAAGATAATGGGAAGATAAGTCAGGCTTCTAGCAGGTTCGTTGAACATTTTTTTACCTTACAGAGAAGTCTCAGCTTCACAACTTGCTTTCGGTAGTGAGACAGCTACAACCTCCTCTGTGGTTTCTTGCTCAGGTGGCACTTCCTGGGGGGCATCAGGGGCCAAGCCCTTGAAGAATTCCAGCCCTCTGATTCCCAGGCAGGGGCCCCCAGGGGTGGCTGCTGTGGCTGGCTCACCTCCTCTGCCCCCTCCCAGCCCCACCCTTACCCCAGAGATGGGGGAAGGGGACTTCTGATGAGAGAACAGACTAGCCAATCCCCTCCTGATTGTTCTTGGGGACCAACACAGAACCAAGTGTTGAAGAGCTCCATCAGGGGCACGTGGTCATGGGAGTTGGGAGTGGGGCCTGTGGGGTTTGTGCTGGTAGTCCACCTGTCCCGGAAGCCATCCCTGGTCCCCAGGTCTCTGATGGTGACCGCTAAATGGGGATAGCACTTCATGCTTCCTTATGTTACTGCTCCCTCCCTACATCCTTGGAAGGGTCCCCAGAAAAGTGAGATGCTACAGCTCAAGCTTCATTACACGTCCCCTCTGGGAAAGGATGTGGATTATCCACCAGTGTTTGTGAAGAAGTGGAGGAAAAGGAGGAGAGTTAACATTTAGTGACCACCTACTGTGTGAACAACGCACCAGGCAACCTGCATACACATCTGTACACGGAACTGATGTGTTGAATGAGTAGAATTCAATGGCGTTTGAGCAGAAAAGTTTTGTGCCACTCTGTTTCCACTCACTGTTAGTTTTTCTGCCCCTGGAGTATATTGTGGGCAGATTCTTTAGCTTCTCAGGTCACTTTCAGGCATCAATAAACATCTTCGTTTTCAGGAAATTTTCCTCAATATTTTGTCTACAATCCCGAAACCCCAAAGCTCTAGAAAGTCAAAACTTTTTTGAAGCTGGCTACAAGGTCATTTGGTGAAAAAAGCCTGACACAGATTGCTGTGAAGGTATTTGTCATCATATGTCATGCCACCTTGTACGGACAACAGTATATTTTGCTGCATAAATATTAAGGTGTTTGATTTTGGGGTGCTGCCCTATACCCACTTGATAACAGGATAAATAACATTTGCTCTTTTTAAAAATCATAAAGTTCTGAATTCTGAAGTCTAGCCTCAAGGGTTTTAGTTAAGAGATTAATAGATAGGGTTGTACTTGCTTGGTCAGCTTGTTCCAATATTAAAATGTAAATTTCTCATCCAATTCAAAGCTTCTCTCCCTGGGCAGCAGAGGCCCAGTTCACGAATTCTGTAGTGCAACAACGGGAAAGAGGTGAGGCTGCCTGTTGCATAATTATTCTACCATCTTGTGTCTCCCCTCCTGCAGCCTCTACCTCTTCCAGGGCAGGGAGAGAAATGTGATGGCTAAGTACCTGGTGCTATTGCAATCAGGGTCAGGTGCCCTCTGTGGTTGTTCTAAGGAAGTCCTCCCCTTGGATGCCTCTTATTGCACCCCTGCAGGGGGGAATAGGCTAAAGGGCACAGAAGAGTTGGGGAAAATCCTGCCTAGATGCTCCACTGTCTCACTTTAGAATGAGGGAGTCCTTGCCTCCTATTTTTCTTGGTTTTGGAGCTTCAACAGAAGCAAAGAAATGTCCCCATTTAAAACTGTGAATTACACATTCATTATCTCTTTGTTTTGTACATTTTGACCCCTTTACGCAGTCTACCCCTTCCCTGTCTCTGGAAGCCACCAACCTGTTCCCTGTATCTATGAGCTTGTTTTTTTGTTTCTTTGTTTTTTGTTTAGATTCCACATATAAGTGAGATCATAGGGTATTTGTCTTTACCTATCTGACATTTCATTTAGGACAATGCCCTCAAAATCTATCCATGTAGCCACAAATGGCAGATTTCATTCTTTTTTATGGCTGAATAATATTCCAGTGTGGTGTGTGTGTTTCTCACATCTTCTTTATCCATTCATATGCTGACAGACACTTAGGTTGTTTCCGTATCTTGGCTATTGTAAATAATACTGCAATCAACATGGGGGTGCAGATAACTTTCAGAGTTAATGTTTTTGTTTTCTTTAGATAAATAACCAGACGTAGAATTGCTGGATCATATGGTAGTTCTATTTTTCATTTTTTTGAGGAATTTCCATACTGCTTTCCCCCATGGCTGTACTGAATGCATTCCCACCAACAGTGCACGAGGGTTCTCTTTTTTTCATATCCTCACCAACATTTGTTATCTAGTCTTTTTACGATAGCCATCCTGTATTATCTCAATTTTTAATGCTCATGATTGATCTTTGAAGTAGGTATAGCCAATTTTACAGATGAAAAGGCCAAAGTAACACAGTAAAGTAGGGATAAAATTCACATTTACTTATGCTGGTAAATTTATTTCAAAATAAAGGAAATTAAAATGATAAGATTAGGGAGCAAAGAACACAAAGAGATTATTAAGAAAATCTCTAAATCAAAAGAAAACCAAAAAGGTGAGTTTGAAGAAATTGTTCCTCTTCATTTTAAAACAGCTTCTTTAAAAGGCAAGACAGATATTTGTCTATAAAAAGCATATATGTTTTAAAGTTTGTATTTTGTTTTGTTTCATAAATACTCAGAGCAAAAAGAGTGCAATTCTTAAAGAACCACGTCTAAACAAGAGGAAAAAAGGACGTGATGAATAGAAACTACACCACTGTGTTTTCTGGAACTTTCTGTTCCCACTCACCACTCATCAAACCCAGAAAAATCTGTAATCTTTAAAAGTCAAAAGTGGGCTTGAGATCGACTGGGATGAGTTTAGAAGTCTCCATTGTGCTCAGAGTGGGTCTAAATTTGGAAATAAACTCAATCCCACAGATTCATTATACAATTGGCACGATGAGGAGAGGAACTGAAAACTTTCCTTGTCTGAATTTCTCGCTGTATTTGAGAAGGAGACTTAACAGGAGAGGCTGACATTTCAGAGACATAGCTTAGCCGAGTTTAGAAACCAAGGAGTAGGCGGTTTTCAGAAGGCACCTGTAAACACCATGTAGACCCGCTGTGGGAAACGCGTGAGAGTCCCGAGATGGCATAAAGAGAAACAAAGGAGAATATTCTCCTCCCACGAGGAGGAGAGAAATGCAGGGCTCTAGGGTGGCAGGGAATGTTTCATTCACTCATCCATTCATTCAAGAAATACTTAGCAAGTTGGGGTTTTTTGTTTGTTTGTTTTTGCCAGGGCTAGGCACTGGGATTCAGAAGGAAATGAAATATTAAACAAATCACACATGTGTATGTGATTACAAATTGAGGTAAGTGCTCTAAAGGATAGTATGGCTTTTTATAAGAAGATTAATAAGGGGAACTGATTCAGACAGCAGGAACTGAGAAGGTTCCCTGAGGAGTTGGTTCTTGATGTGAACTTTGTTCTGTTCTGTGTGATGAATAATAATGAGGGCTAGCATAATTGAGCCAGCCATGTTCAAACTGCTTTTTTATATATGAATTCATACAAGCTTTACAACGCTGTGAGGCTAACATGTGTTCTTGCCTCTTGCTGGAATGTTCTCTCCTGTCAGTGCACTTAAGACCTTGGACAAGTCAGTGGGGTGGAATGTAAATGATGAAGTGAGACTTCCTGGGTTTAAATCCTCACTGCCCCACTGACTTGCTGTGTGGCTTTAGGCAAGTTACTTACCCTCTCTATGCCTCTGTTTTCTCATCTATTATACTGGGATCATGATAGTTCCTACATGTGCTGGAGGAATTTAAAGTAGACTAGTGTGACTGGTGGAAGATGGTGTGAAATATGGCTGGAAGCACAAGGCAGGGTGTAAGTCTTGAATTTAGCAATAATTAAATGCCTACTGTGTGACTGGCTCTGTGCTGGGAGCTTTACACATAGTCTCAGTTGAGTCACTTCTTTTCAAGGAAATGCTCATTAATCAAATTAGTGAGTGAGTAAAAAGCAACTATGCTCTTTTAAGTCTGATGGGATACACTGCCTTCAGGCTAGGATTCTTCATCAAAAAGGAACTGAGCCACCTGAATAGTTATTTGATTGCTAATTAGCCTCTTTTCTGCCACTTTTCTCAGTGATTTCCAATGGCAAAGCCTCCTGAGTTGGAGCAGAAGTAATGAGTGTAGTGAGTTGGAAGATGGGAGCTTTGTGCCCAAAAGATTGGTGCTTAGGTCCCATATCTGCCATGTTTCAGGATGTGTGAGCTTAGGCAAGTCAGCTGCCTTCCATGTCCACACGGGAAGAATACATTAGTTAGAGCTGCCTCTCAAAGCTGCTCTAAAGATGAGGTGAGATAATGCACATGAAAACCATTTTTACAGCCCATAAAAAGCACCTTACAATGTTGCTGACCTGTTACCCATAGAGAGCTGACTTCTTTCTGCCTCCCTGTTCTAGTAATTGCACTGGGCCCAAGCTGAACACCTAATCCAAGTCTGAGAAGCAGAAGAGGGGGCGTGCCTGTCTTTGGTAGCCTTCCCAGCTCCCATTTCCGAAGCCTTTTTCCTCCTTGGGCTGGGTCCTCTCCCTTCACCTCCCCCATCCTGTGCCTCATCCCAAGGCTGTCCGCCACCAGCGGAATGCCTACTCACACAGGTGTGGTTAAATAAGGCTTTACTTCTTCTAGGAGTATTTGGCATGTAGATGGCTCTCTAGAAGAAAAATCTTTAATAGTATAAATGCTTGTTCTCAAATTCTCAGTATAAATACCACATCTCTCTCTCTCTTTCACAAACACACATGCACACACACACAATTGCCAGTGATTGCCATGGGTTGCCTTGTTGGGGAGAATGAAATGTCCTCTACCCCTAGAGGTTCTTCTAGCTGGTTTAAGAATCAAATTGACATGAGACAGATTAACAGGAGAAAAAAACAAAGTTTACATACATACGGGGAATCCATAGACACAGATTCCAAAGACAGTCAGGGACAATGAAGTACCTATGTCATCCTGAACTGAGGAGAAGGGGTAGGGGCCTGGGACTTCAGAGGAAAAGGGAAGTAATTCACAGGAATGTGAAAGTAAATGTTTGGTGAACAAATGTTTGCTGGGCCACAGAGAAACAATGGAGCCTAGAGAACTTTTAACAGGCTTAGCCACATCCCTCCATGTCTACCACACCTTGTTTACATTTTAATGTAGTTCTGTATGGCGCTAGCTCTCTTCCTTAGGCAGGTCCTCTATCTAAATTTCTTTCTAGAGTAAGGGAGGGGGAAGTCAAAGTTTCAACCTGAGACTTTTAGGCCTTGGTAGTTTTCAGCTCTGAAATAATCTCAAGGCATGTCACAGTGGCACATTTTGGGGGATCCTGCTCTCACTATAAAATTCTGAACACAGGAACTCCATCCTAATTTGCTGAATTCAATTCCCAGTGCTCAGCACAAAGTCTGACATACAATAGGTGCCTGGTAAATGTTTGCTAAGGAAGTAAATGAATGAATGAATGAGTCATTGAAATGACAAGTATGGCCACCCACGCGTGTTTCCAGTGCTGCCCATGGTTGCAGACAATTCTTAGACTAGCTACTGTAGCAGTGTTTTCAGTATCTCTCCTCCACCAAGAACCCCGCCTCACTTTCTCTGATTTGGAACTACCAGATCCCCTGATTTCTTCAGCAGTCCATCCCCCACTCCTCTGCATATCCTTGGTCTATATGCTGGCAGGGACCAAGCTGTTTCTCATGATTTAAAGCCGTCCTTCGGCCTCCCCTGAAGGCGTTTTTGTCCATCTCGTTCCAACGGGAGCTTATCCACTTGTCTTCTAGCTGTGATTAGTGCTCTGCTGGTCCTTGGCCTCCCTGCTCACCTAAGCTGCCCAGTGGGAAGCTGCAGGCAGGTTGGTTCCATTCCAGAGCCTTTTGTTAGGAAGCTTTTCTGATCAGTCTCTTGCTGGCTTAAACCAAGTGAAATCCACAGCAGACCCTTTGTCTGTTTTGCAGTCATAATTCACCTCTTGCAGACATCTGGAAAGAGTTCCACGGCTTCTCCTGACCTTCTAGGGGGGCATCAGGATAGAAAGAGCACAGACTTTGGGACAAAAAGACCTGGATTTAATCTCAGCCCTGCCAGTTTGAGGGCAAGAAAATGTTCTTCCCTGAGCCTTGGTTTCCTCCCTCATGAAGATAATAGCTCTTTTATTTGTCTAGGACTCTTTTAGTTACACGTGACATAAACTGGATCCAGGGGAAAAAAAACGTGGGGAACGCACTGGCAGTCTGTTCAGTTTCAGGCAAGGTTAGAACTGGGAATGCAAATAATCTTTCAAAGTTTTGGTGCTTCCTTTATCTCTCTACCTCTCTGTTACGTTATTTCATCCTGAGGTTGCCTGTCAGCAGGTATTAGCAGAAATGTCCCTTCTTCAGCGAATCAAAAGGAAGAGGTCCTTTTACTCACCTAAAAGGCATAATTCACAGAAGAGATCTGTGCAGTCTAGCATGGACCAAATACTCACCTGTGTTCAAGGACTTATAGCTTGGAAATTGGTGACTAACCAGAGCTAAAGGCACATGTGAGAGATGGTTACTCGGTGGAAAGGGAGCTGGAAGATGAATAAAAATTCATTACAGAATTCCTGTGGTAGAGTTCTAATGGGATGTATGCAAAATGCCTCGTGTATTGTGGGATGGCATTTGAAAAGTCCTTCAAACAATGTCAGACACACAGTGGAATTCAATAGGTGTTCCTTTTTATTTAATTTAATTAATTAATTAATTAATTAATTAATTAATTAATTTATTTATATTTTGTTATCAAACTACAATTACATGAAGAACATTATCTTTACTAGGCTCCCCCCTTTGCCAAGTTCCCCCCACAAACCACATCACAGTCACTGTCCATCAGCGTAGTAAGATGCTGTAGAATCACTACTTGTCTTCTCTGTGTTGCACATCTCTCACTATGCCCCCCCTATATTATACATGCTAATCGTAGTGCCCCCTTTCTTTTTCCCCACCCTTGTCCCTCCCTTCCCACCCATCCTCCTTAGTCCCTTTCCCTTTGTTAACTGTTAGTCCATTCTTGGGTTCTGTGATTCTGCTCCTGTCTTGTTCCTTCAGTTTTTCTTTGTTCTTATACTCCACATATGAGTGAAATCATCTGATACTTGTCTGTCTCTGCCTGGCTTATTAAACTGACCATAATACCCTCTAGCTCTATCCATGTTGTTGCAAATGGTAGGACTTGTTTTCTTCTTATGGCTGAATAATATTCCATTGTGTATATGTACCACATCTTCTTTATCCATTCATCTACTAATGGACCCTTAGGTTGCTTCCATTTCTTGGCTATTGTAAATAGTGCAGCGATAAACATAGGGGTGCATCTGTCTTTTTCAAACCGGGCTGCTGCATTCTTAGGGTAAATTCCTAGAAGTGTAATTCCTGGGTCAAATGGTATTTCTATTTTGAGCATTTTGAGGAACCTCCATACTGCTTTCCACAATGGTTTAACTAATTTACATTGCCACCAGCAGTGTAGGAGGGTTCCCCTTTCTCCACAACCTTGCCAACATTTGTTGTTGTTTGTCTTTTGGATGGTAGCCATCCTTACTGGTGTGAGATGATATCTCGTTGTGGTTTTAATTTGCATTTCTCTGATGATTAGCGACGTGGAGCATCTTTTCATGTGTCTCTTGGCCATCTGAATTTCTTCTTTAGAGAACTGTCTGTTCAGCTCCTCTGCCCATTTTTTAATTGGATTATTTGCTTTTTGTTTGTTGAGGTGCATGAGCTCTTTATATATTTTGGATGTCAACCCTTTATCTGATCTGTCATTTATGAATATATTCTTCCATATTCTAGGGTGTCTTTTTGTTCTATTGATGGTGTCCTTTGCTGTACAGAAGCTTTTCAGCTTTATATAGTCCCATTTGTTCATTTTTGCTTTTGTTTCCCTTGTGTGGCTCTGTTCTTGTGCCACTACAAAATTGTCTTGATTACTGTGGCTTTGTAGTAGAGCTTGAAGTTGGGGAGTGAGATCCCCCAACTTTATTCTACCTTCTCAGAATTGCTTTGGCTACTCGGGGTCTTTGGTGTTTCCATATGAATTTTTGAACTATTTGTTCCAGTTCATTGAAGAATGTTGTTGGTAATTTGATAGGCATTGCATTGAATCTGTATATTGCTTTGGGCAAGATGGCCATTTTGACGATATTAATTCTTCCTAGCCAGGAGCATGGGATGAGTTCCATTTGTTAGTGTCCTCTTTAATTTCTCTTAAGAGTGTCTTACAGTTTTCAGGGTATAGGTCTTTCACTTCCTTGGTTAGGTTTATTCCTAGGTATTTTATTCTTTTTGATGTAATTGTGAATGGAATTATTTTCCTGATTTCTCTTTCTACTAGTCCATTGTTAGTGTATAGGAAAGCCACAGATTTCTGTGTGTTAATTTTGTATCCTGTAACTTTGCTGTATTCCGATACCAGTTCTAGTAGTTTAGGAGTGGAGTCTTTAGGGTTTTTTATGTACAATATCATGTCATCTGCAAATAGTGACAGTTTAACTTCTTCTTTACCAATTTGGATTGGTTGTATTTCTTTGTTTTGTCTAATTGCCGTGGCTAGGACCTCCAGTATTATGTTGAATAACAGTGGGGAGAGTGAGCATCCCTGTCTTGTTCCCGTCCTCAGAGGAAAAGCTTTCAGCTTCTTGCTGTTCAATATGATGTTGGCTGTGGGTTTATCATATATGGCCTTTATTATGTTGAGGTACTTGCCCTGTATACCCATTTTGCTGAGAGTTTTTATCATGAATGGATGTTGAATTTTGTCAAATGCTTTTTTAGCATCTATGGAGATGATTGTGATTTTTGTCTTTCTTTTTGTTGATGTGGTGGATGATGTTGATGGATTTTCGAGGCTTTCCTTTTTTTTTTTTCCTTTGTTTTCCAACCTCCTTTTTAAGATCGGAGAATCTCAGTTATGGGTACCCAAATCCATGAGTGATTCTGTGGGACACAACCTCCCAGAAGCCGATGAGCTTCCATTTAGGCTGAGCCACCAGGATTGTCTTTCCCATTAAGATGCTGCTTATAAGGACCTTTGTTTATGCCCCTTGACACCTGTCCTATCTTCAGCTCATAGGAGTTTCCAAAAATTCAGCTGGGTGACACTGAAAGAATGTAGCTTGAAATAATGAGAAACAATGTAACGTTTGGCAAGGTTACTTACTACTAACAAGATAAAAACAGAAACCTTAGGTGCCTGGAATAGAACTTAAGGCTCCATTTCCTGAAGTATTTTTCTATAAAATTTGTCATTCCATTTAAGTAGAGTAGATTGGACAAAGTGGCCCCATACTCAGAGTCTCATGACTTCATGGGCACCTCTTCCTTTAGAGAATTATTATAAAGTACCTCTGAGTGTATGGAACATTGCGTGGCTTTCTCTACAACAAACTAAGCCGGTTTGGCCTGGGAGTGCCTCAGTCTGTAGAAATGGAAACACATAGGGCTCATTATAGGGTTTCACACACTAAGCAGGACGTGTGGACCATTTTATGTTTATAGAAAACAAAGTAAAATGCAATGGTTGACGTTTTATTTCCCAAGGTATCTAACAAACTCTCTGCCAGTGATTATTGGCTACAAGACAGTCCTTGACTAGGAATCTGGCTCAGGGAATGGAAGTCTTAAGTGCTTCTAATTAGACGTTTTCTTTGCTGGAGAGCAGTAAATGCCATAGAGATTGTGTTGGTACCTCACTTATTAGGAAATATGGAAATGGCTTGGACTGGCTATGAAAGGCAAGGTGCCAAGGTTGCCCAGTGTCACTACAAGAAAAAAAGGAGATGATGGACAAGAGAGAGATGGGAGCTCACCAACCCTAATCGTGAAAGGGAAGAAGTTTACATGGGTTCACATCTGCTGAAGTTGACAAAAATCTTCCAAATAAGTAATAGCAATAGTAGAAAGTTCTCGTTGAGTGCCTGCTGCTTGCCAAGTGCTGAGCCTCAAGCTCTTCAGATGCATTGTCTATTAAAATCTAACAACAGCCCTACCAGGTAGCATTTATTATTCCCATTACACAGATGAAAAGATTGAGGCTTAGGAAGATTAAATAACTTTCCCAATATTCAACAATTAGTAAGTGGAGGATGTAGACCATAAACGCTAGTTGGTACTGAGTACTGGAGCCTTAACCACTACAGCATAATTTCTAGATCAGTGCAGGAGAGATTTAACATTCTCAATTTGTGAAAGAAATTAATACAGGGGAATATACCAATAATGGAATTTTCCAAGCTCTTAATTTATCTTTAAACATAGTTCTGGCCTAAGAACAGGTTTTTCTTGTGCATTAGCTTCTATTGCCTACCCATCAGTATTTTTAATAAAGATAATTAGGGTCACTTTAGTTCAACCAGACCTTCTTATTTATAATTGTACTGCACCTGGAAACCTGAAAGAATGTACAGATTCATCTTAGCTCCCAGCCAATGCTTGGAAAGATTTGCTTTCCCCTCCAAAACAAGTGGTCTTTAGGGAAGAATGCAGGAAATGAGGCATTGGACCAGTCCAAATAGACCAATTAAAATTGGTCCCTGGCTCTTTGTCTCTCAGACACACAGAGTTCATTTCTCTTCTCCTCCATTAATGTTGCTGTGATGCTGGCAAAAACACTGAGTAGCTCTGCTAATCCTGGAATTCCCTGTAAGTGCATTTGGGGTGGATGAGATTAGTTTGACTCTTCTTCACATTGACTTCAGTATGCCTCTGCTGGAGTCTCTCAGAACCATGAGCGTGGCACCATTTGCCCTACGATTTCTTTCCCACAAACTGTGGAGAGACGGTCTATTTGCAATAGTAACCTCCCATGGACCACAGCCTTCTCCCCAGTATTTCATACCACAGGAAGGTGGAAGAGGGATATACCAATAAGACTGTTAGGAATAGAAAGAGAGGTAGCAGATAATTCTGTCTGTATCCCAAACAACACTAAAAGGTGCATCAATGCAACCTGCAGATCTTTAGCATTTTTCCCCACTGAAGACTTAAGAAATGTGTTTGGAATCAGTAAATGGCTTTTTAAAAATTTAAGAGCCACGAGCAGAGGTTGAAAAGGGAAAATAAAAAAGCACTGCTCCCTGCTGCTGTTACCTAAGTGAATGTTCTCTGAGGTACTGAGCAGGGGTGGGGGTGCGGACAGGGTAGGGCCACAGCTGAGAGTGGCCCGTCCACAGGGCCTCTGAGGTGCAAACCCTCAGCAGGAGCGAGGAAATAACCCGTCCTTCTACAATAGGGCTTTCTGTCTAGAGGAAGGGACCCAAGTATCCCTGGGGCCCCTATGGCCTTTGCTAAGGTGAAATCATTGGGTTGGGAGGAGGGGATGTGGTGAGAGCTTCTTTCCAATATAGGAGGAGAGGCAGAAATCTTGATAGCCATCACCCTGAAAGAGTCTGACCACTGAACTGTTCTCTAGGGAGCACTCCTTTGCCAGCGGTGCGGCATTCCATCTTAGTAACCTCCTGAACGTGAAGAGAGCCTGATCCTCTGACCTGTCAAAAAGAAAAGACCCTTGATCCTCAGTCCAGTCCAGGCTCAGACGGACCTCCACACACAGCTGCAACTGAAAGACCCTTCCCTGGGCCCACACCGCTGGTGGGAAATTAAAAGGCAATGTTTAGGTCTTTGACATGTAGTATGATAAAAAAGCCAAAATGGAAACAAGAAATCTGACAACCCAAGGACACTCAACATTTCCTAACAGACACTCAACATTTCCTAACAGGAACTTTGAAAACGTTGAGTCAAACAAAAGAATACTATTTATTATTCTAATACAAATGCCTTCTATGAGGGAAGGGATTTTTGTTGTTCTGTTGTCTTTGTGTTTTTCTGAAATTAAACAAGGAAAAATAACATTTGCCTAATAATTGGAGAACTAAAAATGTGAATTCCACTCCAACTTCTCACCAGGAACTCTCAAAATAAAAGACACCAGAAAACATCTTCCCCTAAGAAGCTCTCTCATGTGTTAGCCAAGTCCTTACCCAGTTATAAAGAAGGGGTGCATTTCCACAGGTATGCTCCATGAATGTGCCTTTAATTGGTGTGAAATTTGATCTTACTTAAAAGAAGTGATCTACTTCAAAGGGAGAGCTAGTCCTCTCTGAGTCTGCCACTTTAATTAATGAGAAATAAATAATAATGCTTTTGCCTCAAAAAACCTCCCCCATATTGTGAAACAACCTTTACCTACAAGGGGAAGAGTACAGAGGAAAGAAGGAGAAGAGCCTCACATGGAGATTAAAGAAAGTCATATTTTTTAATGTGTGCCAGACATGTAAAGCACATCCTGGTCCTGCAAAAGGTCCATTTGGCTGTATTTTCATTCAAGATTCAATCTTCATCGAAGAACATGTACAGACGCCTCCTCTGGGTTAAGGGGAGCAAAGTGTTCGATCCTCTATATTGAACAAATAAAGGAGTTAGGACATCCTTGCCCCCTGGGTGTTTGTTTCATGATTGAATACAGCCTTGAAATAAATGATTTAAGCATTAAGCTTATGCTATTGTGAAGTATATTCAGGGATTTTCCTTTTTTAAAGGATCTAATGATAGAGTTACATAGAAAAATGCTTTTTTCTTTCTAAAAATCTGTGAAATCACATTTAGCAAGCAGAATATGCCTCTGCTTCAATTATCAGTGCTTTTTCCTGGTAAGCCAAACATTAAAACAAGATCTATAACCCCACCACTCATATAATGTGGTGTGACAATTTGCACTGAAATAATGATAATTATCTCCTGAGATGTGGGAGAAAAATAGAAGCCCCAAGAATAGAAGCCAGGCCAGTTCTCTTGGAGACTTAACAAATCAGGCCCTGAATGGCCCTCCACCTGATCCTGTGGACGCATCTGGGTTGTAACAAAGGGGCCCCAGTACCGCAGCAGTGCAAGAACTAAGTGCATTCAACCCTGAACTCGGCCCTGTGAACAATAAGAATAACCCTTGCTACCCTTCCTCTGCTACAGTGGGCGAAACTTCCTCACAATGCTTATAAACCTGTGAGGCATAGTCACCTTCCCTTGTCAAACATTAGGAATATGATGGTCAAGGAGATGAAATGTTTCACCCAACTGATAAGTAGCAGAGTCATGATTTAAATTCAGAACTGACCAGGTTTGAAGCGTTTCTGCAGTGGACCTGCCCCCATGCATGTATGGTCTTCAGTCCCTCTACCTGTAAAATAGACCTAGCCTCTCTCACAGCACTGTCGAGAGAAGTAAGTTAAATGCAGGAATGAACTAGCCTTGTAAACTGAGAAGTGCCATAGCAACGCATGAGATTCTGAGATACTCCTCAGTGGGATAAACAATCCATAGAACATGGATTCAGCAAGAAAATCATCATTAACATATCTCTTTGTCATCATATTTTGATGTTTTGTGTCTCCATAAAAAATGGATGCAGATTCCGTGGATGTCTTGCTGCCCTTGTCTAGCCTGGATTAATACTTAGTCCATAGGCACACACCTGATCATCTGATCATCTACATTTGCCCTCTTACAGCACTAAACTATGTTTTCTACCTTTATCTTGCATCTACCTACCACTTCAGCATTTTATTAAAAATAAAAATAATAATAATGATAGGAGAAATGTGGGATCAACATATAAATCAAGTACAAAAATCAAACGAATATTCATATTTGACCTGATTGTTTATAGGTCATAATGCATGATCAAAACCGAAAGTTTCTGTGATGAATGCCCTTGTACTGTTCACCATGTAAGAATTTATTCACTATGTAAGAATTCGTTCACCATGTAAGAACTTATTCGTTATGCTTCAGAAGATTGGAAACTAACGAGAATTAGGCTTGAGATGGATTAATGATTGTACATTGAGCATTGACCCCCCTATACTGAATTTTATTGTTGTTAACAACCATTTGATCAATAAATATGAGAGATGCCCTCTCAAAAAAAAAAAATGGATGCAGATTGTACAGGGCAAATAGAAGTCACATCTCATTATTATTTGGATTAAAAAATGGGCTTTTGAGTTAATAATTAGACTCTGGTCAGTGTCAGGAGGATAGTAAAAGACTCAAGGAACAATTTCCATGAGATAAGGAGAAATCACTAGACTGTCCCACCAGCATTTTGCCCCTTTCCGTTACAGGAAGCTGTGCCTAGGAAATGCCACAGCGCAATTGACTGGCTGGAGACTCTTCAGAGGCTTCCCACCTGACCGCCACTGTTCCGTCCTCTTACCAGGTCCCTGACTGTCTCTCAGCCTGTTTTCTACCATCTCTCTCCTTGCCCACATTCTCTGCCCCAGAATGGTTGTCCCGACACATGCACTCTTCCACACTGCTTCACACCTTATGGTTTGATCCCCCTTCTTGGTTTTGCTACACCCTTTTGTCCCTGGGTTAAAAACCCTTCCCTCCAGCTCTCTTCCCCATCTCCTGAGCTGGCCTCCAGACCCCGTCAGGTAGCAGGGAGTTGGATGGGAACAGTTAGCAGCAGTTACCTGGCTCAGGGATATTTTTCTCTTCTAAAATTATTTAATTTCTTCTAGTCATGGAAAAATATGTGTTTATTAAAAATACTTTCACCATTACAAAATACTAAATAGGAGCAAAACTACCCATAATTCCTTTGCTCAAATACTGCTAACCTTCAGGTCCTGGTCATTGTGGTCATGTTTCTTGGCATAGTTTCCCTGCCCTCTTACAATATATATAACAAGAATGAATGAAAAGGCATTAGATTGTTAAGTGTTTGTGCTCTTTTCTGCTCTTTCCTCCCTTCTACCACAGTCTGTGAAGGAAATTCTCTCTTTTGGTGCTAGGCCTCTCCCTTTCTCCCTGCTGCTCCCCTCCCCGACCCCCCTTGCTACTCTAACATCTAAGTAGATTCAGAGTTTTCTTTCTCATTTCCTAACTTTGTTCTGCTCAGGGGAGTCAAGAGACATGAAGTTACATTTTGGTAGGCAGCTGAAATTCAGCTGTGAAATAGAAGTTTCAAGGACAGGTACTAACTGTTAGAGACACTGAGTGAAAGAGTAGGGAAAGGGAATTTCCTAAAGTATCATTTGGGGTTATAATTTGGATCCCTTCATATTACCCCATTTAGATTGTAATGCTGCAATGTGTCAATCAGTCCCTAAAACTCAGTGGCCTATAGCAACATTAATTTCCACCTATTACATGTCCGCTGTGAGCTGCCTCTGACTCAGCTCTATACGCCCTTCATTGCTGGCCCAGGCTGAAAGACCAGTCCTATATGCTCCTATCATGACATGCAGAAGGAGAATAAAGAGGTAGAACCACTTGATGGCTCTTAAAGCTTCTGCTCATAAATGGCATTTATCACTTTGGCTCACATTTCTCTGTCAAAGGAAGGGGCATGGTCCAGCCTGATGTTAACAGGTGTGGAGACAGAGAAGGAAAACCTCAGGTTTACGAATAATTATAACCTGCCAGGTTTTAGGAAGTTGAATCACAGTAAACAGACTCTTCCGGGGAGATTCTGCTTACAGGAATTTTATTGGGGGTGCTCTAAGAACAGCAGCTGTGAGGGAGCGTGGAAAACAGGATGGCGCAGAGGGAAAAGGTGAAGTGTAATGCAGTCTCAACAAGGGCTCAGGGATCCCAGGGGAGCTCTGGAACTGGAATGGCCCTTCGGGATTGTCCCACCTTGAGGTAAGGAGGTTGGATGTCAGGGCTGCTCCCTCTAGCCAAGGGCAACAGTCCTGGAACCCAGAGGCATGAATGTCTCCAGCCAGGAGGGGCAATCTGCGTAGCATGCACATACACTAACATACTTTAAGAAACACGAGGAAAGATTGCTGTTTTGAATTATTTTTGGCTCCTCAGTAGTGAACCACTGATGTAGCACCAGTCCGAGGCTTTATCAGTTTATACAAACATTGCAATCATGGAGCATGTGTAAATGGGTATCCTCTTTTGCGTAGTTTACAGGAACTAATGATTAGCTTGGAAAGCCATGGTACTGGCTGAGTTAGTCGTGGAAGGTATTGAGGATGTAGAAGGAAGGAAGGCAGGAAGAATTCTAGTTTCCTTTTTAATCATGTATCTGATGAGTTCCAGCAAATGACTGAAGTTCTCTGATTTTCTGTTTTCCAGTTGGAATCACCCACTTGTCATCCCTCTGAGAGTTTGCTAAGGAGCTGGCAGGGAGGCATGGCAGGGAGTAGGTGCTGGGAACTGGCATGGAGGCTACAGAGGCTATAGGCGTGAGGTACAAGTCAGCAGGATTCTAACTGTGTTTTGCAATCTGAGTGTGTTGCCAGTTTATTTCTTCAAAGATCTTAAATTTTAACATACTATTTCTTTCCATTAGATCTGGAAAGTGCTTTTATCAGCCAGATATGTATTACCTCTAAATATTCTGATTGAAAAGTGTAACTATTGCACAGACTGATCATTTTTTCTTTCCTGCTCTCTTACCAATTTTGGCTGAAATAAAGCAAAACAAATGTTACCTTAATAATTTATTTTAAAATATTTCCTGCTCTGCATAAAGGGAAATAAGGCAATGAAAAGGCAGTTTTTGTGTGTGCTCAAAGCTTGTCTGAATCCAGGGCAAATTTTCAATATAATAATTACCCTAGATTGGAAGATGTCTTTGAGCGTCATAAAACCAGTTCGTCTGTTCAGACAAAACCTTCCCTGGGATCTAGGTATGTGAACCATTGCTGGTTAGGAGGGAAAGAAGAAAGGTAGAAAAGTGCATTTGGATAAACTGACATTAAAATACAGTGGCACTTATGTTTGAATTCATAGATAAAGCAGCTCAGCTTTGCAGTTTTGGTATCTGCCATGTATCCCCAGTTTAAATTAATTATAAAAATTAATTTCAAAAATTAATTTCATTGTATGATTACAAAAATAATAGATGTTGAATATAGAAGATGTATAACATATAGAAAAGGATAAAGAAGCAAATAAAAATTGAATAGTATTCCACAACCCAGATATACCCTACCATGCAGAGAAAAATCATTGTTAATCTTTTTTAGTTTAACTTGCACATACTTGTGTGTGTGTGTGTGTACATGTGTCAGTGTGAACTTATGCATACATACTACATACCTACTTCAGTTTTGAACACAGAAGGTCTCATGGGGGGAGGACTGGTATGTAATGAAATTCTCTCCCACTGGGGCCAACAAGGTTGACAGGAGCAGGAATAATGACATCTCTCCCACCATTTCATTAAGCTTCTCTCCTCACATTTGTCAGCTATTTTCTTTTTCTTTTTTGCTTAATCTTGGGCCCTTTTTGCTCCTTATCTTTAGCTTTTGACCCAAGCTACCACCCTCCTCTTCTGGAACAATCTCTTGCCTGGTCTTCCATGGCCTGGGCTTTCTCCTCCCCTGGGCCACTAGCTGTGGATGGCATCGGCTATTCTCGCCTGTCTGTTACATGTTGCTGCTGCTGAGAGTCTATCCTAGGACTCCTCCTTGTGCTCCATGCATACTGTACTGCTTTGGTTTTCTCAGGAGCTGTGCTATCTCTGACTGCCAAGTCTTCTTTCCATTAGTTCTTCCCTATTTCCAGAATGCATTTTCTCTTTCTCTATGCTCATGTATACCTTCTACCTGGATGACTTTTACTTACCACCAGGATTTCAGTGTACACATGACTGCATTTGCAAAGTCTTTGCTGACATCCCGTCAGTGTGCTGCTTCTGTGTACCCATAGCACTGTGCTTTTCCCTCCAGTAAGATTTTTACAGTCCTCTTTTGTCATTAGCTATTTATTTGTATCTCCTTTAAGCTGGAAGGCTAAAGGCTATTAGTCATCACTTCATCCACAGCTCCTGGCAGTGTCTGGGATTTATCAGCCTCACAATATTTACTGAAAAAAAGATGTCGATGCAACTATTAACAGCCTTCCTTGCGGTGTGGTGTGTAGCATAGTCAGCGAAGACCGTTACAACCACTTACATCAGCTGAAACTCCCTCACTGTACGTGTTTTAGTTGGTTTGGGCAGCTGTAACAAAATGCCACAGGCTGGGTGGTTTGAACAGAAATGTATTTCTCACAGTGCCAAAACCTGGGGTCTGAGATGAGCATGTCAGGATGTTTGGCTCTTAGGGGTCTTTTTCCTCGTTACATCCTCACGTGGCTTAAATTGCTAAGTGCAGGGAGAGAAAGAGTCCATCTTATATTTCTTCCTCTTTTTATAAGGGCATTAATCCTGTCATAAGGACCTCACCCTCATGACTAATCACCCTGATTACTTCCCAAAGGCCTCACCTTCAAATACCATCACACTGGGGATTAGTTTCAACATAGGAATTTGGGGGGACACAAACATTCAGTCCAGAGCAATATGATTTTAAATGTCTCCTCTAAGGACAAAATAAGGCAAATTGGCCTTTACCTGCAACCTGAGATTTCAGATCAAATATAAATACCAAATAGGGAGGGACTTTCAACCCAAGAACCAACCATGACTCTTGGAATGAACTTGTAATATCCCTTTCCTAGAGATTTAGAGATCTTTGAATATTGGACAAGTCTTTGTGAAGCCTCCATACAGACACTGGCCTCCTACAGAACATTGATTTATCTGTTCTATGAACTGTTGACCCCTCTACTTCGAACGGAGTTTAGCACATTGCAGATGGTCAGTGATCATCTGTTAAATTACTGTATGAAGTTTAGGACATAAATGCCCTGAGGCTGGAGGTAGGAGGCAATGGGAAATAAAACTAGATGGCCAGTGAAGACATAGGTAGATTTAGTTTACAGCTATTTGAACCCAGCAGACCTATGTCTGCATTGTTATATTTGTTTATTCATATCTTTGATGAATTGATAAATCCTTAACTTTATTACTCCCAAATGGTGTTGGGGTTGCTTTATGAAAATACACATTTTACAGCAGAATAATAAAGAAAAAGATAAGAAAATTGAAGCAAAGTTAGCAAACAAGGTTGTTTGCTATAAGGACTTGCGTTATTTGGCTCTCAACTTGCTAGAAACCAAAACAAAGAGTTGAACCCAATCAGTTATGAGATTTGCAGTATCTATATGACAAAAATAAGCCAGTTGCCAAGGAGCTGGAATGTGAACTCCACTACTCAGGGCACAGATTTTTCTCTTTTGTTCACTATTGTATTTTTAGTACCCAGAATGGTGCCCAACAAAACTGAGTAAGATAACAATTTTCAAATGAATTAGTGTTTTCCTAGTCGTAGGCACTAAAGGGTCTTCAAAAAAGGGGAAACTATGTACCAAAGTATGTAGAATCCTCCAGACATCCCTGTGATAAATAAATATGTAATTGCCCAGAGTAGTTTCCTATTCACACTTCAGCATAAACTGATGGCATGAAATGTAATTCAGCAGAATGAATTTGATAATATCACTTCTGTAAGTCCCATCAGTGGTAGCTTTTTGGTGATCTGTCTTGAGCTAAGGAAGAAAATGCAGACTATTTTCAGGCAGTGTTCCATGAAGTTTATTTCTCATAATGTTTGGTAAGAAATGGGCAGCAGAGAGTATGGAATACTTTCATCAGCCAGAAACTGAAGCGCAGGTACTTGTCACTGCTGAGGGATAGTCACGTGCCTTGTCAATCAGGAACCGCAGAGTTGCCCTTAGACATTCTGATTGCTAACCATGATCGGGGCACTGCCCTGGGTCTCGTGCTTGACTGAGTTCCTGTAATCTTTGCAGCAACTCTATGAGGTAGGCACTATCATTAAACACCCGTTTCAGAGGTGATAAACCAAGGCTCAGAGGGGTTAAGGGTGAAAATTAGAGAGCTAGTAGTGGGTTCAGATTTGTCTCAGGACATCTGATCTCTTGACCACTATTAATGCTGTGTGAAGACTAAGGAAGCTTCCTGAGCTGTGCCAGAATCCATATCCCTCTTCTTCTCCACCACAATCTAAATATGCTCGACTAGTACTCTCTAAGCAGAGAGATGATTTTCCTCAGAATCCAGTGCAGGACCTTAATATATTTTATCTGTTGCAATGAAATAAGTGGTGTGATAACAGTAAAATATAATAATAATAACAATAATAATATCATCTTAACAATTGTCCAAACATATTTTATTGTTGAATTTTTAATAATTTTTTTAGTCACAGACAAAAAGGAACTGAATAGAATTTTAGAAACATACAATCCTGTTTATTTTCAAACAGCCTAAGCAGAAGTTTATGACTCCGTCCCTAGCCCAGTTCCAAGAGGGCCATTTCCCTGTGTCTTTTCCTTGAGTAAATAATGCACAAGATGATCATTGTCTGAGTACAGTATCGTAATGGGTTTTCTTTTTATTTGAATTTTCATTTATTGATTTTGTTTGTCTTCCACATGAATAATGCATCCTTTCAGAAGGCATCCAAATTCACATTATTTGGCATACTCGATAAAAAGTCCTTTCTTTGGAGCAGTAACAAATACAAATTATGTAGTCAATGTATTTTTAAATTGTTTAAATATGTATTTACATGCTAAACCGAGGCATTATTGGAGCTGTTTGTATAGCAAGTGGAGTTTTAAATTGTCCAAATATCTGTTCATCATAATAAAATGACTTTAAATGAGGCTGTTTGGTTCATTTGGGGAAAATAGCATATTTAAATATTGATATAAACAGCATTCCCTATAATAATGAGGAGGGGGCTGTGACAGTTTAGGTAAACAATGCAGACCCTTAAAGGCTTGGTACAGACTGACACACTAGAGTAGCTCAGGGTATCGCTTTTTCCAAGTGTGCTTTGTTTTTTGTTCTTCTATGTAATCAGAAGAGAATCTCACTGATGTCCAAACTGCCCACTCCCAAGCCCTAGTCCTCTTACCATGAACAGTGATTTGCCTGTGGGAGGGTCCCTGCAGATGTGACTTAGTGGAGGAAGCTGGCAGTGGCCCAGAGGGACATTGTGAGGCAAAGGGGGAAGGGATGAGCATTATCTCCCCTCATGTCCAGTGCTATCAGAGTGGGGCTGGACAGAGATGGGGTGGTTTCAGGGCCAACTATGCCATTGGCCCTGGCGCTGTATTTGGCAGGGATTTGTTTGAAAGGAGAGAGACGGAGGAGCTATTTCTGAGACAGGCAAAGAAATGTAGCAGAAGTGAGATTCATAAAATAAGAATTTATTCAGCTCAGTGACTGAAAAAAGTCTTGTTTTTGGGGGAAAGGAGTGCTGTCCTACAACATGGCATTTCAGGAAAAGTCTGGTGGTCATATTCTTCTGAGGTGTCCCAGTGTTCTAACTCTCCAAAGATGGGGGTGAGGTCATGGGGACAGAGAACTGGGAAGGCACTGGGGAGTAATACAATTGGAACAGCCCCTGGGAAACCGAAGTAAAACGGCTGTCATGCAGGGAAGGGGGTGAGGGGAGAGGCTGTGCAGGAACCAGGAAGGCCAAGGAAAGAGCCCTGAAAAGCACCAGGTGTTGGGGACCAGGGGGAACAGTTCCTTGAGTGAGACTCTTTGGCAGGAACAGAGGCTCTAAAAGTCCCAACTTTCTGCCTGCTCAATTCTGACATTCAGTGTGTGGCCATGTTTAACTGCCCAGATAAAGAGAGACCTAGTGAAGGTCACCATCTCTCTGCAGGCATGCCCAGGAGGGGAGGACCACTTACTTTACAGATGATCAGCAAAGCCTTGGGAATTTAGGAGATTCGTCTATGGAGGAAAAGTTCTGCAGGGATGAAAGAAACCCAAAGTCAACAGGAGGAATAAAGAGAAAGGTTGAAAACTTATTTTCTTAATGATCATTTCCTTTTTCATCCTGAGTATGTGAGTCACCCGTATCCAGTTTGGGTTTCTCCTGAAGGAGACTCTGAGACAGAGATTCTAATGCAAGTAGACTCTGGGGAGATAATTCCAGGAAGCAGCAGGAGGGGAGTGGGGAAGTGAGACGGGAAGAGCAGGATGCCAATAAAGGGTGCCTTATCATGCCAGTCGTCTGAGCTTGGGAACTCTGGGGGCAGAGTACAGCACGCCTCTGCGCTATCTCAACCATGGGGAAAGGATGCAGAGCTACTTAGTGATATGTGTATACATAAGCCAGTCTTTGGCTGTTTGCCCATCAGATTACTTATCCATCAACACAGTCATTGGGTGAGAGCAGCTTCTGGATGAAAGCAGTATTGCAGTAGCTCTCCAGCCCTCCCTGCTTGCCATGGACCCAGCCTGTCATCTTCCCCAGTCTGACAAAAGCCTCAGGGATTCTGGTGTCACAGGGTTCACAGTGAGCGTCCAGGGGGTCATGGGTAAGGCACCGACAGTGTCTGCTGCTATCCTTTGTTTTCTTAGCATTAACTTTAAAACCTGGACCGGAGATTTCTGAACTCTGCTTGTTATAAAATGACCTCCCATGGGAGTGGTGTGAAAGGCAGCCAGCCTTTGCCCTTGAGGAAGAGGGTATGGTTAAAGGCACCAGGACATCTACAAAACAGATGTATTTCTGTCTCAGCAGGAAACAGCCATGCTTCTCTAGGTGTTGATTAAACTGTTCCCGCTTGGTGGTTCCCTGGTTTGTCTCATCCATGCTGTTCTCATTTACCTCCTTTTGCTTTGGGAATTTGCCAGCCTGGAACTTGTTTTGACGTTTACGCTGATTAGATACAAGCTATGTTAAGCTGGAAGCCAGTAAACATTTGTCTGGGAACTTGGGGGGCTCACTAACCCAACACAGGGTTTTGGGCTAAACATGTAAGTAGACCCAGGAAAGTTACAATGAATGCATAGACTAGACGCCTAGTGGACTGTCCTCCTCAGGAAGGGACATTTCACTTAGTTCTTGAAGGTTGATGTCAAGGAGAGTCCTCAAGTCCTTCCACGTAGAGTCTCTGAGGAGAGACTGAATACGTGGTCTGATGTCATGGATGGCAGATTCTTACACTTGCTTTGAGTTTCTGATTAGGTTTGGAAGCAGCATGGTTTAGTTGATAGGGCTCAGGTTCAGAAGTCAAAAAGAACCTCCTTTACTAACAAAGCCTTACATTTGAAATCCAGTGTGCTACAGACTGCGTGCCTGGAAGACACATGAGGCATCACAGAGCCCATTATCCAGGTGAAGAAACTGAGGCACTGAGAAGGGACCCATAGACAAAACATCAGTGAGGAGCAGTGTCTCAGCCAGATATCAGATGTCCTGTTTCCCTTCCCAAAATAGCGCACAGTGGTCACATTTTACCCCAGAAGCTTTGCCAGTGTGGGCAAGGCCTGTGGATGAAGCAGGTTGTAGCTTCCAGGGTTAGGTCTCAGCACTAAGGACAGGTTGGCAGAAGAAATGTGGCCAAAGGCTCAACATATTCACACCTAGATATTTAAGAAGAGCCCTCTGAAACTCCCACAGCTCTTCATCAGTAGGGGCTTCATTTCTGAAATCTGCTAGTACAGGTGTCAGCATGATGAGGGCGTTTCCCATGAAAGAAGGAGAAGAGGGTGACTCCCACCACCTGCAGGAGCATTGACTCTCCATCTTGGGCCCCCTGTAATCTCAGCACAGGGTGTGCACTTTTCCTCCAAATTCAAGGTCAGTGTCTCTCAGATTAGCAACCTAGTCAACCTCTAACCAAACCTACATTCTCTTTTCATGCATTAGGTCAAGGATTTTGGATCCCTATTCAGTTCAATTTCCTATTGTTTTTGTCCCATTATGTAGATTTGCAATGTGTTTAAGGTAGCAATGTTCAGAATCACTTTGTCTAATCCTAACCATTTAGCATCTGCAAGGATGATGTAATATGCCAGAGACTGTTTAAAAGTGTTACAAGAGGCTTTAAAAATATCCCTTGTGTAAGTGTACCCTGTTGATAGGAATGTATACACAAGCTATTTTGTGAACAGTTTGAGAGTCTATCAAATTTTAAACATGCTTATCTCTTAACCTGTAATTCTACTTCTAGGGCTTTTCCTACAAAAATCCTACAAACGTGAAAATACCACATGCAAGAATGTTCATCGCATCAGTATAATAGTGAAGAATTGGAAGGAAAAGCTACGTATATATTGAAAGAGGCGATTCCTAAATTGAATTTACTATGGAATACTACCCATAAGGTTGATTTAAATGTCTTGGAATGTTATCCATGATAGTTTTTAATCTCTCATACTGAGAAAAAGTAAACTACAGAACATTATGTATCATATGTTCTTGTAAACATAACAATCTTGTAAAACATAACAATCCCCAAATGATCTGTATATACATGTAGTACTTCCCCGCCACCCCATCTATTTAATAGTCACAAGTCTCTTTCAGGTGGGCTCTGTTAAATGATTCTGCTTAGTACTTTTGTGGGTTTGGAGATGCAGATTTTGCAGAAGGTGGTGAGAAAGTCTAACTTGTTTTGCGTATTTGAAGGAGGAAAGAGAAAGAAAAGGAAAGGGGAGAAAAAGAATTGGTGGGAGGTTGGAGGCATATAATGCAAAAGCAAGTGAGAAGCATCATGGGGCAAGATGAATGAAAGTATTTTAAGAACAGTAAGAGTTCATGAGTGATTTTAAATTGTTTGCTCTGTACTTTGGATAGGAACTCTGCCTCCTAACCCTCAAATCGTTAGTAATGTCACAATTTCTTTGTGCAAACACATGCGTGTCCATGAGCATGAGTGTAAGGGTATCTTTGGGTGTGGGTGTAAATCCAAGAGGGGGCCAGGTTGTCCATCTTGAGTCAGAGATGCAGAACTGAGACAGCAGGTGTTGAAGCAGAAGCCCTGCCTGGCTTTAGTAACATACCATCCTATGCCCACATAGTGAAAATTTGCAGAAATCTTGGAGAGGGCATTAGACTCCCTTGCAGCATGAAAGCAGGGGTTTCAAGTCCTTGATGTAGATCTCATGGGGCTGGAAGGCATTAGGTGACATCAGGTTTACACTACACTAGATTTATTTTTTGCCAACTTTCTACAATATGACCAGATTAATTAATCTAGATCTTCTAATCTAAGTATGAAAGAACTGAGTGTCTCCTCTTGGCTTTACTGTCCATTATATGGATTAAATGGGATACGAAATATATTTGCACAATTCCAATTCAATACCTTAAATGTTACTATTGCTACAACAGACAACCCAAAAGCAGCTCAACTCATGAAATCACCAAATGACCACCAATCTGTCCAATATCCCAACCAATGAATCTCCGTGGGGACCCACCAGTGCATCTCCACTATACACCACACACACAAAATTGCTGATTATTCTTGAATTTGTAGTTTAAATGGTAAAAGTTTCAAAATTTATTTTAGACCATTTCCTTTAGGTAGATAGTGATGATTTTTAGAAGTCTACATGTGCCTAGAAAAAGTTTTGGAATAGTTCCTACCACCACTTCAGAGGGCTTTTTTTAAATGTTACCTTATATGCTACTATATAAGCATGTATTATTTTATAATGAAAAAATTAAAGAATGTGTACCTTTTGCTATCCAGCACATCCCATACTTCCAAGTATCCCATATTTGGTAGGTAGCCACTCCGGATGTCACCTCCTTACAGAACACTGTTCCAGCCCCGCTGCCTCAGGAAGAATGGAATGTCATATGGGGAACTGACTGTAACTAGTTGCTACTTCTTTATTTTCTTTTTATCTTTTTTTTTTAACTTCTTAGTTTTATATTTCCTTTTTTAATTTTTAAATTTTTTAAAATTTTGGTATCATTAATCTACAATTACATGAAGGACATTATGTTTACTAGGCTCCCCCCTTCGCCAAGTTCCCCCCACAAACCCATTCACAGTCACTGTCCATCAACGTAGTAAGATGCTATAAAATCACTACTTGTCTTCTCTGTGTTGCACAGCCCTCCCCATGGCCCCCCCACCACACTATACATGCTAATCGTAACGCCCCCTTTCTTTTTTCCCTGCCCTTATCCCTCCCTTCCCACCCATCCTCCCCAGTCCCTTTCCCTTTGGTAACTGTTAGTCCATTTTTGGGTTCTGTGATTCTGCTGCTGTTTTGTTCCTTCAGTTTTCCTTTGTTCTTATACTCCACATATGAGTGAAATCATTTGGTACTTGTCTTTTTCTGCCTGGCTTATTTCACTGAGCATAATACCCTCTAGCTC